>NC_084492.1:26392260-26692260 GCF_030035675.1 Rhineura floridana | reverse complement strand
AAGGTGAACAGAAATACATCTCACCACAATGGGGGCAGCTGCAATCAGGTGACCTGTGTACCTGCTCAGTCTGCTGTCCAGGTGCTAATTGTTGTCTGGCAACTTCAAGTCCCTCTGATGTGCTCCCTTCTTAGGGCCCTTTACAGAGTCATAGAATAGTAGGAAGGGGCCTATAAGGACATCTAGTCCAATCCCCTGCTCAATGCATTATCATTAAGCCATATTTGGAGCCAGTAGTGTAGTGGCAAATTGAGTACAGGCATACCTCTCCCCCATTTTTTTTGCTGCTGGGTTGAGAATGAGATCTTTGTTTATGCCTTCTCCCACAACAACAGATGTCTCCAGGAGCCGATCAGCAGCAAAGGGGAGTGTCTTCTCAGTGGCTGACTCACTCCCTTTAACTCTGATTGGCTCCAATCAGCAGGAAAGAAGCATGTTAGAAGACTCTTCTCAGTGGCACACTCCCCTTTCATGCTGATTGGTTCATAGAGTGCTAGAGACATAGGGATCCTGTTGGGAACCTGCTGCCAAAAAGTAAAGGGTCTAAGACCCCCCAAGAGCCTGGATGGCTACACCCCTTCTTGGAGCAAACACAGTCTTTCAAACAGAGGACTCCTTCATATGCTGGACTGTCCACTGTAAAGTAGGACACATGGCCACCCGAAGGATCAGTAGGAGCCACATGGGAAGAAAGGGCAATTGTGTTTGCCTTGCAGTGTTGCCAAAGGCTCTGATGCTTAGCGGGTAGAGAGCTGGGAGTCAGAATAGCTAGATGAAGTGGAGCAGAACAGGGAAAGAATAAGGAAAGATGGTTTGAATGTCAAAAAAGGAGGAAGCAGGGAGTGGGGGAAAGTCACAGAGGCCTTTGGACAGGAGGAGGAGGAGCTGTGTGGCATTTGCAGAAAATGAACAGCAAGTAAACAAGCTATGGGAGAGTTGGGGGGGCAGCTATGGTCCCCAGAGACAATTCTGTGGGTGGGTGGAGGCAAATTGAACACCCACGAGTGGAAGTCTTTTAGCTGCAGGTTCTGGTATAGATGAATTCAAGAAGGCTCCTGATATTCAAGTTACAGCAGAAGGGCAAATCTTTGCTTTGAGAAGTGGCTTCTCGTGGCTGTCTTTTGGATCAAAATGTTCACCGCTGTGTGGATGAAATGCGAGCACTCCAGCAGCTTTGCTTTCCACTCTGGTGTGTGTTTATATGCTAGTGGTGGTGGGGACGGGGGAGGAGGGGAGGATATTTTCCAAAGGGAAAAAAAAATCAAAGCTGCACAGCATGCATCCCATTATCATAGGGCAGTGCAGGCTAAAAGTAATATCTAGAGGAAATTGTGAACAAAATGTTGGGGAAAGAAATGGAATAAAAGTGCTTCCTTCCATAGCAGGCTCTTTGGTACAGTGAAAGTGATCTCAACGATGGAACAAGTCCAGAATGAAGTTGGTCTTGCTACATACAGGTATAGCTCTCAGAGATCCCTAAAGGTCACCTAGCACATCCAAGGGGAGGGTGCGACCCTGAAATTGTATTGACAAGGATCTAGAGCAGGGTCAGGCGACCTGCAGCCCTAAGACCACATGTGCCCCCTATCCTAATTTCTTGTGGCCCTTGGGCTAATCTCATGTGGGTAGCAAGGGGAGGGGGAAAGGGGGGAAAGGAGGTGGCAGAGAGAGATAGACAGTCAGCTACTATGACAGTTTAATGAATTTATCCTCTTTCAGAGCTAACAGATGCACCTTTGCAGGTAGTTTAGAGGCATAAAAGGATGGTCGAAAATGGTTGTTGCCCACTCTGAGCTATGGGGAGCTTAAAATTTAAATTCCCTGTCCAACAAAACTGATACATAGACACCAAGCACACTTTCCTAGACTTTAGAACAAGAATATTGCTGAATTCTACATTCGGAGGACTCAGTCTTGGATTTTGGCTGCCATGTAAAAAAAAGAGTGGGCAACAACCACTTTAGACCATTTCTAAGTGCCTCTAAACTACCTGCAAAATTGCGTCTGTTACCTGTGAAAGAGGATAAATTCAGTCCTAGCTGACTAAGAAAGAAAATGGAGTGGCAAGAAAGAGAGAGGAGGGGTGAAGAAAGAAAGAAAAAGGGGTGGCAGAAAGAGAAAGAAAAGGGGATGGTGGAGAGAGGGGGAGGGAGTGGCTCCACCTACTCTTAATTCTGGCCCTACTTACTTTTGACTCTGGCCTCATCATCTGTTATGCAGACCCCAATGCATTACTCCCAAGAGAATTTGGCCTTCAAAGGAAAATAAAGGTCGCCCACCCCACCCCTTTAGAGCTACCCAGCACACGACTGATTTTTGATCATTGGAAGGCATGGATAATGGGAATTTGTACATTTGATGGAGTAACTGGAGAACAGAGGAAGCAACTTTCTGGGGCTGCTGATATTACACCCCTTTGGTATCAGTGCTATGCTCAGGCGTCTCCCCTCCTCCCACTTGGGACATGAGCAGCCCTTGAATTCTGGAAGGAGGTAGGAAGCTCACTGTTCAGTAGAAAAGAGTGTTCCTTACCGCCTTAGTAACAGAGATGAATCTGTCGAAGCTAATCAAAACAATGTTGAAGACAGAGGCGGTGCACACCAGGTAATCCACCACCAGCCAGAGCTTGCACAAGTCTTTCCCAAACTTCCATTCACCTGTCAGAATGTAAGGGATGTACAGAGGGATGCAAAAGCCACCTGTGGATATTGACCAGGAGACACAACATTGGTGAGACAGCCATAGCCTAGCTTTCTAATATGAGGCAGTTTTTTTTTTAACGTGGAAGTACTTTCAAACAAACAAACAAATCCCAATTCCAATCTCCTACCCCCACCCCGTAAATCATGAATTGTGAGGTGGTACAGCCATGTATCACTTGAGAACCTGTAGACATTTTGTCTGAATAGTTAAGGTGGGGATGGGGAAGTAGCTCTGTCCGGTAGGCCAGATGATTATCTCACTGTGGGCCAAGTTTGACAACAGACACAAATCTATTCTTGCATTAGTAACATCCAGGCTGGACTGCTGCAATGTGCTCTACATGGAGTTTCTGAAAACTTCAACAGGCGCAAAATGCAGCTGCCCAGGTGCTGATAGGGTCCAGGCAGTTGGAACAAGTAATGCCTATATTGTATCAGTTGCACTGGTTGCCCATGCATTTTGGGACCCAATTTAAATTGCTGTCATTGACCTTTAAAGCCCCGGGCAGTTTGCGACCAAGTTATCTGAAAGATTGCCTTCTCCCACAGCAGCCTGTCTGTACACTCCAGAGGGCTTAATTGTATGAATGCCTGTGAGAGCAATGAGATAAGCTGGCACAAAGAAGAGAGTTTCCTTGTGGTGGTCCCACACTTGTGAACTCAGTTCCTGTGGCAATACATCAGACTCCATCATTGCAGGCCTTTAAAAGAAAGCCTCAAAACCTCATTTGTTCGTTGCTGCTGTATTTTTCTTTTATATAATTATTTCTGTGATTTTATGGTTTTACTGAGTGTCTTTGTTGGTTACATGTGATCTACTAATTATTTTGGTTTTATATATTTATTTTGTTTATATTGTTAGAAACTGCAGTGGAGCAGTGGCTTGGAAATATTTTAAATGAATTACAGTATATTCACAAATAGGCAAAAAACCTTGAGGTTTAAGAACGTACCTATAGCCCATAGATATATCAAACTTTAAAAAGCAGTGAAATTGGGCAGCTATAGTGAATGCACTGGGGAGCAGGAGACCTGACCTCCTCTCTGAGATATTGTACTGCCCTACAAATTTGTCAAAATGCAAACACAATTTCTGTTCCCCTCACAGACCTTCAATCAGAGTGGTTGACTGTTAAACCATTCTCTCAGGGGAATAGGAGTCTCCTGTCAGCATCCTTCACAAACTGCACTTCCCAGGATTCCTTGAGGGAAGCCATGACTGTCTCAAATGAAATCAAAGTCTGGTGTGGGTGTGGCCCCCTGATTAGGCAAGCCAAGCAGCTGTGAATCTGGCTTTTAGAACAGTAAGAATGGTTCTTACTGAGCATGCCCCATATTATCATTGGCTTCAAGCCAAAATTTCTTAAATTAATTAATTAAAAATCAGCCAGCCTTTTTTTTTTTAACTTTTAAACTGCAGAAGATGAAGGTCAGAGTATGGGGCAAGGTCAGTATCAGGATTACAGGTACTCTGTGAACATGGCTGATTTTTAATAAATTTCAACAGATTACGAGAACTCTCAGAGAAAAAAGTCCAAAAGGGCTCCTGGGTTTTTCCCTCTCTTTTTAGACTTTGAACTCTCTATTCTCTCTGACTGTTTTGAGTATCACCATGAAAATTGAGAGGGTTGTTAAGAAAGAGTTTCTGAGTTCAGGACTATAGGTTTTCTAAGGTTTTACTTTGAAATGAGCTTATGGGAAGCATCACAATGGCATGGGGGTATTTTCAATTTAACATTGCGGAATGTGAAAAATCCATGCTGGCTATAGTATACAGCCACTCTAGTGGCTGTATAATAACAAGTTCTGGCCTCCTTTGGATCTAGTCTCTCTTTTTGATACAGTCATTCCCTCCTCCTTGCTCTGACCATTTTCCTTTTAAAAACAAACAGATTTAAGAATGGTGTTGGTGTACTGTAGTATAAAACAACAGATGAATTCATACATCTATTCTCAAAGAACTGCAGGTCTGAAAATCATCTTGAGACACCTCCCTAGCAATGTGGAATCTGCCACAGTTAAACACTGAGAATGAATTAGGGACAAATCCTATGGTGTGTGTGTGTGTGTGCGTGTGTATGCATGTGTCCATGCTTATGAATTGCAATGCATGTCATTTCCAGAGTGTATTTTCCATCCTGTGTAGGAAAGGAAAAAAATAATGTTCTGGTATTGGCTTCTTGGTGTACATATTGGATGAAACAAGCGGTTTCCATGGCTTTCACTACAAAAATACACACAGTCTGTTTTCTCCAGATTATCGTCTGCTGCAAGCAGACAGCCAGTGCTATTAAAGTGTACTATGTCCAAGGCATCCTAAAATATTTAATTCAGCACATGCTTGATGACTGAAATATGTGAGGGATCTCATGTCTTACATGGTAATAAGAAACCAGCTAATCACTCTTGAGAGGAAAGTCCTTTCTTATCCCAGATAATGCAATAGATTAGATTCCACATAAAAATAAAAACCACCTTTCAATCCTTATTGAGAGGGAAAAGCAACCCAATGTCATTTCTTTTGATACAGCTACAAGCCATGAGTTTGCCCATATAATATTAACCAAGGGTTGTATTCAACTAAGTCCTACTCAGAGCAGACCTATTTAAATTAATGAACATAAGTTAATCATGTCTATTGACTTCATCTAGTTGATGAATACTACCCAATACCTTTTAATGTTGAGCACTTATATAATGCATATGTAAAAACGCTTTCTAATATTGTTTGCACTTACCAATACCTAAGTCCCTTTCCCCACTTGCATAACTGATGGACTGAGACTGAAAGAGATAAAGCCATGCAGGTGCCATCTCAAAAGAAGCATGGATGCAATCTTGACTATAGTTACCTGTATCTCATCGATATAATGCATTCATTTTGCAAAGTGTTTAATCTTGGGGGTTCATCTTCACTAAAACCATCATCATCATGTATTATGGTTCTTTATTTTATACAGTATTTATTTATTGCATTTATATCCTATCTTCTCTCCAAAGAGCTCAGGGCAGCAGACATAGTACTCTCTCCTGCCCTGGTCCAATTTAACCCTCACAACAACCCTGTTAGTTAGGTAGAGTTGAAATATAGTGACTGATCCAAGGTCACCATCCCAATGAGCTTCATAGATGAGTGAAGTTTTGAACATGGGTTTCTTTGAGCTTAGTCTGACATGCTAACCACTACACTGCACTGATTTTGTAATTTAAACGTGTTTGTGTGTGTATCAGGGGTGTAATGGTCCAGGGTCTCAGGGGGTCATAGACTCCTTATATTTTTGGGAGCAGGGTCCCAGCAGGGTCCCTATGTCTCCAGCATCCCATGAGCCAATCAGTGTGAAAGGGGAGTGTGTTAGCCATTGTGAAGAGTCTTCTAACATTCTTCCTTGTCCGTTTTGCTGATTGGAGCCAATCATAGTAAAAGGAGGTGAGTCAGCCACTGAGAAGACTCTTCACAGTAGCTAACACTTCCCCCCTTTCATGCTTATTAGCTCCTAAGGATGTATGTTGTTATGGCATAAAGCATTAACAAGGGATCTAATTCTCAACCCAGCAACAAAAAAGGGGGGAAGGGTGTGTGGCTGTGCCTATCATGAAGAGACCCTGCACTTCTGAATTTGCCACTACACTACTGGTGTGAGTATGTGTGTGTATATGTGTGTGTGTGTTAATTTTTCCAAAGTGTTGTCCAAGTAAATAATTGCATTAAAACAATTAAACTATCAATATTAAAATAGTCTAATAGAAAAAAAATCCATATTTTTGAAAATAAAATAAGCAATAGTAGATCAGCAGTAAAGGGTAAAACTAATCAAAAGAGACTCTGTTCCAAAAGCCCAGCAAAACTAGATTGTCCACACTTGTTTAGAGGGCCATATTAAAGAGGGTAATAAATGACTAGCAAACGAGTGTTCTCTTACTGTGCAGCCACAACCCAGAAACCTCTGTTTGTCCTGGAAGTCAGTCACACTTCCCAGTAAGTTGGACGTTGAAGCAGAGTCCCATTGGCTGACTTTAAACCTTGGGGAAGTTCATATAGAATTGTTTCCCCCTCCTCCAGATGGGGACCTGAGGCTGAGATACATTCCCTTGCTCAAAGAGGTGAAGCTTGGACCCTGATTTCACTCCACTGGATCCCATTCTCTGTATTCCCTGTCCCATGCCCAAAACTCAAGCTGTTGATTGCTGGCAGCTCCCTGGCTTCACTCACCTACTAAAAGATCAGCAATGGCCAAGTTGAGGAAGAAGAAATTCCCTTGAGTCCTCAGGCTGTTGTCCACCACGAAAGCCAAGATGACCAACGCGTTGCCCAAGACCGTGATGAGAACCACGAGCCCCATGAGCGCGGCTAAGACAACGGAGACGGGCGCGGAGAACTGTCCGTGGTGCTGAAAGTGCCGCTCTTCGCCCGCCGCGCAGCCGTTGCCCAGCGCGGCTGAGCCGCTGGAGAAATTGAGACCCGGCAGCAGCTCCGACATAGCTCTTGGGTTGAGAGAGACGGAGCCGTCGAGAGCCAAATAAAGAGCGTGCTTTCAATTATTATTATTATTATTATTATTATTATTATTATTATTATTAAGACTTCATCCCACAGCTGAGACACCCCAGGGTGGGCTTTTGGGAGAAGGAGAGAGGCTGCTGGCTGATCGCGGAATTTGATCGTCTGGAGTGAGTCAACTGTCCCTGAACTCCCCCTCCGTCCCTCCCTCTAGAATGGCAGAGGACAACAAAAGAAGGAAGGGAGGGGGATCCAAAGAGGAAGGGAAAACGGAACGGTAGAGACGGAGAGCTCTCCCCCCCCCGGAAGATCCTGTGCTTTTCTTCCTAATCTATCGGCAAGAAGCTGCATGGAACCTAATGCTGTCCTCTTGCATACTTAAAACTTGCAGAGCGGGTGTGTTTTGACCCCGTCACTGGGGAAACTCGGGGTCCCGCTATTCCGACTCCCCGTCAGAGCTTTCCTTCACATTCCAAAGCTGCACGCAATGCATTTCTAACAAAGGCATTGCAAGGTAGGAGCCATCTCCCAGGGTCCAGTGGAAAACGCCTCCAGCTACAGAAGACGGGGGAAGGGGCACACCTTTCCCTCTAGCAAATGGGAATGGACAGAAGGAAGGGAGGAGGAACAAGGTTCATCATGTAAGCTGTTTTGAAAAACCACTGTTTACTGTGGTAAAGTAGGCTTGGGAACCCAAATGGACATGTTTAGGGGAAGGAGGACCTGTGGCGCTCCAGATGTTGCTGGGCAGTGACTTCCATCGTTCTTGACCTTTGGGCAAGCTAGCTGGGGCTGATGTGGATCAGGATTGGGGGACCCTGTGGTCTTCCAGATGCTGCTGGACTACAGCTCTTGTTATTCCTAACCAATGTCCATGCTGGCTGGGAATGATGGGAGTTGGAGTCCAACAACATCTGGTGGACCACAGGTTACCTATCGAAGGGATCCTGGATTCATATGCTTTCCCAATAGGAACTCCTTTTTAACCTGCACCCAACCCTGGTTCAAGCAACATCTTTCTTGTAAAACACTGTTCTTCAAAAAGATGGTGTTTTAATGTGTGCTATAGACTTTGGACATATCATGAGAAGACATGATTCACTGGAAAAGACAATAATGCTGGGAAAAACAGAAGGGAGTAGAAAAAGAGGAAGGCCAAACAAGAGCTGGATTGATTCCAAAAAGGAAGTCACAGACCTGAACTTACAAGATCTGAACAGGGTGGTTATAACAGATGCTCTTGGAGGTCACTGATTCATAGGGTCGCCATAAGTCATAATTGACTTGAAGGCACATAACCACAACAACAATAGTTAAAGGTAAAGCCGACGAGAAAGCATTTCCACACATGAGCTGTATAAAAGATTGAAGACATAAGGTTTAGTTAATATTACAAACATGCTGAAATGATGGTTGATGATAAAGTGACAATTTTTCTTTTCTTTTCAGGGAGATTTGGAAGTTGGAGCATAGAAAACTACCTTAACATGAGTCAGACCATTGGTCCATCAAGTTCAGTGCTGTCTACACAGATTGGCAGTAGCTCTCCAGGATTTCAGGCAGGAGTCTCTCTCAGTCCTACCTGGAGATGCCAGGGACTGAACCAGAGATCGGTACATGCAGTGCAGATCCTCTACCACTCAGCTGTGTCCCAACTGGCTTTGCAGTCTTTTAGACGCTACATAAAAATAAAAGTCTCCTGTTAAAAAGCTTTATACCTATAAGGCAACTCATGACTCCCATTTTACAGATGAAGAACTGAAGCTGAAAAAAAGAGACAGAACTACAAGGGCTCCATTTCAATAGAAGGGTATTATATTGACTAGGTAAGGGCTATAGCTCAGTGACAGCATATGCTTTGCATGCAGTAGGTCATAGGAGAGTGGCTGACGGTCAGTGTGCACGACACTGAGCTATACCAATGACTTGACTCGGTATAAGGCAACTTCCTATGTATAATTACAGGCTGCGATTTATGACATTTCCAAGATGCAAAATTGCTTCAGAATGAGCCGAGGAGAAGTGGGAGGAAAAGGCTATCTAAACCTCTCCTTCCATGAACATATGTTTCTCAAGAGATAAAAGAGATCCCTGTGTCTTTTTGTTATTATATATATACAGGGATAAAAGCATCTGGAGGGTGGGGCTATTATCCTGTTTAAGCAGCATTTAAAAGCTCTTTCCAATTCTTTTCATAAAAAAAGACCACTCCCAGTGGCTTGTGTCCCTTATTAATGGCTGACAATTGCACTTGTGTTCTTTTTCAGAAAACAAGTAATTCTTGTGATCTTTGGTACTGATATCAGCTGCAAGCCAGTGTTGTGTAATGATGTGGGGACCCGGGTTCAAATCCCCACATATCAATTTAATGTTTTACATGTCGATTTAGTGATGCTCATGCTGGTCTATGGTGGTCATAAACCTCTGACTGAAGTCCCTACTAAGCCATGAAGTCCACGAATGACCTTGGTCCAGCCATTACCTATCAAGCTATTCAAGGTCCTGGTAAACAAAACGTTAAATGGCTTGGGGCTCAAGTACATAAAATAACGCTTCACCCAACCAGCCTATCCTTTGAGGTTGAGGGGGAGGTGTGCCACTGATGGCCTGTGGGACAGTGATTTTGAGACAGTCTTCTCCATGGCAGCACCCCATCTATAGAACTCCCTCCCCAGGGAGACATTAAAGACATTGGAGAAGGACCACAGCTTAGCGGAAGAGCATCTGCTTTGCATGCAGGAAGTCCGAGGTTCAATCCCTGGCATCTCTCAGTAGGGCCAAGAGAGTCCATGCAGACAATTCTGAGGACACAACTCCAGAGTTGTGGCTCATTCAGAGATAAAATGGGCAACTCCTCCAAGAGTGGATGAAATTCATCTCTAGATAGAGCCAGGAGAAACTCCTGCTGGAAACCCTGGACAGCCACTGCCAGTCAGTGTAGACAGTCTTGATAGACCCAATGGCCCGCTCAGTATAAGGCAGCTTCCTATATCCCTGTCATTTGCCCCTTGAATGCTTCCTTGAAAAAAAATATATATAGCACAAGGCAGAAAATGGTTCCTAGTTCTCAGTTCATTTTTCCTGATTCCAAGCTCTTGATTGCACTGATGCAGAGAGATGCAGCAGCAATCTAAACAGGATATGGAAACTTCCATCACCACCAACCCCGAAAAAGCATTGATTCCTCCATGCCTAGGAAGCTGTCTTCTTTGAGATGCACCAGCATTCTTTCTGTAGGCATCTCAATCTTGCTGCAGGTGTCTCAGATGTCACAGCACTGGGAGACTGCCTCTTATGAGATTTCCTAGCTTCTTGTACAGGACCATGTTTTATTTTGGCGTGGTACACTTGAGCAATGGTGGTTGGTGTCAACTGGGACTGTTTGGGCAGAAGCCAGGGAGACCAACAGTAGGTGGATCCAGAGCCAATGAGAGGCGGAGCCAACTCATTCTAGTTCTGTTCCCATCTGCCTCCCTGCTGAATTCTACAAGGGGACTGAGACTAAGGAAGAGGAAGATGCCAGCCAGCGGCACCCGTTGGACTGGAAATAAGAGCCCCCCCTCTGGCTGAGAATGAGGTTGGCGGGACAACACCCCATTTACCCTTATGAACCAACCTCCAGTGCATTTGAGTCTGCTGTCTTCATGCCACTAATTGCCGATATAAGTATTAATGAATAAGGAACTGGGCATGTTCACCTCCAAATAAGATTTGGGCTGCCCCAAATGACACGCCCACATCTCTATAAGATGGTGCCCTGCTCTGTGAGGCACCCTAACATCATGTCCTAGCAATGCTTTAATTGTGTACAGTTGTGTTACTGGATTGTGCTGCCCACAAACCAATGAATACTTATATACTACCACTACTGCTGCTGCTGCTGCTGCTAATCTGATAGTTAACACTACTAGATATATTTCCCCCAAGATTGTCACACCACCCCCATGATCAGGGAACTGTCCTTTTTGAAATGCGCCAGCATTTTCTCCTGCCGTAAGCTCCTCTTTTTGTGCAAGTCACTTTCAAACGTGATGCCACAAAACCAGTTAATTCCTTTTTCTTGCCATTAACACACCAACAAAGGACATTCATAACCTGGAGCGTGTCCAGAGAAGGTCACCCAGGTCAGTGAGGGGTCTGGAAACCGAGTCCTGTGAGGAACGGTTGAAAGAGCTGGGCATGTTTAGCCAGGCAAAGAGACGATTAAGAGGAGACATGCTAGCAGTCTTCAAATAAACAAACAGAAGATGGAGCATGACTTGAGAAAAATTACACTTTCCAGCCATCCAAGAACAAATTGGTAGGCTTGTGCCTTGTGTGTGTGTCTTAAAAAGTATGGGAGCTAAAATAAATTTGCATCTCCAAATTCTCCTCTGTGAATGTGGATGTTGAATATCCACCTATTCCCTAAATACTTGATTGTTTGGCAAAAATATTCTCCAAATATTTAGGGTTGGATCCAGTGTTGGTCCTACTCATAGTAGACACATTGAAATTAATGGACGTGACTAATGTAGGTCTATTAATTTTGATAGGTCTACTTGGAGTAGGATTTAGTTCTGTATTTGGCATCTCACACTATTTGACTTTAATATTTGACAAAATGGGACATAGTAAATACTATGTCTAAATAGTCTAAATACTAAATAGTGTATGGCAGCTGCCATGAAGTAATATTTTCTTTTTCACATTTGATGGTTGGCATGCATTCTGAGACTGCATTTCCTAGATGACATGCAGTAGCTTTTAAGGCCTTAAGAGGACTTTTGATAGATTAGATCAAAGGCCCATCTAGTCCACCTGTTCTTACAGTGGCCATCCAGAAGTCTTTTGGAAGCTTAAAAGCAGGATGAGTGCAATAGCTCTCTCCCCACTTGGACTCCCAGGAACAGGAAGTTAGAGGCATACTCCAGTCAGTCAGAATGCCGTCACCAGGGTGCTGAAGGGAATGAGGATATATGCATAGAGACGTGAAGGCCTGGGGGAAAAAAACCCAACCCCCTTTTTTCTGTTTCCCCTCTGTTCTTTTCTAAAAATTTTTGGGGGGGAGAACCTGGAAAAATTCAGAAAAACATGAAAAGGAAGACCTCCCCTTTTT
Organism: Rhineura floridana; assembly: GCF_030035675.1. Lineage (NCBI taxonomy): Eukaryota > Metazoa > Chordata > Lepidosauria > Squamata > Rhineuridae > Rhineura > Rhineura floridana. The sequence goes on along the minus strand of NC_084492.1, from coordinate 26,679,962 downwards.
GTGCCCCCCCAGCCTTCATATCTCTAGATACGCACATTTTATACCCATTTTATTTTTACATCAGTTGCATTGTTTGCCGATTTGCTTCTGGGCTCAATTTAAACCTGCTGATTCTGACCTTTCTGATCTGTACCTAAATAGTTTGGGCACAGATTTATTTTAAGGACCGTCTAAGTCTTCAGGCTCCATTGACTTGCATGCAAACTGGTTGCACTTTTAAATGTTTGACAACTAACTAACTAAATGCATTTTAGAGACTCATTCCTGTCTTTGATGCTAATGTTTTGACTGTTTTTTGACACCCCTTCACCCAAAACCTCTGGGAACACACAAACGCCAGGGACATCCTGCAACATTTTGTTACAGAGCCCCACTTATTTCTTTGCAGAGAACTGCTCAGAGTACAGAGAAGGTAATCCCCTCCCTCCCAGCTCAGAGTGGGCCTCCAGGTGTCTATGTGAAGGAACAAAAAAAGCATTTTTCGGCACAGGGAGAGAAGGTTTGGCAAAGAACTCAGTGGAGTCTGGAAGTGGCCTCGGGATGCTGGGATGCCTCTAGGGTTCTGATAGGGCCAGAAGAGTTTCTGCCTGCAGGAGTGATTGAGCTGTTGGCCTCCACATAGGTTCTGTTTTTATATCTGCAAATAAATCAAACCATACAAAACACCGCAAGTCTCCAGTTATCTCCTCTCTAAAGGGTAGCCAGACCAGGCAAACACTGCCCTGGGAACTGCTTACTGTTCAAGGAAGTAGGGAGCATGTAACAATGTTTGTATTTTGAGAACTGAGGAAACTGGTTGTTCATTTATGTAGCAAAAACAGTCTGGCACTGATCCAGCTAACTGCTGAATTACAAAAATGGGCTAAGTAATATTCTAGCTCATTGAAATGATTAATATATTTTAATATAAATTTAATAAATAACACAACTGAACATAATTGAAAACAACCAAGATATACAATTAAAACATAATCAATACAAACATATATAGAGATGGAAAGATTGCGATTTCTCACTATCTTATGTATCTGAACATGCCAACTTCGCAAGGGAATGCTATTATGAGGACTTTGCAAAAGGACAATGCACACTATCAAGACAGTGTAAGACTAAGACTGTAGCCAAATGCATTTTGACTTCTGTCAAGTCTTTTTCAGGTCACTACAATATTCACTACAATCAAGACCTAATAATTATGCATATTGTCAACTGAAGAAGACCCGATAAAGGTTGAAACACATTTGGCTACAGACTAGGGTTGCAAGCCAATACCTGTCTACTCAGAGGCAAGCTCCATTGGTAAGTGTGTATTGGATTGCAGCCTTCGAACCACTGCCTTGAATGAGCAACTGGAAGGTTCCCCATCCCTGCATCAGGGATGCATTCAAGTCATACCCAGAGTAGGCCCATTGAGATTAATGGATCTAAACTTGTCATGTTTCTCTTTCAGTAGGTCTACTCTGAGCATGACTAAGGCTGCAATCTAATACACACTTACCTGGGAGTAAGTCCCATTGAACCTGATGGACCTTACTTCTGAGTAGACAGGTATGGGATTGCAGCCTAAATTGGCTGCAAGCCTTGGGGTCTGACTCAGTTGAAGGCACATTTGCATGTAAATGTTGCTGGTTGGAAGTGTTTGAGGATGTTTTATGAAAAGAGTAAGGCTGCAGGAATTATTTGACTGCAGGCTGCAAATCACGCATGGCCAGATTTGACTTTTGATCACCCACAGTGTACTAAGAAGATGGATCTATAAAAGTTAGGGATTAGCAGTAAGAAAGTGCTTCAGTTCAACCCCCCTCTGAAAGGTTGTGCCCAAGGATTTATCAGCTGAACAAATCAAAAGCTTTCATTAGATAGGTCTAAATTTAATTAAGTGGCTGGTGAAAATCTATCACACTCATTTCCTATCTGTTTACTTGGCTGTGTTTGACAAATGAACATTTTGCGTCCACATTAATTTATTTGCAGTTACAGCATCTCTGCTAGTCTTTGGTCATTTCTGGGCAAACAGTACGCTTTTATTTTGTTTACAAGTGTGCTTCTTTCTTCTACATGCCTGAACTATAATGTGGTAATGATGGGGCAGCTGGCTACAAATTCCTGAGGTTTACGGGCTTGAATCCAACTTCCTCAGAGGAAGGCAATGGTAAACCACCTCTGAATACCTCTTACCACGAAAACCCTATGAAAACAATATCCAAAATGCAACATGAGGAAAGCCGAACAAGAGATGGATTGATTCCATAAAGGAAGCCACAGACCTGAAATTACAGAACAGGGTGGTTCATGACAGATGCTCTTGGAGGTCGCTGATTCATAGGGTCACCGTAAGTCATAATTGACTTGAAGGCACATAACAAAAACAATCCAACTAAACTACTACCAGAGTAGACCCAGTGAAATTGATGGATATAAATGAGCCAAGTCCATTAATTTCAATGGGCCCACACTGAGTAGAACTAACACTAGATACAACCCTACATTTTTTAGGAAGTATGCAGTAAGGACCCTTCTCTGGCCTGACCTAAACACGCTACCATTCACCACCCTCCTCATCAGGCCTCCAGATCCTTTTCAGTGGTGAGCCGCAATGCTACTATATTTGAATGGGATCCCAGCTCAGTTTCCATCCTCAGTAGCTGCCCAGTATTTTAAATTGCCCAAAATGTAATGCCCTGGCCCATAGATCTATAAAAATGGATTGGTTTCACATATCTATGGGCTGGGGCATTGCGTTCTGGGCAATAAGATGGCTGACGGCCACCATGGACAGGACTCCAGCTTGGATCCCAAGTGCCACCACCAGTCCATCACTGAAACATTTCCAGGAGGCTGCTGGAGGGCATTGAATGGTGCCTCCATAGCCACCAAAGTAGTGGCCACGGCAGAGAAAGCATGTGGCGATCACCACCATGGCCACCACAAGCATGGCTCTGCTATGCCTATTTGGGAGCACTGTGCCAAGGACCCCTGAAATCTGGTTTCAGCCCTGCTCCCTAGCAACTGATATTTAGCAGCATACTGCCCCTGAAGCTGGAGGTTCCACACTCTGAATCTTGCCTCTGACCTCACTAGGTTGCTTGAGACCAGCCAAGCAATCAATCTAGTATGGATTATGTCTTGCTCTTTGGCCTTCAGCAAGTGTTTTTAGACTGGTGAACACCAAGGACAGGGCCTTTTCTATAGTGGTTCTATCCCTTTGCAATTATCTTCTGAGGGTAATACATATGGACCCCATTCTATAGACTTTTAGGGGAAAGTTTCTTTTTATGGACTCCTCCAGATAACCTATTTATTGAGGATTGATCCTGATTTGCCTGCACAAACCTTCCACAGATGGTATCAAGTCCTCACTGAGCATTCATTCTGATTGCTTTGTGGTGAAGTTATACAACAATGAGCATTCATCCTGAATTCATTCTGATTTGTTTGCAGGGGTGGTATACTTCTTCCCATTAGTCATTTGTTCATCCCACACTTTTCAATGCATTTCCCTTGGCACTTTCCTAACTGCAAAAAGTGAGTTCCTTTTTTATAGTGGATTTACTGCACTAGGGCAACAGAGTGCTTTAATCCACTTTACAAACCTACATTTTTGGTATGCACTTGTATGCCTTCTGCAAGATACTGACAATCTGGAGAAGCCCTAAATTTCAGGCAACCTTTGAACGCCTGTTTTACTCAGCCGATACTATTTTAGGTGGCTGTTGTGTTTCACATTACAGTGAAGGATGGTAATATTTTAACATGCTGCAAGCTGCCTTGGGAAAGTTAACCCTGCAAAGTGGCCTCTCCATAACGGGTGGCTTTCCAGTAAGCTCTGCCCAGAGCTAACCCACTGAAGTTAATGGACATGTCTAACTTAGATTCATTAATTTTCAGTGGGTCTACTTTGAGTAGAACTTAGTTAAATATACCCCAAGGATTTTTTTAAAAAAAGCAGAGAATACAGTACATAATTTGTTTGTAGAATTTCCTGTGCAAAATGTGCTTAAATTACTTTAAAAGTGGATTAGAGAAATTTGAGAGGAGAGGAGAGGAAGATAGAGGGTTTAGGAATCTGCCTTCTCCTGAGTCCATCTAGCTCAGCAATGGCTCTCCTGGTTTTCAGACAGGGAGTCTTTTCTAGCCCTACCTGAAGATGCTGGGCTTTGAACCTGATGCTCTTGTCAACTGTGATTAGCTAAATGGCTACTAGCTAAGTGGAGCCCCCATGTTAAGAACGTAAGGGAAGCCCTGTTGGATCAGGTGGAAGATTCCTCTAGTCCAGCATCCTGTTCTCACAGCAGCCAACTAGATTAATTAATTTATTAATTAATATCTCGGCCTTCCTCATAGAAGCAGTCCAGGGTGGCAAACAAGAACATTAACAGCACTTTAAAACATCTTAAGAACAAGATTTTAAAACATATTAAAACAAAGCATCTTTACAAACATATTAAAACATACTATCTTTAAAAACTTATTTTAAAAAAACCTTTGAAAACATCTTTAAAAGCAATTCCAGCACAGACTGGGATAAGGTCTCCACTTAAAAGGCTTGTTGAAAGAGGAAGGTCTTCAGTAGGCACCGAAAAGATAACAGAGATGGCGCTTGTCTAATATTTAGGGGGAGAGAATTCCAAAGTGTCGGTGCCACAACATTAAAGGTCCACTTCAGAGCTTGGAAAAGTTACTTTTTGAACTACAACTCCCATCAGCCCCAGCCAGCATGGCCACTGGATTGGGCTGATGGGAGTTGTAGTTCAAAAAAGTAACTTTTCAAAGCTCTGCTCCACTTCATATGTTGTGTGGAACGGATCTCCTGATAAGATGGCGTCTGCAGGAGGCCTTCACCTGTAGAGCGCAGTGATTGACTGGGTATATAAGGGGTAAGATGATCTTTCAGGTATGCCTATGGGAGGCCCGCAAGCAGGACCTGAGTGCGATATGCCTTTGAACATCTATTGCTAGGGGGTAGTATAATGTGTTTTATTTTTATAATAAAAACATCTCGATTCTTTGACATAAGAATTGTATACTTTTTAATTACTATTCCACAGAACACAGTCTTTTTCCATTTACATGCTATGCCCAACCCTTTCCAACTGACTCCACTCTAACCGCACCTAACTGACAATTCCAAGATATTAAAGAGATATTACATCACATCTCCGTTTCATAACAATGAACTAATGCAATGTAACAAAATAACAATATATACATCACATCTTCGTTTCATAACAATGAATTAATACAATAACATTTTTTTAACATACATAATCCTTATATTTCAATGGAGGACTAATAGTCCTACCTCTAGATGTTACATATGCATTAGGTCTATCTAAACAAACACTGACATCTTTATTTGTTACATTATCCCCTACAACAACAGAATCATTATCATAGAATTGATTTATTTGTTCACCAGACATTGACTCATCTTGTCTTATATCATCTATCTTATCACTAATCTCAGATGATTGTTGTTGACACCTCAAATGGCACCTATTCCGATGATACTTTTGACCATTTGATGCTATTACTTGGTATGAACGTGGCTGTGCACACTTTTCCATGACTGTGGCTGGAAGCCAGCCTTCATTAGACTGGATAAATACTGAATCACCTTTATATAAATCACTTAGTGGCTTTGCTGTATGATCATAAAAATATTTTTGTTTCTTTTGTATTTCTTTCAGATCTCTATGCACACCAGTTGGTATCTTAGGATACAATAAAGCATTTGTTACTGGAAGTTTACTTCTAAGCATTCTGCCCATTAGCATTTGAGCAGGTGAATATAACATTCCCGTAACTGGGGTATTACGATATTCTAATAATGCTAAGTGTGCATCTACACATGAATTCTCAGCTTTTCTAATAAGTTGTTTAATTGACTGAATTGCTCTTTCAACCATTCCATTAGATTGTGGATATCCTGAACTGCTAAAACATTGCTCAAATCCCCAGTCATAAGCAAATTGCTGAAATTCTCTACTAGAAAAAGGCATGTTATCACTCACAACTATGCTCGGAATTCCATGACGAGCAAAAATATTTTTTAGTTTAACAATCACAGTACTAGCCGTTTTGTCAGATAAATTTAACACTTCTGGATACTTTGAAAAATAATCCACTACAAGAAGAAAAGAAGAAGAATTATACTCAAAAATATCCACACCCACTTTCTGCCATGGTAACTCAGGAATTTCATGTGGCCTCAGTGGCTCCTTTTGATTACATGGAGCATAACGAGCACACACTAAACAATTTCCAACCTCTTTTTCAATATCATTACACATACCAGGCCAATACATCAAAGATGTTGCTCTAGCTCTAGTTCTGTGAATACCTTGATGAGACACATGAAGCTGCGAAATAACACCTCGCCTTTGAGATATAGGAATGACCACTTTGTTCCCCAAGTAAATAATGCCATCATGACAGCGTAAAGAATCTTTTACATGCCAAAAAGACTTTGCAGCACTAGGAACATCCTTCAAATACTGAGGCCATCCTTTCTTTATAAAAACAGCTACTTCTTGAAGTTGAGAGTCATGCTTTGTAGCCTCTTTTATAGTAGCTGCCCCCTTTGGATGGATAACAAGTGTGCCCAATCCATGTACTACTCTCTCTCCCACCATAGAATCCTCAACATCTGTAGATATATCTACAGCAGCTCTAGATAGTGTATCAGCAATATACATATACTTACCTGGGATATACATCACATTAAGATCATACCTTTGAAGCTGTAACAACATACGCTGTAACCGAGCAGGAGCATTACCAATTGGTTTTTTAAAAATTATTTCTAAAGGTTTATGATCAGTATGAACTGAAATAACTTTACCAAACACATACTGATGAAACTTTCTCATTGCATATAGCACCACCAGTAATTCTTTCTCTATTTGAGCATAATTTTGCTCTGCTGAAGTAAGTGACCTTGATGCATAGGATACAGGTTTATTTTCTTGAAGCAAACATGCTCCAAGACCATCTTTTGATGCATCTGCTTGCACAGTAACTGGTTTGGTAATATCAAAATATTGCAGTACAGGTGCCTGACATAGATGCATTTTAAGCAACTCAAAAGCCTTTTGATGTTCAGGCAACCACTTAAACAAGATATCTTTTCTTAATAAATTACGTAAAGGTGCTTTCAGCTCTGCCTTACCCGGAATATATTTGGATAAATACTGCACAGACCCTAAAAATCTAAGAACACCTTGTTTATCTTGTGGACATTTCATTTCAAAAATAGCTTTCACTTTATCAGGATCCGGACATACTCCTTGGGCAGTAACTATTTGACCCATGTACTTTACAGAGTCAACCTTAAATTGAATCTTATCCATATTAAACTTGATATTTTTCATACGTGCAATATCCATAACTTGACACAGAATCTGATCATGTTGTTCCGATGTTGCTGCTGCAATAATCATATAATCAGCTATCATATAAACCCCTTTTATATGACCAAAAACTTCCTCATTTTTCTGCTGAAACACCTCACTAGAAGACTTAAGCCCAAATGGCAAACGATTAAAACAATATCGCCCCCAAGGTGTATTAAATGTACATAGCCGTGAAGAATGTGCATCTAACTTGACTTGCCAATAACCATCTTTTTCGTCTAAAATGGTAAAAAATTTCATTCCTGCTAGATGACTCAAGACATCCTCTGTCGTAGGAATTGTGTAATGTTGTCGACGAACTGCTTTATTCAAATCACGAGGATCAAGACATATACGTAACTTTCCATTCTTCTTCTCTGTAATAACAAGACTGCTGACCCACTCTGTAGGACCCATAACTCTGGATATCACTCCAGCACTTCTCATTTGTCCCAAAGCCTCCTTTAGTTTATTCAATATGGCAAACGGAATTTTCCGACATCCATGAATAACAGGAGCCACAGCAGGATCAATATGTATATGGTGCACACCCTCAAACTCACCAAGCCCTTCAAACACATCGGAATATTTATTAAGTAACTGTTCTTGCGTTAATGATTGAATCACAGTCACATTATCAATTCGACGAACTAAATCCAAAGTCTCACAAGCTGCTCGTCCAAGCAACGGAAGAGAGGAGCCCTCTGTTACGTAAAACATCAATGTTGCCGCTCCTTTTGAAGTATGGCAATCAAGAACAATAGCTCCCACAGGCTTTATACGAGTTCCACCATAGGACACAAGACAAACATCAGTTTTGAACAACACCTTCTTGTCTGATAGTTCATGAAATATTTGCAGAGGCAACACATTTGCCTCAGCTCCTGTATCCAGTTTAAATCTTACTGACAGCCCTTGCACAAACATATCAACATACCATCCATTCACCAAATCTTCACCAGCTTCAGTTAATTCTCCTATAAACAGACTATTTAAATCCAGCTCATGCGTCAAATAACCCTGTTGCCCCTTGTTGGCAGCAACTACATTTACTTTGCATACTCTAGCAAAATGATTCTTCATTTGACATTTATAACAAGTTTTCCCAAATGCTGGACAATCTCGAGGTTTATGCACAATACCACAACAGGAGCACTTATTATATTTAATTTGCTCATATTTATGTTTGAACTTATGAGATCTAACAGCTTGTACTGGAACTCTTTCATGGGTTTTATCAATCACAGATACTGTATGCAACTCTTGACTTTCTTTTGAGGACGTTGACATAGCCTGCAGTTGAACTCTTGTTATTTCCTCTAAACGACATACTTCAATTGCTTTCTCCAAAGTAAGCTCAGGCTCCGCAAGCAATCTCTTCTTCAACTTTTCATCTTTGACACTGAACACAATCTTATCTCGTATCATATCATTAACTGTTGAACCAAATTCACAACTACGAGCCTTAAGTTTAAGCTCAGTCACAAACTGTTCACTGGTTTCTTGATATCTCTGAGAGTGATTCCAGAAAGCATAACGTTCAAATATCACATTCTTACGAGGAGTACAATATCTCCTAAATTGTTCAAGTACTTCTTCTATGTCTTGTGGCCCCTCTTTCGACAAATCAAACGTATTGTAAACTGCCAACGCTTCCTCTCCAATACAATGTAACAAAATAGCAATTTGTCGGCTCTTAGCAACATTATCAACTCCAGCCGCAGAAAGATACAAAATAAAAGCTTGTTCCCATCGTTTCCATGTCTCAGCCAGATTACCTCGCAGCACTAGAGGAGGTGGAGGTTGAAATGAGTCCATTTTTTCCCTTATTTTTAACTTCTGACACCATATAATGTGTTTTATTTTTATAATAAAAACATCTCGATTCTTTGACATAAGAATTGTATACTTTTTAATTACTATTCCACAGAACACAGTCTTTTTCCATTTACATGCTATGCCCAACCCTTTCCAACTGACTCCACTCTAACCGCACCTAACTGACAATTCCAAGATCTTAAAGAGATATTACATCACAGGTAGGGGGCAAAAGCATAGGAAAGTATTGCCTTCACATCCTGCTTGTAGGCTTTCTAGAGACCACCACTGCAGGAAACAGGATGCTTGACTTGATGGGCCTTTGGTCTGATCCAGCAAGACTAATGTAGGTGAACCCCTCTGAATGCTCTACAGTATTATATACGTGATAAGTGTTGTTGCTGCTGCTCTCCTTGTTGAAAATGAAAGATTCTTCCATCTGCTTTCATAACAACATAAGACTTGTTCATATATTACACAGAACACAGGTACAAATTCTCTCTACACAAGTCTGTGTGAAAGAACACACACTTGTTGATTTATACAGTTCAATTATTTGTGTACCCAGATACACAGATTCTACACTCATTGAATGTAACATGTGAACACCCCTCTAAGAAAAGCCCAAATACCTCTCTTGTTCAGCATCCCATAATGGTCAAATCAGATGTCTGTAGGAAGCCCAGAAGCATGGCATGAGGGTAATAGCTGTTTCCCTCTTGTGAACCCCAGCAATGCGTATTCAGAGGCATGTTGATTCTTATCCTGGAGGTAGTGCGCAGCTCTCATAACTAGTTTCCATGAAAAGCTTTATCCTCCCTGAATGTGTGTAATCACATTTGTCATTTTATTTCCATTAGGGCTGTGCACTGGATCTGGCTGAATCATGGATCTTGAACAGAATTGGGTTGATTTGGATTGACTTGGGATATGGCCAGAACAGGTTAAGGCAGTCCTGGATCACTTGGATCAGATCAGGCCCACGGCTGTCAAAAGGGGGGGTGTCTGGTGGTGAGAAGAGCAAGGGGAGGGGAGGAGATGCACATTTCCTTCTCACCCCCCGACCACATGATGGTGCAAGCCTCTGAATCATGTTGGGGCCCAGATATGGCTTGGCTTGGCCAAAGATCATCCCTAGTCAAATTGGGGCTGCTTTGAAATGCTGGATTGGGCCCTGATCTGTACAGCCCTAGTTTCCATCACTATATCTTATAGGAAAATAGATATTTTATTCTGCCTTCACTCCTTAGGGGTATGTACTGAAGATGACCTCCTGTAGCGCTGGTGATTGCTGTTACATAAACCTCCAGCTCTGAGCTGAATTGGAGAAAGTTCCATCTTCACAGCAGCATGTTTAGTGTGCAAACTATGGCAGGAACGCTGCTGGCTCAAGTTACAGTGAACTGACATCAGTCTGCTTGCTTTTCTGGCAAGCTTGCACCAATATGTTATAGTGGAGTGATGCTGATTTGGAACTGAGGCAAGGATGCTTTGGCAAAATTGGTTTATTGGATTTGAAATTGTTTTATATATGAATTATATATTGAACAGCTTCAGAGGAGGGTAACAAGGATGATCAGCAAAGCTCTATGAGAGACTGAAAGAACTGGGTATGTTTAGCCTTGAGGAGAGCAGACCAAAGGGAGATATGATTAGCACTATTCAAGTACTTGCCACACAGAGGAGGACCAGGGTCTCTTCTCGATCATCCTAGAATATAGGACATAGAATGACAGGCTCAAGTTATAGGAAGCCAGATTTCTGATGAACATCAGAAAAAACTTCCTGTTAGAGTGGTACGGCAATGGAACCAATCACCTAGAGGTGGTGGGCTCTCCAACACTGGAGGCATTCAAGAAACACCTGGACAGCCACCTGTCGGGTACGCGTTAAGTTGGATTCCTGCACCGAGCAGGACTTGATGGCCTTGTATATGTATAAGACAGTTTTGAAAGCAACAAACAGAACTTCACTCAAGCTTGCTATGGATCCCTATAAGGATTCCGTTAATCACCTAAAAATATATATGAACCTAATTGTGATTGTGTTTTGTTAATCACAATAATGTTCACACACACACACACACACACACACACACACACACACACACACACACACACATATATATATATATATAGTGTTTTTATTATTAAATCACTTTGAGATGTTTCATAAGAAGTAATTATGAAATGTAATAAAGGTACTGTTAGAACGGAGCCTGGCTTTTGTGAAGACTTGGTCTGTTGCTATAATCGTGCACATCCTTTGCTTAAAACTTGCTTTCTTCCAAGGTGAACACGGCTTATCTACTTTTGTACATTTCATTCTCATTGCTGTCAAATTGTACCAAAACTGACAGCCTCTAGTGGGATATATCTTTATGAGGAAAAAAAAAAAGAGTACAACTGACGTGCCTTCTAATTTTCATGAGCACTTGGGATAAATTAGCTGATTAGCATTGGATTGATGAGTATATACTTTTAATTTCTCAGATCACAGGATGAGTTTGAAACAGAAAGTTTTTAAAACTGTGTTTTTAAACTTAACTTTTTTGTACAGTTTATCTTTATTGAGATGAGGATTTATTCATATAAGCAAAATAACATTAGTATAATGAGAAAAAGCTTGAAGCCAATAAAATGATGATAGCAAACTGCTAGATTATATATTACTAGAAACAGGGGGGAAAACTCAGAGCAGATTTGGAGGTGGGGATGCTGGGGTGCATGGGGAGAGGAAAGGAATTGGAAGTTCCTTTGTATGATCGGAAGTCCTTGCACAACAGGAGAACATAAGGTCAGAGAACATAAGAAAACATAAGACGCTGCCCTACCAAGTCAGATCTTTGCTCCATCTAGCTCAGTATTGTCTACACTGACTGGAAGCAGCTCTCCAGGGTTTCAGGCAGCAGTCCTTTCCAGCCAAAGCTGGAGATGCCAGGGATCAAACCTGGGACCTTCTGGGATGCTCTGCCACTGAGCTATGCCCCTTCTGTGGAACAACTTTGCTGGATACATCCTGTACTTTTCATTTTCTTTTTAATTCTTTACCTAGACAGGGCAATAATACTTCACCTTCTGAAATGTTTATTCATAACCTATTATAAATTAACATATCGTAAAATTGATTATCTTCTAACATTTTATAAATTTAATCCCACTTTTCTTATATCTTGGAACTTGAAATTATAGATGTTTCCCATCCAGGCACTGGCCAGATCTAGACCTGTTTAGCTTTAATAAGGTTGCTGCATCATGCACCTTCAGACCATGCCCTGGGACCATTTACCTGATATTCTCTATGCATTATCAAGCCTATCTCTGCAACCAAAAGAGCAGGGGGCTTAAGGGTAAATTAGATGTGGTGGCAGTTCTGTTTCTTTAAACACAGAACTGTCCATGTTTAAACATGGCCATGCCGGATAGGCTACTGTAATGTGCTCTACATAGGGCTTCCCTTGAAGACACTCCAGAAACTGCAGCAAGAGTAGAATTCAGCTGCAAGAATATTGACAAATGTATCTTCATAGTGTCACATACCACTTATCTTATGGAGCTTGCACTGGCTGCCTATGTGTTGCCAAGATGCATTCAAGGCAGTAGCATTGATTTATATGCCCTGCAAGGCCAGGGTCCCAGGTTTTGTTGGAGCACCTTTCCTTATATCAACTGACTCAGGGTTTGAAGTCAGTGGAGGTGGTGGTGGTACTTCTTGTTTGTCACCATTGGCTGTTTGTTTATTTAAGGCATTTGTATACCACTTTTCAGGCGGACCTCACAAAGTAGTTTACATAAGATTATTACAGCAATAAGTATTGATTTTTTTTTAAAAAAGTTATAATCAAATGAAAAAGACAGCTTAGTTGCATTTACACTGTACACTTATTCCACTTGAAACAGTCATGGCTTCCTCCAAAGAATCCTGGGAAGTGTAGTTTGTGAAGGGGTGCTAAGAGTTGTTAGGAGACCCCTATTCTCCTCACAGAACTGCAATCCCCAGAGTTCCATGATTGTTAAACCACTTGGGGAGCTGTAGCTCTCTGATCAGCCTGATATTCCTTGGAGCACTGTGGGACTCTAGGATTCGGATCCATGACAGATTGGTTGGATCCTGCACTGCCTGCCAATGTGAAACCCTGAAGAGGAAAGGCTTGTTGTCAAGTCTCTTTCAAAACAGTCATTCAACTGATTGGGATGGGATCTTGCATCCAATTTGCGAACGCCAGGATAAAAAGCATGTTGTTCTGTTGGAACCTCACAGGCAGGAAAGCATCTCTGATAGGGTTGCCAGGTTCTGAGACTGATCTTGTATCTTTAGGAGAAGAGAAAGTCAGCCAAGTGCAGGTGTTCTTGCAACCCTGTAATAGGAAAAACCACAAGGTGGAATTCTCCCTTTCCCCCTGCACAACTTTTAAAGATACACAAGACCTCTTGGAGGTCTTGAAACTTGAAAGTTCACATCTTTTAAATACTGTATCGACACACTCTGTTTTACCTCCCTGAACCTTTAAAAGAGCTAATTAAAGCTGGGCAATTTTTTATTTATTTTCAAAGCCTGACAGTTATTTATGATTGAGAGCTCACTGGTCATTCTCAAAACCTTTCAATAATTAACAGGTGGCAAAAGGGCATAGGGTTTGAATGGAGCAGGGTGATGTTGCCTGCTTCGTCCTGGCAACAATGGAAATCCATAACCTGTCATCGTTCAGACTAGTGGGATGGAAAACCTAAAGTGCTTTACAGAGCCCTTTAGAATGTCACGAGCAACTGGTGAGGGTTCTCAAACAGAAATTAGAATGGAAAGCTAATTATTAACAGAAACAATAAGAGTACAAAATACAATGTGAGCTGACTCCGGTTTTTCTCATATGCATTAGTAGAAATTCACCTTTCCTTTCAAATTGAATATTACAGTAACAAGAGCTTTGGAAAACTAGAGCACATTTAGACTCTACAACCCCACCCCTTCCCCAAATTCAACAGCTTCATATTGTCAAAACTAGACACTTTGCAATGTAGCTCTGCTGACCAGTTGCAGAGGAGCAAAAATGTATTGCAACGGGCTTGATTTTAATTCAGCAAGTTCAGTTCTTGGGCTGCATAATTGCTTAATAACCTTAGCCCCATGCAGACATTCATTATAAATGTGGAAAGGGGGTAATGATCACACCAGGTCCACCTTCTGTATGTTCTTGATGGCAATCAAGGAGCTGTATGAGATTTGCCAATATGGCAGCTTGTCAGACATCCCAGCTGTGATCCATTCAGCATATTAGGGGAACTACACATTGCTGTGTACACCCAGCAGTTTAAAGTTGATCTGTTGCATCCCATGTTTGCATGTTTTTCATGTCATTCACATGATATTGTCCTCATCCAAGGGGCAGTCCACATTTTCCCTCCTGTTTAATCCCAGTGTTCTTGATCTGCAGATAATGTTGTAAGGAAACCCCCCCATGTGATTTCATGTTACCCAGCTGTGGACAATACTGGGCTATGAGAACAGTATAACTCTGGGAAGGGTGACAAATTTCCTGTATATTTTCCTTCTTCCTACATGTATCAATGCCTGAATATCTCTATTAGGGTTGCCAGGTTCAGGGCCTGAGACTGATCCTGTAGGAGAAGCGAAAGTCAGCCAAGTGCAGGTGTTCTTGCAACACTGTAATGGGAAAAACCACAGGTTGGAATTCTCCCTTCCCCTGCACACCTTTTAAAGATACAGAAGACCTCTTAGTTGCCAGGCCCAGCCTCCAAGAGGTCTTCTGTATCTTTAAAAGTTGTGCAGGGGGAAGGGAGAATTCCACCTTGTGGTTTTTCCCACTGCAGTGTAGCAAGAACACCTGCACTTGGCTGACTTTCTCTTCTCCTAAAGATACAGGATCAGTCTCAGGCCCTGAGCCTGGCAACCCTAATATTTATGCACTTATATATTCATGCCATTTACTATTGATACTGCTATTGGACTGTTGTTGATTGCTCAGACAATTTTTTGGACCAGGTGGGACATGAACCCAATAAATCATACCCAAATAAATCAGCCTTCTCCAACCTAGCATCCTCAGATGTTCTTGGGCTCCAACTCCCATTAGTGCCAGACAGCATAGTTAGGGAACAGGGGAGTTGCCCAAGAACTTCTGGAGACACTAGGTTGGAGAAGGCTGTTGTAGATAGGGATGGGTAAGAATTTTGATTCAGTTCGCATTTCAAGCAGAATTTATCAAATTCACAATTTCCGAAACAATATGAGAACTGAAACACAGCCATCCTTCAAAATCTGCATTTATTAGAATTTTGGGATACAGTTCACAAACTAAACAACATTTACAAAAATGCATATATTAGGGGAAAGTGTGCATAAAAATGAATACATGAATGAAAATAACATGCAAAAAGGCATAAAAAGATGAGAAATGGCTTGCAAAAATGTGTTTCTTAGAAGAAATTCAGACTAAAATGGTGGAGAATTTTCATTAGGATTTTTTTTAACAAAATCGCAGATCACTGTAGAAATGTGAATTTCACACTGGAAAAATGAGAAACTGGGAGAACTGAAACAGACAGATCTTTCCATTCCTAGTTATAGACCCTTAACTCTGGTGTAATTCAGGGAAGGGGAAAATGTGCAGCCCTCCAGAGGTTGCTGGTCTGCAGCTCCCATCATCCCTACTGTTGGCCATACTGTTTAGGACTGCTGGGAATTAGAGTCCAACATCATTAGTGGGCCACAAGTTTCCTACCCCAATCTAAATGGTTGTTTGTTGTCAACCACTGTGTTTGATGTGTGTGTGTTATTTTTCTTTTCTTCTTCAAACTGTTACAGTGCCATCTATGGAAAGCATTTTGCCTTTGTCTTTTTCTGTGTCAATGGAGAATGACTATCTAAGTCTCCATGGTAATGTGACCCCATATTTCCTGTTTCTTGGGCACAGCACAATTGACATAATTATGTCTGCATGGTGAATCGGAGACCCTGTTTGTCTGTTTTTAGTTTTTAATAGCGTCGCAATTCAAGCAGAGATGGCGTTTTGTTTTGTTTCATCTCGCATGGTTCAATGAGCTTTTAGGCCCTGATCC
The DNA here is from genome assembly GCF_030035675.1 of Rhineura floridana. Lineage (NCBI taxonomy): Eukaryota > Metazoa > Chordata > Lepidosauria > Squamata > Rhineuridae > Rhineura > Rhineura floridana. The sequence continues at coordinate 26,663,674 of NC_084492.1, read as the reverse complement.
ATCGGGGGAAAATTAGTCATGGTCAAATCCAGTTGCGACTAACTTGTACCATTGATTTCAAAGGGACCTAAAGCATGAACCAACTTTGTTCAAAAGTTCAAAAGACCAAGGGGATATGGAGGGGGATCTTAGCAAGGCATCGTCTACTTCAGTTCTAGATGTTCTCCCGTATTGATGCCTGGATTTGGATTCTTACTTAAGTCAAGTTATCTTCCCTGCCCATTGGCCATGCTGGCTGAGGCTGATGGGAGCTGTAATTGAACAACACCTAGAGGGCTACAGGTTCCCCATCCCTGACTTAAGGCCTTAGCATTTGCAATGGCAATATTTAGCTTGCCTAGTGCGCCAAGGTTTCTTAACATTATTATTTCTATTACTTCTACTACTCTACCACAACTGGGATCTGCAACAAAATGGAAAAGGCACTGTTACAGGCACCACATAATACTTATTCCGCACTTGTAAGAAATTGTTCTTTTAGTGTGGCAGCATCGATGCTTTGGAACTCCTTGCCTGTTGACATCAGGCAGACTCCTTTGCTGTATTCCTTTTGGCACCTGCTGAAAACTTTTTTGTTTAGGCTAGCCTATCCAGACACATAAGTGTTGATCTGTTTTGATTTTTCTTAGTTAGTAGCTGTTTTAATGGTTTTAAATATGTTTTAATTACTTGTTTTTTCACTGTTTTATTGATAATTTTAATATTTTTGTATATATTACAAAAATCCTTCAACTCACATTCTAGCCTGCACCTCACACCTTAAACCAGCCTTTCCCAACCGGTGTGCCTCCAGATGTTGTTGGACCACAACTCCCATCAGCCTCAGCCATGGCTGATGGGAGTTGTGGTCCAACAACATCTGGAGGCACACTGGTTGGGAAAGGCTGCTTTAAATACTACATTCTGTTAGGGTTGCCAGGCTCAGGGCCTGTGACTGATCCTGTATCTTTAGGAGAAGAGAAAGTCAGCCAAGTGCAGGTGTTCTTGCAACATTGTAATGGGAAAAACCACAAGGTGGAATTCTCCCTTCCCCTGCACAACTTTTAAAGATACAGAAGACCTCTTGGAGGCTGGGCATGGCAACCAAGAGGTCTTCTGTATCTTTAAAAGTTGTGCAGGGGGAAGGGAGAATTCCACCTTGTGGTTTTTCCCATTACAGTGTTGCAAGAACACCTGCACTTGGCTGACTTTCTCTTCTCCTAAAGATACATGATCAGTCTCAGGCCCTGAGCATGGCAACCCTTACCTCATATAGCTGTTGCTCTATTGAATTCTATAGGATCTACTTTTGAGCAGACCTGGTTAGGATTGCAGCCTATGTTCTTGTATTATAGACATAAGTTTTTGCTTGAACCAGAATGATGCATCTTTGTACTATAAAGTCCCATTTTCCCCCACTCCAAAAGTAGTACAGCTTCAAAGCTTCAACAGAATCTTAGTCTGATCTGATTACTTCAATTTAATGTACCTGGGAGTAAGCTCCATGAAATATGGAGACCGACTTCTGAGTAGACATGTATATATTGTACTATAAGTTAACTACACAGTGAATTTTTCATGAGTGCCCAGGTGTGCATGCATGGGGGGACAGTCCGGAACTCCGTCCCATTACTTTTTTTGGCAGGCAGTTCCCTCCCAGGGTCCCTCTGTTTCTATAGCCAGAGCCAATCAGCTCAATCAATCTTTCCTCACTGCTGCTGAAAAAAAGAGAGGGAGAGAGGTGACCCCTTCTCTTGAGTGCTGTGCTGCTCAGCTTTCTGTGTGGTGGGAACTGACTATGCTGGCTGGACAGAAGGAAGGGAAGGCAGATGTAGAAACGCTACTTGCACATGCAGTGCAGGCTCACAAGTTGGTGGTGCACAGACCAGCCATTAATTATTTTTTTTAATTAATAAATAATTCTTCTCTTGGCTCTTTGCGACCCCCCTGTGATGCCTTCCCAACCCCCCTGGGGATCTTAACCCCCAGGCTGGGAACCACTGTTCTAGGCAATATCCAAAATTAAAACTTTTACACCAAATGTTCAATCTTTGCAATCCAGTACTAAAAGGGAAACTCGCAGCACCTTAATCCCAAACATTCTCTCTCTCTTATGCAGAAAACCAACCAAAACAACATGCTTATTGAGTGTCTCAGTTTTATATTGCTAATGAGCAGCCAAGGTTTGATGGCCTATATTTAAACAGAGAAATTGCTCTATTTTTCACTCTTCTGCCATGTTACATGCCCATACTCAACTTCTAAACTCTACATTGGGGGTGTGTGTGTTGCACAGTCCTCTCCCTACCCTGACGGTGTAAAGCCTTTATTAGCCAAGGTATATCTTTTCCCCAGACTCATTTCTCCCAAGTGTGCTTCACCTGTGTGAATCAAGAAACGTCTGTCTCATGATTCTCTCATATCAGATAAGAGATATGTCGGTCCCTCATCCTGAGTGCCTCTCAAGCCATCTAGGACCCTGACAAATCCTCTTGAACCTAAGGATTCACTCCCCTCACTTCACTCAATCACACATTCTCAGAAGTGTCTCTCAGACTTCTATCACCAATTCTCTTTCACTTTACTGTTCCTTGAAAACACTCATTTTCATGAGTCAATTTGAGCACGTCAACAAGCCAAAAGAAGGAAAAAATATATATCCTGAAGTGGCTCAGTTCTCAGTATCTCCAAACATAGAAACCCTCCTGCACTCTCCCACCAGACAGTCTTTATCACAAATTCTTAGGTAGGCCTGCATTACAACACACTCTCTATTTCCAATTAGACTCCATTATTTTCCACAGAATTCCTTGTTTCAACTGGATTTTCTTTTCCAAATGGGTTTCCCACACCAGTTTCCACGGATTCCCTGCTTTCGGCACCAACAGAAAAGAAGGTTCTAAAGGTCAATTAGTGGATCCAGTCAAGGCCCATGCATACACTGCCAAACTCTGGCCTATGCATCAACCTTCATTGGAAACATTACCCTGGTTGTATTTGCTCAGCAGCAACCTGGTGGAACAAGGAGGAAAAACACCATCTAATACTAAAAACCATAAACTCAAAATTATAACTGAAATGAATACGCCGGTTTATTAAAAGGTATGAAGGTAAAGGTGTCCCTGCACTTACAGTGTGAGTCGTTTCCGACTCTTAGGGTGACGTCTTGCGATGTTTACTAGGCAGACCGTATATATGGGGTGGTTTTGCCAGTTCCTTCCCCGGTCTTTCTTTACCCCCCAGCGTATGCAGGGTACTCATTTTACCAACCACGGATGGATGGAAGGCTGAGTGGACCTCGACCCCTTTTACCGGAGATTCAACTTCCTCCTTCCGCTGGAATCGAACTCTGGCCGTGAGCAGAGCTTCGGCTGCATTACCGCTGCTTACCACTCTGCGCCACAGAGGGCGCCATTAAAAGGTATAAGACAGAATAAAACAATAATGGAAAGTTACATTGGCAATGGTTGCATAATCTTAATGGTGCTATAGTACTGACAGAAAGCAAAACAAATGTAATACTTTGACATTAAAGCATCTTCAAGTAACTTGGAAAATATCATAACGTGATGGATATACATATTCACATAAGCTAATCAATTGAAACAATAAAAATGTAAACTAACAGAATCACCTATCAGAATTTGCCGCCTAAACCCTTACCAGCCCGCTAGCTGTGTATTATTACTCAAAGTTTTCTAGAATATTAGATTTTAAAAAAAGGCATAGTTATCTTTGAGTGGGTAGGCCTGAAGCCTTCAGCTTGATAAAGCATGCAAAAGCAGGTTAGAGCAGAGCAGATAGCAGCAGGAAAAGAAGAAAAAGTAATCCAAAGGCAATTCCCTCCATTCAAGAAAAAGCTCCCCCTGAAGAGTAAATATATCCCTTTATATCACCCAGCAAACTTGGATCAGAAGGTTGGAACTGTCCAATAATTGAACATAAAGCCTTACACGGCACGGGCCCGCAATACCTGATGGAACGCATCTCCCGATATGAACCTACCCGTACACTGCGCTCAACATCGAAGGCCCTCCTCCGGGTGCCTACTCAGAGAGACGCCCGGAAGGTGACAACAAGAAAGAGGGCCTTCTCGGTGGTGGCCCCCGAACTATGGAATACCCTTCCTGATGAGGTACGCCTGGCGCCTACATTACTATCTTTTCGGCGCCAGGTAAAAACCTTCCTCTTTTCCCAGGCATTTTAGTATTTCTGTATTTTAGTATTTTGTATTTTAGTAAGTTTTAATTTTAACTGGCATTTCAGCATGAGTATAATTATGTTTTAAGCTTCTTAGATTATTAATATATATTTAAATTGTTGGATATGTGGTTTTAATTGTATATGAAATGTTTTTTATCTGTTGTGCACCGCCCAGAGAGCTTCGGCTGTGGGCGGTATAGAAATTTAATAAATAAATAAATAAATAAATACATAGTTCATGTATTACCACAATCCGTCTGGGAGAGGGATAAAATGGGTATCTGAGACTTGCGTCAGTGATTTTCCATTGGCACCTTCGACAGAGTTTAAAAAAATGTGTATTATTCTTTCACTTCGACATTGTTTCGGCTATCCAGCAGCTTTGTACCAACTTATCAGAAGCTCTTCTCTGGCAGCAGAAAGGGCATTGTTCACAAAACTGCAAGCATCATTCAGCCAGAAATGACACACAAAGTGCAAAATTGTCCTCCATCTTAATTCATCATGGCTTCACTCTGGCTGTTCTGTTGCTCTGTCCTTGCATGCACTTCTAACCTAACTGCCATATGTAAATGTATAGGGTCCAGCAAAGACCTGATTAATAGCTTAGAGGTCTTTACATTCGAGCAGTGTACAAGTGTTAAGTATAAACAAACAAACACATTACCATAGTGTTCCTGTTTAGTTTTCTTTTCCAAATAACATCTAACACCCAATGACTAATAAGTGTGCTCAGCCCTCACTGGGTTGGTTTTCTGCAAATGTCTTCATTCCTTTGAGCACGCTAATATCTCCCTCTCATTTCTCAGGGGCCCTGTGGGGGCTACAAAGCCATCAGCATTCACCATCTCAGTTCTTTATGATAAGGCAAGAGGAAGAAAGAGTGAGGCAACGTTCTGGAGAACCTGCCAGGGGTGTAGTTGTCTGTGATCTCAGAGGGTCTTAAATCCCTTACTTTTTGGGAAGCAGTGTCCCTATGTCTCCAGTGTCCCACAAGCCAATCAGCATGAAAGGGGAATGTGTTAGCTACTGAGAAGATTCTTCTAACATTCTTCCTTGTCCTTTCCTGCTGATTGCAGCCAATCACAGTGAAAAGACAAAGCGACAATGGAACCAATTACCTAGAGAGGTAGTGGGCTCTCCGACACTGGAGGCATTCAAGAGGCAGCTGGACAGCCATCTGTCAGGACTGCTTTGATTTGGACTCCTGTGTTAAGGAGGGGGTTGGACTAGATGGCCTTGTAGGACCCTTCCAACTCTACGATTCTTTGATTCTATTCTTCTTCTTGTGGTTTCCAGTAAATGGTATTCAGAAACATACTGCCTCCAACCATGGAGACAGAACACAGCCATCAGGGTTAGCAGCCAATGATAACTTTATCCTCCGTGAACTTGTCCAATCATATTTTAAAGCCATCCATGCTGATGGCCATCACTGCCTCTTGTGGAGGTGAATTCCGTGGTTCAACTACGCACTGTGTGAAGAAGTACCTTCTTTTGTCTGCGCTGAATCTTCCAACATTCAGCTTCGTGGATGTTCTAGTATTATGAGATCCACCTTCTGTCTTTCCACTTTCTCCACACCATGAATAATTTTATACACTTCTATAATAAAACATGGCTTCCTCTGCGCTCCCCCCCTTGCCCTGGGACAGTGTATTGGACTAGGATTTGGCTCACTCCCTAACTAGCCGTGAATCTTTCAGGTGGTTTTGAACACAGCTGAGATTCTCAGCCATCTGTATAAGAACAATTGCTGAGTTATTACTCATGATGGCTATTCTAGCTCCAGAATCAAAGGCAGCATGCAGCTGAATACCTGTTGCTGGGTAACAACAGTGATGGGGCTATTGACATCATGTCTTCCCACTTGTGACCTTTCCATAGGCATCTGGTTGACCACTGTGGGACATGATGCAAAACTTTGGTATGATCCAGCAGACCTCTTTCTATGTTCCAAGTAATTCTCAGAATTGTTTTAGTAGGATTGCTAACCAGGCTTTTCTTGGTCCAGCATGCTGTTTGTATTAGGGCCCCCTCCTAGGAATTCCCTGCCTGCCCATGGTGACCTCTCTCTAGGTCCAGGTCCTTGGCCCTGTGTACCAGGGATGCTGAAGACCATTAAGGACTCCAGTTGCATGAACTGCAATCCAAATGAGAACAAATAGGCATTCCATTATTGGCAGTTAATTCCAAGATTTTGGCAGAATATTGATGCAATGCTGAGCTGCCAGGTGCACAAATTTACTCTCCCAACTGTGTGGGATGTGTAACCTTTACATAATAAACACATTCCCTTTGGGAAGACCTGCTTCATCGCAGCAGGACAATGGCAAAAAATAAGAGTGTGAGGTTCTGACTCACAGCAGATTGCCTTGCCAAGCAAACCTCTGGGGTGGGCAGTAAATAGTAAAGAAGCATAGATCTATTTTGTATCTGTGAGAGCAGCAGTTCTTTGTTCCATCTATGGTTTTGAGATGTGGATATTATCACATTTTGAATTTATTCAATACGCAACTATGTTGGGCCTCTTTTATTTTGTTGTGCTCAGAGGTGTCCCCAAGGAACATCCACAGACCATTCTACTGTGATAAATGTAAGAGTTTTGCAGCCCTCCTTGTTATAGCACATACATTGTTTACAATACAATGGTCCCAGGAAAAAGGGAGCATCTTTGAATGTCACAGCCCTGGGATAGGAATCCTCAGATGCAGAGTCCTCCAACATCAGTAGCTCCAATGAAGAGACAGAGCCATTCCTCAGTTCTTGATGAAACTGGTCCCCAACCCTTCCCATATGACTTTGCTGGCCCCAGAACCTGCATCTGATCCTTGAATCCTGAGGAGATGGGACAAACTCCTTGGAGGATCAGGAAAGTGTTTAGGAGCTTTCTCTGAAGGAGACCCCACAGATGACAATCCTATTGCCTAGAAGCAACCAGCTAGCCAGATGAATTGCTCCAGGGTAAGGGCTTTCCTGCTGACCATCTAACCCAGGGCCGGCGCCAGAGGGTGGCCAGATTGGGCCCTGGCTGAGGCCTCTGAAGCCCAAAGAAGCCCCTGAAGGGCCTCTCCTTAGGGTGGGAGGGTGCCACTCCCATTCCATGATCTGTGGCAGTATCAGGTTCTACAATCCGACCCTGCTGTGGATCATGGAGAGGGAGCTCCCAGGCACCCCCCCAGTACAGACAGTGAGGACTTATTGAAGGCTTATTGCCCACACGCACACCCCACCTACCTCTCTCACCAGTGTGAATGCCGTGTGCACTGTGCACATGTGACTGCCATCACCCAAGATGGTGGTGAGGGCTTCCCTGAGGGGCTAAGGCCCCCCATCTTGGTTGATGGCACACATGTGTGCTATCTCATGCGCATGATACAAGAGGTAGGTGAGGCACATGGACGGGCTTATTAGCCCCGTGCCGTCTGTATGTGTGTGTGTGTTGGGCTATGGCACTGTGGACCTAGGGCAGGCTGGTGCCCAAGGGCCCAGTCATGCCTGGCGCCGGCCCTGATCTAACCTATAAAGTTCTGTTGGTTGCTCCAAGACATTGCTACTGAGACAACTTCCATTTTCTGTCTCAGTGGATACACACACAAAACACACTGGGCAATTGGAGCAATAGCTGAAAAAAAGTCCTCACCTCAGAAATGGGGAACGATACCTTCATGCTAACACTTCTCCCCCAAGGCTGCCCCTGCTCCCTGACAGGAGCTCCACAGAAGCAGATGGAGTCTAGAGAACCACCAACAGAAACAAACCCCAACACCATTCCTATCCTCAATGAGAAGGGCTGGCGGCAGCCACAAACTGCCCATACACCCATGGCCAGATTAAGATGTGCTGAGGGCCTAAGCCGTGTCTAGATTCAGAGGCCCCATACCATAAAAAATAAAGAGAAAATAAGTGGTGGGAAAGTGGTGAGAAGGCAAATAGTGGAAATGATGCCTGGTGTGGAACGGGACTATAGAACATGATGGTAGCTGGCTCCCATTGTCTCCTCTTGAGGTCTGAGGTGAGGTTGGGCAACCTGTGGGTGACACGAGTAGTCCAGCAGCCCTGGAAGGGAAGTTGATGGGATTGGGTGTGGAATTGGGATGGGGAGGTCAGGGTTCCGAATTTTGGTGGTGGGTTTTATATGAAAGGTTATCTAAGCCAAAGTTATTTCAATTATAATAAAACTTATTAGTTATCTCAAACGTATTAGGAAGTCCCTCATAAGGCGAGGCCCTAAGCCATGGCTCACTTGGGTTGTTCCTATATCTGGCACTGCATACCCTCCCCCCCCCCCACACTCACAGAGGGAGGCTGCCCCCAGCTCTCCAAACAGCCCTGCAATGCTGAGGATTCTTACCTGTGTTCCTCTACCTGTCTTCCTTCTGTTGTAGACTGACACTGTTTGGAAGCTGATCTCACTTCCATCCTCTCTTTCCACCTTTCTCTTGGACAAGCCAAGGGACAGCAGACATCTTCCTTTTGTCTCTCTCCTCTACCATGGGGGCAATGACCAAGCCTGGCCATTGCACCTCCAACTTAGTGAGGGGGAAGGCTCTAGTTCAACCTAACTATCAAGTATGTCTTTCTTGTAATAAAGGAGACTTTTCCTTGTTGTACTAAGTCTAATGTCTCAGGGATTCAAAGCAAGATAAAAGCTTGCTTTCTCTCCTGGAAAGCGCGCACACACACACATTCCACAGAACACTGAGCAAGCCACACTCAGCTAAACTCTGCTAATTCTACCAATACTCCAGTAAGAATCACACACAGGCCCTGGTGCTCAGGCCTCCCTTTATGGGGGAACATGCTGAGGCTTTCAACACCACCCCCAGCTACCAGCCCTCAGTACATTTGATGCAGCATAGCTTTGCAGGGAAGCCGTCACCATGGCCACCCAGTACACATGGGGGGGGTACGGAGTCACCAGCCGCAGGGGTTCTCCTGCAACCTCTAGCCCTCACTAGCTTAAGATTTTGTTTTGGCAAGTTATCCAGACACGTCGATGTCGATGTGTTTTAATCTGATTTTAATGGCCTTTTAAATGTTTTTCATGACTCATTTTTAACTGTTTTGATTGGTAATTCTAATCTTTTGTTACAGGTTTTGTCGTGGTCACGTGGCGTATATGGTTTGTTAAATAAAATAATCATTCTGCTGTCCGTTTGCAGTGCCGAGGCAGAAATACGGAGGTGAGAACAGCAGATGCATCATCAATGGAAGCAATCTGGATGGGAGGCAAGGATCTATTGAGGGATGTGTGACAACAAGGCCCACTCCAAACAAACACACCACTCAAGCCCTGTGTCATTGCAGCCCCAGCCCAAGGAGCCCCCAACCAACCTGCAGGCCCCATGTCTGCAACACGGAGGGCACCCCTGGTAACTCATCTGCAATGAGCATGCCCCCTCTCCAACCCCATGGTGATGTGCCAGAAGCCTTCGGCCCACACCCCTCTCACCCCCAGATCCCCACACAGTCATCACTGCACCCTCAATTCTGCACTAGGGTCCTGTTGTTTCCAGGGGACTCCCCCTACTGTGTTCATAAGCAACAGATGCTGTGCCCCAGCAACAGGACCAGAAAAACATTGGGGAGGGGGCACAGACACAAACAAATTATGGGTGGGAGATCACAGAAAGGGCAACGTGAATTTCTAGGTGGGTGAAATCTACTAGGTGGGGGCCAAGCAAGCTCCTCTTGGGGGGGCACTTGCCCCCACTTTGGTACCAGCTCTGCTGTGCCCATCAGGGAACCCCCTGCTGTGGAGAGGCCAACCTTGGAGCCCTCCACATGACCACCCTGCAACCAAGACCCACTCACCACCCCCACCCCGGATGGGAAGGAAAGATTGTTGCAGAGCATGGACGATAAAGATCAAACCGTTTGAACTGTTCCCTCCACCTTACGTTGATTCATGGTCTACATCAGACAGACTGCTCACATTCCCACTGCTAAGGGCTCTCAGACTCTGCCTCTGGACCACAGCTCCCAGAACCCCCTGTTGCAGACTGCTTGCACCCAGCAGGGGAAGGGAAGGGTCATCCCAACAGAGGCCAAGGAAGCGAAATACACCTTGCACCTGCGAACTGGGGGACTAACAACTACAGCCAGCAGAAGAGATGTGTTGATGACAACACATCACGGGGTATGGGGGGGGAAGGAAGGGGAGTCAGCCCTGCAGAAGACCGTGAGCAGGGAAGCTGCAACTTGTGGGGACACCCAAAGGAGGTGGAAAGGGTGAGGGAGATGGGGGCATGAACTGGGGATGGGATGTGTGTGGTGGATGGAGCCAGAGGGGAGTGCTAGAGGGCATCCATAGGCTCCTGGGATGCAACAAGGAGGGCTGCCTCATGGCCCGAATAACTCCCTGGCTACAGCCATCCCACGTGGGTCCTGGCCTTGGCAAGGAGCCACCTCCTCTTCATTGCAGCCACCTCCTCCGGCTGCAGGGGCTCCTGTCCGCTTGATTCCATGCCCATGGGGAGCCACCGCAACAGTGCTATGTTGTGCAGCATGGCACAGGCCATCACCACGATCAACATCTTCACAGGGGAGCGCCTCCTCCTGGTGGGACGGAAGCAACAGAAATGGGATTTCAGGGTACCAAATGCGCGTTTGGTAACCATGAGAGTTGATCGGTGTGTGCGTGGTTGCAGCGTGCCATGTGGCCTGGCGTGTCCACTGGATACGGTGTCATCAGGAAGGGCCTCAATGGGTAGCCGTGGTCAGCTGTGACCGGGAGAGCATAGCAGTCAGTGTCCCACATGCCATGCCAGCCCTCCCCAGCTCACCCAGGAGCACCCGCTGCCGACCTAGAAGCCTGCGTCACTCTAGGGGCCATGCCTCCTATCTGTTCAGCAAGGGAGAGGCTTCCAGGACCTCAGCACCATGTGCACTCCCTGGCATCATGGCATTCGTGTAGGTGAACGTGCCCTGGGCATCGCAGACAGCCATGATGCTGATGGCATGCTGGTGGTACAGATTGGGCCATCTGGTGAGCGCCACCCAGGCCCCCCAGGACTGCAGGAATGCCAGCCAGAGCAAAGTAGTCTTCCCTGAGCCTCGCAAACTTCACCTCTGTGCCTGGGAAGTGGGTGAACTCCTGCACACGGGCTACCACAGCATCCAGGAAGGCAGAGAGGCAACTGCTGGTGGAGGACCAGGAGATAGGGTGAGCACCCCAGCTTACATCTCAATGGAAGTCCCCTATGGCCGGGTAGCACAAGCCTAGGGCCACCTTCTGCAGCACAGGTTGTTCCTTGCAAGTGGGGTGCCAGCATCTGGCAGAACTCCTTAGCGTCCAGCCAGAAGAACGGGCAGCACTCCAGGTCGGTCAGGGTGAGTTCACAGAGGTGTATTGGCACAGCGCGCTGCCTGTGTGTCCATCGCCACTCCTGCTGGGCGAGCAGGTAGGCTAGGAAAAGGGGCACATACAAGCCAAACTGGTAAAGCAGGGGAGGCAGTGTTGCCAAGTACAGTCATGGGGCAAGCTATGGTCTCCTGCCGTGCTGCGCTGGAGAAGGAGGAGTGGCACTGTGAGTGCTGGACTCATGCTTGCCCATCTTCCCTTTGCCCTCCCTGCTGCTGCTGTCAGGTCAGGAATCTTTGTGCTGGACAGCTCCCTGCCTTGGCATGACACCTAGGAAGTTATCCAGTGGCTGGGCAGCAGCACTCACAGCTACTGGTGATGTCCTCAGGGAGGAAGAGGATCTCCTTCCCCCATGCCTCTCACCCTTGTTTCCCATACCACGGGAGGTGTGCAGTCTGCCCGAGAGGATCCATGATCTTGCTCAGAGGACTGGCATCAGAGAATCACATTCCACGTCATCCACTGTGGCCTTGGAGAGCACTCTGGAGTCTGCTTCTTTGCTGGGCACTGCAGCTGGGAGGCATAGGATACAGGATGCAGGGTGATGGTGTTTGGAGGCAGAGCACCTGGGAAAGTTTGGGGTTGTTTACTGCTTCCAAGGTTCCTCAGTGGACTGGTCCTGAATGCCATGGCAGACCCTGAGAAAGGGTAAAGTGCCCCTAGCAGTTGTCATCAGTCTTCTACTAGTTGCTTGCAGCTGATACCGGAGCATCAGGAAGATCACTCAGTTTCCCTGTAATGCCCTTTGATGTTACCCTTTGGTCACCACCTACTACATAGCAATTCCTGCTGGAGATTTCTGAGGCATGGGAGTGCTGCTGAGCAGATTGCTCTGACCTGGATGGAGGCATAGCTTATTCCCTTCAAATTTCTAAGCAAACTCTTCTAATCATTCATGTTAGTCCAATTCAAATTTTATTTTCACGGTTGCTAATTAATAGTATTAAACCCTAGTAGCAAAAAGCTCATTGTGATGATAGAAGGAGTGTGTGTAGGGATGGTGTGCGTGATGCAAGGACCATGAAGGATACAGCCGGTTGCCATACCTTTTAGAAAGAGTATGATGGTCACTTATGCATAACCAAATAAAAAGACAAATGAGAACATGTATCTGAATTAAATTTGCACTGTTACGAAGGGACCTTGAACTTCCTCATGAGCAGAGCTCACTAGAAATCCAAATTCCCCAAAAGAGAGCAGCAGGATCTTTTGCTGGAGTTACCCGCACATCACCCCCAGAACATGTATAATTTTACCCTTAACTCAATAACACATACACTGCAAGTAAAATAAAGAGTGGTTTTATTAAGAGAAGGAACAAGGAAAAATATTGCAGTTTACAATTGCAGTTAACAATGAGTAGTTTTCTAACTATTATTCATTCATTCATTCAGCAACACTGGATAGACTAAAGCAAAGAGACTAGCCCTATAAACACTTTCACATTAAGCTCACCCACACAGAAAGAAAGAAAAAAGGAAAGAAAAGGGCCCAGATAGTTGCATATACCTTTCCTGGAGAGTTGCTGCAAGCCTAAAGCTGAGAGAGAGACTTTCGTATCTAGCCCAATGAGCAAAAGCTCCACCCTTTGTAACCAGCGCCAGATCTGAAAGTTCTCACCCAAATCCATAGCTCTGAAATTGTCCCAAAGATGCTAGCGTGCGTTGATAAGAAAAGCAGTTGTCGCAGCCCCCCAGAAGATGAACTGAACTCCCCTTCTCACTCCTCATGTTTTATACCTTTTCCTAACTAAACTGACCCCAAAGTAAACCCAAAGTAAATGTGATCAGGAAGGTGGGAACCCACTCATTTCCTGATAAGTTCCCCGATGATAGGTGTGATCTTTGTTTCTTTGTTTGACAGGAGTTTATCCTGTCTTCTCCAAAGGCTTAGAAATGCACAACACCTCCTAGTTTGAAAGGAGCTATTCTGTTTCCTCGTGATGGCCTAGATTATCATAAACATTTCCTTTGTTTGAAAGGAGCACCTATTCTTACTGGGTGACAAATCCCAAATTTCCATGAGTCAGGAAGTCTATACCTTCAGGCATTGCAAGATATGTACTCAGAGGTCACAGAGGGGCTGTTTCCCAGGAATCTTTGCTGTTGCAGGCCTTTTCAAACTCTGGTTCACTGAGATGAATCAAAGATTAAAAATTCCCAATATTTGATACCTCATAACAGCACACACTAATTTATCTGTATAGATGTAGATTTAGAAATACAATACATCTCTCCATACTGAGGGAGGGTGTGACCAGCCTGCTGTTCAAGTGCTAACTTCAAGGGTCCTGTAGATCTCTCTTCTCGGGGTTCTTTATCTTTAAACCAAACTCTGACCAGAAAGTCCTCAAATAGAGGTCTGCCCTCTGCTAGGTATAACACATGAGCAGTTTAAGAGAGCAAGTAATGGACCATCCCCTGATGGGGATGTGGGACCAGGGGACTGCTTTGTGTTCATAAAATGGCTGAAACTTGGCTTAGACTGCTGCAATCAAGTTGAAGCTGCTGGTCGACGTTACACAATCAAAAAGACAATGAGTAGGTTATAAAATGGAGGCCGAAATGTCATCTGTCATGTATTGTATTGAGTCATGGACTGAGAAGCTAATAGGAACGCCATGCTTTCCCTGCTATGTCAAAAGACTTGGCCTATAGCTGAACAGGAGTGATGTCTAGGATATAAATTCTCCAGGATAACACAGGAAGAACACAGAAAGGTGTCTAATAGAGTGTGAGCTGAAGTGCAGAAACTGCAGAAGCCATATGTCACGAGTATTATTTGGAGAGAGATGCAGGGGAACTTTTAAGTTGTAAAGAAAGTTGTTCCTACAGTTGTTTTTTAAACTATGGTTCATTAGGGTTGCCCGAGCATCCCAAACCCTGAGTTTTCAGGGGCAGGCCCGAGTGATGGCCCGGGCCCGGGCCTGAGTGATGTTATTAAGCATGATACTTTAAGCAGCAACCATGGTTGCTTAGAGCATACAATTCAAACAAAAACATTTGTCTGGTTGGAAATTAAGATAGAAATCTTAGCTCAAAGACGGAGCCTGGGTAGGGAACATTTAATCTAGCCTAAAGGGCCCCCTGACATTTTCATGTATATCTTGTGAACAGACCACGTAGAAACTTAATTAAAAAAAAAAAAGATAGCTGAGAATCTGGAGATTAAGGTGACTCACCCGGAGAGGACCCAAAAAATCCAGAGTCCCTGGGCAAAAACCGAAGATCTGGCAGCCCTAATCGGCAGTACCCTCCCTTCCTTCAGAGTTTTTTTTACAGGAAGATCTGAGGCCTCCTCATAGTCAGCATCTATGTGTGCCTCTAGATGATGCCTGTCTGACTTATCAGGCCATCCAGAAAGGAGGTGGGAGCTGTCTTTTTCACTTGAAGATTCTCCTTGCAGCTTGTTGACTGGGGCCCTGATTCTGCATCTAAGCGGGCAGGAACCACAGAGTGCAGTGTATCCTTCACATACCCCTCTCCACTGCTGAATGGTGAACTCTCTTTTAAAGGAAAAGATAGGCCCCTCTTTGATACCCAGCATACTAATACAGTGGGCTGTTACAAAGGGACTGAGCTCTCCCTCTCTCCTCTGTCATACCCTAGATGGCTGGTAAACATTTTTACAGGCTAGTGACTTCAGTGGGCTTATTTGCAAGGTATTTCTTGAGTATTTCTTTCTAACACCTGGCACGTAGCCAAGAAAGGAATCAATTTATTAACAATAGCGACATGTCAAACCCACTGTCTAGCTCCTTTATGAATAAGCCACTATTGCTATTTTGCACTATTAAGGTTTTCCTAATGTACTCAACCTCCCTGCAAACAAAGCAGGATGAATGCTCCATGAACAGGTCATCTGGAAGCAACCTTTGAGATTCTCAGTGCGTTATCTCAAGCTAACTGGGAGAAGCAGAAGAAAACAATTGTTGTCACATCTTATGAGACTTCCCCGGATCTCTCTCACCCAACATCCCATCTCCATTGGAAGTGTGGCTCTAGAGTGACTGTCCACTCAGGCTGGCCACTGGATCCCCCTGATCAGGAGCATTGGAAGTTTCTTTATACTAGATCAGACCAGGGACTCTCCAGAGTATCTCTTCCACACCACCTGCTAGCTGAACCTTCTAACTTTAATAGGGAACAGTTCAATGGTTAGAGCATCTGCCTTGCATGCAGAACGTTCTTGGTTCAACCCCTGGTGTCTCCAGGTAGGACTGAAAAAAGCTTCTGCTCGAAACCTTGAAGAGCTGATGCCAGTGTGGACAATACTGGGCTAGATGGACAAATGGCCTGACTCTGTATAAAGCAGCTTCCTATTGCTTTATTGCAGATGGCAGATTGAACTTGGGGCATTTGATGCACAACGCATAGGAGCAGCTAGAAAGCTGTCTTATACTGAGTCAATACTGGTCCATCTAGCTCAGTATTTTCTACACTGATGGGCAGCAGGTCTTCAGGATTTCATACAGGATTGTCGCCCAGCACTGCCTGGAGATACCAGAGATTGAACTTGGGTCCTTCTGCATGCAAAGCAAATACTCTACCACTGAGCTGCAGCCCTTCCCCATCAGTGTCCTGTGTAGACTGAGGGTAGTGATACACATACTGTTGTACTGGTTCCAGTGCGTCTCCAACTGTCTTTTCTGAAAACGGGGGCACATGAGGCTAGTCAAACTCTGCCATATTTTTTTTTTTACTATAAAACATGGTTGGATCAGCTCGAGTGCATTTTAAAAAAATTCAGCTAATACATATTTCACAGCTGATTGGCAGATCGACCTATTGCCCTTCCAGGTGTAGCCAATAGAAACGCTTTGTTGTAGGTGACTAGTGTGCCCACAGCATGAGACTTTCTATCAGTTTCACTATGGGCAATACCAGTATTACTACTGACTGATTCCTCCTGGCTTGTGATCTCCAGTTTCTGAATGCAGGCAGTCACCTACAGCTAAGTGCTGAGAGCTAAGAATGCTGTTGACTCCTTGAATGCATTGGGGGAAAAGTCTGGCCTCGAGACATCTTTCTCAGGCTTGCCTTTCAGAGAAACAGCTGACCTCTTATGAGTCTGAAATTACAGAGTTTTGTAAGGGTTTAATTATTGTCCCTGTCTGAATCAATTAATTTGGACCGGTGATGGCTTCGGAGTCAGAGGCAGCTGACAAAAGACCGCTCATTAAATATGCCGCTGACTTGATGATTACAGTATCTTTCATCCCCAGACCTTTCAGCGCTTTAAAAATAAAATGGCCCACTTCATGCACATGTTAACTAGCCGTGCATAACAACGAGAGACTTGACAAAAGGGATACACATCCTCTTAATCAAATGGCTCCTTCACCTTCACTCCTTCAACGGAGCCTGGATGCAGAAGCTGATGCACAGCCAAATGTACTGTTGCATCCACATCTGCTGTGGCATGCATCTTCATCAGGGCTGACGCCAGAGGGCGGCCAGGTTGGGCCCTGGCTGAGGGCCCTTATGGCTCAGAGGACCCCCTGAAGGGTCCCTCCTTAGGGTGGGAGGGTGGTGCTTCCATTCCATGATCCATGACAGTGTTGGGTCCTGCAACCCGACCTGCCATGGATTGCAGAGGAGCTCCCAGGCACCTCCCCAATACAGACAGTGCAGGCTTTGATAAGCCCACATGCACACCCCACCTACCTGTCCTGTCAGTGTACATTCTGTGCGCACTGTGCTCGCATGCCTGCCACCACCCACAATGTCAGCAGGGGCTTTCCTAAAGGGCTGATGCCCCCTCTGCCATCTTGGTTGATGGCAGGCATGTGCGCTATGAGTACGTCATTCACATGACATGAGAGGTAGGTGGGGCACGCAGGCAGGCTTATTAGGCCCATGCTGCCTGTATCGGGGGAGATGGGCTATGGTGCCATGGGCCAGGGGCAGGCTGGTGTCTAGTGGCCCAGTCATGCCTAGCGCCAGTCCTGATCTTCATGGTTAGATTTGGGTGGTTTCATTTTATAGCTTGGAGGTATGATAACAGAATCCACTTGTGCTCAAGGGGGTGCTACTGAAACCTTCCTAGGAGGAAGCCAATTTGGTGCTCTCCGGATGGTGTGGACTACAACTCCCATCATCCCTGACTGTTGGCCATGACTGACCATTGACAGCCAGTGTGGTGTAGTGGCTACTGGGAGAAGAGGGTTCAAATCCCCACTCAGCCATGAAGCTCACTGTGCATTTGTAACTGTGAATTTGGTTTCTTTTTCCTAGGTGTAGAGCTTTGCACTTATCCCCGTTAAATTTCATTCTGTTGTTTTCAGCCCAATGCTCCAGCCTATCAGATCCCTTTGAATTTTGTTTCTGTCTTCCAGGGATTAGCTCAACATACGTCCCACTCAACATACTATCCCGCTTCCTCTTTTGACCCATGCAGATCAGTTGAGCTCTCAACTGAGCTCTCAAATTCTCTCCTTGTTACTTTCCTCAGGTTTAAGCATACCTCTGATTGCTTAGACTGATATTCTCAGGGCTATCCTCACTTCCACTTCCTCCTCCTTCTTCCCACAATTCTTTCCTTCCACTTTTGAATTCAGCTAGTGTAGATGACTAGTACTTTCTTAATAAAATGAGTTTATTTTGCTTACGATAAACACCACTCTCTTTCGTATTCTTTTTATATCTCCAGTGAACTCTGCTGCATAAAGCAACTCTCCTCAATTATTGCCCAGTGCTGTGCCTATACATTTTATTTAAAAAATGTTTACTTCTGCTGCCAAAATTGGTGGAATCTTGGAGGTGGGTGGGAAAGAGAAAAAATTGCTCAGGGCCCCCTAACAGGTTCCTTTACTGGGAGTTAGCCGTTCCTGGTGTGGACCATTTAATTATTAAAAGAAACACCTCTCCCGACACGAACCCACCCATACACTACGCTCAACATCAAAGGTCCTCCTCCAGGTGCCTACTCCGAGGGAAGCTCAGAGGATGGCAACAAGGGAGAGGGCCTTCTCAGTGGTGGCCCCCAAATTATGGAATGATCTCCCTGACAAGCTGTGTCTGACGCCAACACTGTTATCTTTTCGGCGCCAGGTCAAGACTTTCCTCTTCTCTCAGGCATTTTTTAACAGCATTTAAATAGCACGTTTTTAACTTGCCTATCAGTTTTTATGGGTTTTAATTTGGTATGGTTTTAAATTTGTATACTTGTTTTTAATGTTTTTAATTGTTGTAAACTGCCCAGAGAGCTTTGGCTATGAGGTGGTATATAAATGCAATAAAATAAATAAATAAAATTACTACTACTACTACTTACATACATGCCTCAAGGTTCCTTTTTCGAGGAAGGTATATAAATTTAATAATAAAACAGTTAAACACAAAAAATAACAGTACAGTTTTTTTTTTAAAAAAAACAATATTTATACAAGGTAAGACCATTTATACATTAAAAGAAAGAATGAAAGCAGTGTTCCTATTCCAGAAACAACCTTATTGTATTTATTTCACAGAAGGAGGGGGAAGTGATGGCTTATAATCAAATCAGTCCTTGTTTTTGTCTCTTTCATCATGAGAGGTCTGGAGAAATGATGGAAAAGACTTTATTTTAAAAAGAGAAAGAGTGTGTGTGTCAAGAAATAGCAAGTCACCATTGGTTTTTTTTGTGGGTGGCTGTTTCATAAAGCATCTTCCAAAACTTGCCGTACTTGGCATGCTGGCTGGGATGTGTGACAACTCACCTCCTTCCTGCCTTCTGTCATCATCCTTGTTGGCAGTTAAGCCTTCAGATCACCTAGGGAGATGGCGTGCCTTGATGTCGTTACGCCCAGATTGCACAAATAAAATGAAAAGAAGTAAGCGGACTCCAACCTGACTAGCTTCGAACTTGCAGGCATCCAAAAAGCAATACCTAGGCCAAGATCCAAGGCACAGCTAGATAGATAGCTCTGCAGAGCCAAAGAGGCTTAATAGGATTTGTGTTTTGTTGAATAGCTCAATAAATAGCCAAGATCGTCTAACTTCCACACAAACTTTGTGCAAAGAAATCAGGATGAATACTCAATAAACAATAATCTGGAAGCAACTTGTGTGAAAAGATTGGAGACAGATCTACAGAGAACATTTTCCTTTTGGTTAAAACCAGCAGTTTAAATTCAGACCTGTAATGGACTGGGCGACCATATTATTCTGAACATGCCTGATCTTGGAAGCTAAGCAGGGTCAGACCTAGTTAGTACTTGGATAGGAGACCGCCTGGGAATACCAGGTGCCGTAGACTTAGAGGAAGGCAATGGTGAACCACCTCTGAATACCTCTTACCATGAAAACCCCATGAATATATCCAAAAAAGATTCATAGGGTGGTTGCCATATGTCGTAATCGACTTGCAGGCATATAACAGCAGCAACAATGGGCTGGGAATCAGTGTGGCTGACAAAGCACAAGGGTAATATCGTCAAACAGCCCAGTCCCAGTTAATGATCCGGTGGACCATCTGTAGTTCTCAGACCATTTTGAAAGGCAGTCCCACGTATACAGCTTTGGTGAATGCTGAGGACACGCCTCTTTACCCTGGCCTTTGACACCTGAATTGTACATTTTTAGGACCCGCCCTACTTTTGTGACTGTAATTGGTTTTAAAACTGTTTTTAATGTTGTATTTTTAATTGTTGTGACGTGCTCTGGGACCTTAGGGTGAAGGTGAGTGGCAATAGACATCTTATAAACCAGGAGGGCAGGAAAACGAATGCTGATTTAAAAAAAAAAAAAAAAGCTTGCAAGAGTGCATCTCAGAGCCTACTCCACTTGGTCTGCTGCCTCTCCAGCCCACAATAGCCACCAATCTACCATCAACCGCCTTGTGGGAAGGAACATTGTGACCTATGTTCACTGTGATTCCATTGATGCCTTTTCATTGTCGTTACTTAAAACCCACCTTGGGAGGATTTGTATCTTGAAAGGTAGGATACATTTTTTTAAAATAAATGATTTATTTATTGAATTATTTATTTATTATTGGTGCAAGGTCGACAGACCATATAGCCTATGATGCCATATGCAGCCACTCCAGCGTTAACCAATGGCTTTATGAATGTAAAGGAACAACCAAAAAGGTTGTTTTAAAATCCACTTTGCCATTTAAAAAAATCATTTCTGTGGATGCGCTCCAAACAAATTGCTGCTAAATAATATTAGCTTATAGTGTATGTTGTAAAAGACAATCCTGTGCATGTTTACTCAGGAGGAAGCCCTGCTGTGTTCAATGAGGCTTACTCTCTAGTAAGTGTGTTTATGATGGCAGCCTAATAATGTAAACTTAAACATTTCCAGTTAAAAGAAAGCTGCATTCATTTCACTGAGACTTTCTCACAGATGTGTGTAAAGGATTGTGGCCTAAATCGTGTTTGTTAACTCTTTGTCTTGTGGAGATTGTTTACAAAAGAAACTTCTGGTAATGGAAAATGAAGCCTCAACAGAGCAAGGCTCAGACTAATGAAAAGCAATAAGATCTCTATTGCTGCCAACTCAGGAAGGATTTATCCTTTAATCATTTGAATGTAGTGCCTTCTTGCATCTGCTTAATGAAACAGCTCATTTTATTCTGAGAATTACAGAGAGTATTGTGGTTTATTGGCAATGAACCTCATAATGTTGTTCATCGAAAAATGGATTACCAGGCAAGAATCTGATCATGGAAGAAGTCTGCCTGTTTCTAAGGGCATCATTAATGAAGGATACATTTCTAAAACGATGTCAGATGTTTACCATAGGACTGTCACTAGCTTTGGGAAAAAAACATGACATTGATTTAGCTTCATAGATATACACATACTTCCTAGGTCCCATTGTTTGATCACACGCTAGTGTGACCATTGCATCCACATCCTTTGTAAATGTGTCGCCCTATCTGACATCTTCTCTGGTGTCCTGGGTATTTCTGGATCAACTCATCATCTGGGTGTTATTTACACTTGTAAACAGTTATGCACCTGGTCACCTGGGGTGAGGATAAATCTTCTGTAGGTTTTTTAAAAAATAAAATAAAATTGGAAGAGATTCTTTCTCTAATTCAATATATCTCAAACTACTAGTATTTATTTCTAAAGAGGAATATATCAAATTTTATGGACTTTGTTTCAAGATAGCTATAGCCTTGCCTCCCTCCCCTCCTTCAGGTCCTTTCATTGAACCCACTTTAAAACAAAACAAAGCTAACTCTTGTTCACCCTACCCTGGCCTTTACTGTTCTTTGTACTGTAAAAGAACTGTTTACTGTTCTTTTTTTGATACTTTACATTCCCATGACCATGTGATGCCCTGCCTTTTAAATTCCAGCACTGCCTTCCTGCCCGATTCCAGATCCGATACAACCCCTCATCCTTACCTTCAAAGCTCTTCATTTTCTTGCCCCCTTAATTCACCATCCTGCACTTCGATCTTTCTTGATGCCCCTAATGGCAAGAACTCTCCCTTGCTATGCCTTATACCTGGAGCTCCTCCTTCCGTCCCAGGACACTTTTGTGGGGCCACCTTTCTCCTTCCTTCTCAGAAGCCAGCTTCTCCTTGAAGTTGTCTGCACAAATCTTTAGTCCTCATTGTCTACAGCTGGTGTGAGGAAACTGTGGCTCTCCAGATGTTGTGGGAACACAACTTCCATCATCCCTCACCATTAGCCATGCTGGCTGGGGCGGATGGGAGTTGGAATCTGGTAACATCTGGAGGGCCACAGGTTCCTCACTACCAAAACGAAGCACTTAGGCATGGAATTTTCACCTTATTTTTTAAATTGTTTTTAAAAATGTGTTTTTAAATTTGTATATTTGTTTTTAATGTTTTTAATTGTTGTAAACCGCCCAGAGACCTTTGGCAATGGGGCGGTATACAAATGTAATTTATAATAACAATAACAATAACAATAATTTCCTCCCCCCTCTGTCTTCTCCTTCTGCTCTCTTCTCCCCAGGAGTGTAGTTGTCCAGGGTCTCGGGGGGGAGGGGCTTAGACATGTTACTTTTTTAGGAGCCAGGTCCCAGCAGGGTCCCTATGTCTCCAGCATCCTATAAGCCAATCAGCATGAAAGGGGAGTGTGTTAGCCACTGAAAAGAGTCTTCTAACATGTTCATTGTCGTTTCCTGCTGATTGAAGCCAGTCAGAATGAAAGGCTTCCCTACTCTTTCCTGCTTCAAAAAGCCAAGCTGTGAAGAGTGACAATGCTGTAAATGCAGAAGAAGAGACAGTGAATCCTGATGATAACATGCCATCTACATCATCAAGCAGTTGGGTAGTAGCAGGAGATAAACATGTGGACCCTGAATCCAGTAATTCGAGCAGTATCTCTGACAGTGAGAAAGGACAATCAAATGGTGACAGTGATGGAGAACCTGAAAGCAGTATTCAAGCCTGGCCAGATTATTCTATAATCTTAGAACGGGGCATGGCTGTGATTATTATGGGGGGACCCTGCACTTCTGAATTTTCCACTACGCTACTGCTCTTCTCTTTCAAATTTTGGAGTATAAACTCTTCAGGGCACTGATTTCCCCCCCTCCCTTTTGTTCTTGTCACCCAGTAAAGGGCCATTCACACAGCTGGAGCAGTATGTAATAAATAACGCCGCTTCATTTCCCATTCCTGGCGTTTCCCTTCTGATAAGATCTATGAAACAGCAGCATTAACCAATGTGCAAACTGATGCTTCCTGTCAAGCTGAAAAACAAAGGGTTGTACTACACGGCCATTCATATTTGCATGGAACAGATGATACCTTGAGTGCCAGCATTCGGGTTTTCCAGCATGATTTGAAATGTTACATTGCCCCCTTGTGGCAATCACAATTAATTCCAGATCCTTCTCAACAAGTCTGTTTCCGCCAGCCTGGAAGGCCGTGTTTAGGAATATAGCCCTGAGTTTCTTTTAAATATTCCACACCCTTTACTGGGGCAACATCCTAACATCATGAGCTGGGGAGGGCAAGGGGCCTAGACTCAAGACATTGAACCAAAACCTGCTTCTGCTGTGCACATAGACTTTTTCTGTAAGGGAACTAGGGGGATTCTGTAGTCTTCCAGATGTTGACGAACTACAGCTCCCACAACCCCTGGCCATGGTGGCTGGGGCTGATGGGAGATGGAGTCCAATAACATCTGGAAGGCCACAGGACTCCCATCCTTGCTGTAAGGGAACATGGATGATGGCCTTTTTTTCTCACTTGGAATCAAACTTGTTAGGAACATAGGAAGTGGCCTCATACTGAGTCAGACTTGTTGGTCCATCTAGCTCAGTATTGTCTACACTGACTGGCAGTGGGTCTCTAGGGTATCAGACAGGACTCTCTCCCAGCCCTACTGGAGTTGTTGGGGATCGAACCTGGGACTTTCTGCATGCAAGGCAGCTGCTCTACCACTGAGCTACGGCTCTTTTCGAAATGGTATTGAGCTGCACCAAGGATAGTAGTCTACTTGGCATTCCAAAGGGATTGATTGGAACAATATAAAGAGACCTGCTGCTGGCTCAGGCCAAGGGCCCATCTAGTTCAGCACTGTGTTCTCACAGTGGCCATCCAGATGTCTATGGGAAGCTCCAAAAAGGGGCAAGAGCACAATAGCAGTCTCCCTCCTTGCATTCCACAGCAACTGGCATTCAGACCCATACTGCCTCTAACACCAGCTGTGCGCAAATGGCCACTAGGAATTCGCTATCCTATATGTGGGTGGAGAAAAAAAAGGGGAGGGAGAGAGCAAGATTATTTCACTTTATGCTGTAGTGGTTAGAGCATTGGACTATGACCTGGGAGACCAGGGTTCGAATCCCCACACAGCCATGAAACTCACTGGGTGACCTTGGGCCAGTCACTGCCTCTCAGTCTCAGAGGGAAGCAATGGTAATTCCTTGCTGAATACCGCTTACCATGAAAACCCTATTCATAGGGTCGCCATAAGTCAGGATCGACCTGAAGGCAGTCCATTTCCATTTCATATCCCTAGCAAGAATCAAGATTGCAGCTTGACAGTGCAGCCCTAGACCAGTCGTCTCAGAAGAAAGTACTATTGAATTCAAAGGGACTCTCTCTCTCTCTCTCCCCATACACACATATATCACACACATAGTCTCAATATTGTATTCCATTGTATTTATTGTATTATCTCAGGTTTTAATTCATATAATATCCATATTGTTGTACGCTATCCTAGAGTCTGTTTTGATGGTGGCCAGAGTAGAAATGTTTTAACAAGGTTAAGAAGAGCCCTGCTAGATCCCCCCCTTTATATTTTAACATAACTGAATAAAAATGCAGTAATCACTGTCCCAGGCGGCAGCTCCAGCCATGTGATGGGGTGAAGTAGGTAAGAAGAGCCCTGATAGATCAGATCAAAGTCCCATCTAGTCCAGCATCCTGTCCGCACAGCGGCCAACCAAATGCCTTTGGGAAGCCCACTAGCAGGACCTGAGTACAATAGCATTCTCCTCACTTGAGATCAGGGGTGTAGTCATCCACAGTCTCAAGTCTTAGACTCTTCACTTTTTGGGGAGTAGGGTCCCTATGTCTTCAGCATCCTATGAGACAACCAGAATGAAAGGGGAGTATGTTAGCCACTGAGAAGAGTCTTCTAACATGCATCCTTGTCCTTTCCTGCTGATTGGAGCCAATCAGAGTGAAATGAGGTGAGTCAGCAATTGAGATAACTGTTCTCAGCAGCCAACACTCTTCCCTTTCATGCTTATTGGCTCCTAGGATGTCTGTTGTTGTGGAAGAAGATTTAGAAAGGATCTCATCCTTAACCCAGCAGCAAAAAAAGCAGGCATGGTTGTTGTGACTATCATGAAGGGACCCTGAACTTCTGAATTTGCCACTATACTACTGCTTGGGACTCGCTGCATCTGGCGTTCAGAGGCATACTGCCTCCAACAGTAGAGGTAGCATATAGCCATTGTGGCTAGCATCCACTGAAAAGAGTATGTTTTAAATTGCATCTCTCGTGCTCGAGTCTGAGCCCGCTTTCCTTTTCAACCTTTTGCAACTTCCTTTCCCCGCCCTATAGAACGCTGGAACACCGCCCTCAATGTCTCAACGTTCCACAGCCCCCATCCCGCCCGCTTTCCGATTGGCTCCCGCGACGTTCGGAGTCTCTCCTTTCGGCCAATCCGAGCACCCCTGCGCATTACGTCAAGGAAAAGAAAAGCTCACCGCCCGGGAAGGTTTGAAATTGACAAGGAAGGATTGTCGGCTGATTGGCTTTGAAGGCCGAAGCTGGTCTCGGCCGGATCGAAGGAGAGGGGCAATGGCTGAACAGTTGCCCGCATCGTTGATGCCGCCGCGGGAAGAGGAACCGGTGGCGACTGAGACAATAACTGTCCCTGGAAGAGCGGAGGAGGCTAATGAGAGCCGACCAGAGAAGACGGTGGAGGGCGCGATGGAGGTGGAGAAAGAAGAAGCCGACGAAGGAGAGAAAGGGGGAAATGGACAGCAAGAGGAGCCCTGGCAGTCTGCGCCAGATGTCAGCAGCTCTGAGCCACAGGAAGTGCCAGAAGACCTTAAACTGGGCAAGCGATTATTTCTCTCTCTCTTCCTCTTCATCCTCTAACAAATCGCAGTATTTACTCATTTGCAAGCCTATAACTAATTCTGCACATTGTCTTATTAATCTTTTTTTTTTAATGCCACTGTTCCTCCCAACGAATTTGGAGTGGTGCACGTTACCTTTCTCACCCCTGGTTTTTCTGCCCCCACAACAGCCTTGTGAGGTAGGTTAGGCTGAGAGCTAGAAATGGCTTTAGAGTTGCTCAGTGAGCGGTGGTGGCTGAGTGGAGATTCAAACTTGAGTCTCCCCCATCCTCATCTGGTGCTCTGATTGCTGTGTCACAGTGGTGATCTCACTTCTTTATATTAAGAAAAGAGGAAAGGATCTTGGCATCCTGCTCTGGATTCAGAGCTCTAGGGCTTGTTCCCTATATGTAAGAGTATTATTCCCCCTGGACTTTGTGTATGGACCATTTCCTGGTTTTGTGCAAACAGTGACAATACTGGGTTGCAAGTTTCCCTTGCAATAGGCATTCAAAGCAGGGGGAATTGCCCTGAAAATTCTTCCAGTTATTTGAAGTGTGTATACTATGACAGGGATGGAATTTTATGCTACAATCCCTGTGCTCTGCCAATATCTTTTGAATTTATGAAACAAGAATACAAGTTGTGGTAGATAATCTTGTGTTAAGCGAGTTTGCCCTTTGGTTTTAATAATATAAGAATGCTATTTAACAATGCCGTAAGGGTGGCAGAGCCTGTTATTTGCATTCAGAAGACTCCACCTTCAGTCCCCGACATCTCCAAGTATGGATGGAAAAAGTTCTGGTCTGAAACCATGTCAATGTTGACAGTTCTGCCCTAGATGAACCAGTGGTCTAACTTGGTATAGGTAGCTACATGTGTTCTTACAATCAATTCTCTAACCTGGCATTCATTGCAAAAATCCCAGCAATAAGTATTGCTTTTGTTTATTTATTATCTTGGTACACTCCTCTGTGACTGTTTGGGAAGGGTGGTACTGAAATATCTAAATAAATAATATCCCACCTTTCAGGAAACAGATCCTTTCAAGGCAGTCCACACATTTTTTAATTGTATGCTAAATCAGAATAGAATAAGCAGTATCAATGCACAGCAAAACACAAGCATGGTGGTAAATGGTCCTATGTGTGAAGGAATGGTAGGCAGTAGGTCCACCTCAGTACTATGGAGTAACAAATCTGCATTAAACAGTACTACATGTGTGTTGTTACAGCATTCAGTGAGAGACAAAATATCGTCCCTCCTTACCTATGGCACACTGGACATTTGCAACAAGGAACCGTTTCCTAAAAAAGTTTTTCTGTCTTTCTAAAATAGAAGCAATCTTAAATACTCAAGGAGACATCTTCCTTCAGTTGATCTCTGCAAAGTTATTTCAGAGATATTGGTGCAGTTGGTGCTTATTGTCTCCACCCCAAATTGCGGTGGTCTGCTCCAAAAGCAGTTTTCTCTTATCGGGACTGGACTGACACGGCCTGACCCAAGGCATTTTTACTTGGAAGCAAATCCCACTGAATTGAACTGGGCCTGCTCCCAAGCAAGCATAAACATCAGATTGCATCTAGAGACAGACATAATAAATGCAAGGAATGCAGTCTGAACACACATTCTCTTCCTGAAAACAAGTGCTTTGAAATGCTGAGTGGGTGAATTGCTTCCGGTGGTGGGATCCATCTTAAATAGTTTTGCTAGCGCAAGGACTTTTAGCTGCACAATGGAGCTTCTCTATGTGACCCCTAAATCTGGTCCAGAAGGTTGGGGGAACTCCCAGGACAGATTTAGGGGGCGCACCCAGTATGTGTGCAAACCACTTCACAATACTCTATAAATGTTTGTTTGCCTTTGTCCTTGTGTTGTGGCTGGTGCAAGGCTTATATATATATCTCCGGCCCTTTCTCCTAAAAGGAACCCTGGGCAGCAATAATAATATTTCAATATTACAAATTATTATTATTATTATTTAGATTTCTTTCCTGCCCTTCACCATAAGAACCTGGGAATGGGTTATAGCAATGTAAAAATGCAATATTAAAGTCAAACTAAAACACTTTTAGTTCCTGTTTGTGAGGTGTATAGTCTAGAATTTTTGGAGCAGCCTTTTTCCCCTAAACATTGGGATCTCTGAACCTGAAGGAATACTTCTTCCCATGTGAACCTATCCAGGCTTTAAGATCAGTAATCTGACAATGTCTGGAGCAGCACTGGGAAGTAGGCCTTGTAGGAACATCTGAAGCTGCTGTATACTGAGTCAGACCATTGGTCCATCTGCCTCAATATTGTTTACACTAACTGTCAGCAGCTCTCCAGGAATTTAGACAGGATTCTCTCCTAGCCCTGCTTGGAGATGCCAGAGATTGAATGTGGGACCTTCTGCATGCAAGGCAGATGCTCTTCCACTGAGCTGTGGCCCTTCTCTTAGAAGAAGTGGAGAGATGTGGGTGGGGAGGAGCATAGGGAGGACCCAACCTCCCTTTCCACCTTTTGATGCCATAGGCATCGTCTTTGGGCAGTCAGAATGGAGAGTCTTAAGGGTCCCACTGGGGAAGGTGCACAAGATGAAGCCAGAATTCAGGCCATAATGTGTCCAGTAGTGTAGGCCTTGTCCGCACTATGCATTTGAAACAGGATCATTCCACTTTAAACAATCATGGCTTTCTCCAAGTAATCATGGGAACTGTAGTTTGTGGTGCTGAGAGATGTTAGGAGACCCCTATTCCCCTTCTAGAGCTACATTTCCCAAAGTCGTTTAAAAATCAATCCCTCTTCACAGGGAACTCCGGTAATTGTAGCTCTGTGAATTGTAGCCCATACTTCATGTGGGTGTGCTGAAATTGACCAGCGTTTGATGTATTGCTAGCTTCCTCTAGATTCTGTGGGAAACTGCAAATATTTAATTAGTCCATAGCTATTTGGAGCCTTGTACAAATGAGGCTTCATCTGATGCGTTCAAAAATAAGCCCGTAAATGTGGTAGATGATCTTGCCTGTGTGAACTGTATTGAAATAATTGTTTGGGTGACTTTTTCTCTTTGGACTAAGATAAGGGCGAAGAAAGTGAGGACAGTGAATATAGCAGCTGCAGTGATTATGGGAGTAACGGGAAGCCAGGGACCACCTTGCAAAGGCTCGCGCCGGAAAGGAACACCTTCTTCCCAGGCACCTTCCAAACAAACAATCTCCTGTTTTATGAGCGATTCAAAACCTACCAAGATTACATGTTGGGTGAGTAACCTCTCGGCTTTGGAGGCCGTGCTCTTGATATCAGTGTTCCAGGTTTACTTATGATTTCTGTTGGATTTTATATCTTGCCCTTTTAAGGTGCGAACCAACACAAAGCATCTTACCAAGCAACCAATATATAAACTAATCAAACCCTAAAAATGGACCAGTGAGTTAATACTACTCAAAAACAACAGCAGTTGAAACATGACGGTTGCATTAAACCAGGCTATTCCATAAAGTTAGGCAGAACAAAATGACACAAAAAGTCTGCTTAGAAATGGGAGGAGGGGAGGGATGAATTGAGTTTACTCTCATTTTAATACTGATTAGTATCGCTGGCAGCTGCATGTACAAGTTCAGATCTGCTTTTGAGTTTACTGCAGGCTAGGGCTTCTAACAGCCTGTTTTTTCTGAAGAGTCTGTTGTTAAGGAATTTGGAGTTAGACATCATTTTGTCGCTAGTGTAGATCATCCAGTGATTCACCAGTAAATTCTGGTCTGTTACTACGGCCATACTATCCTGAACACACCCGATCTTGTCTGATCTCGGAAGCTAAGCAGGGTCGGGTCTAGTTAGTACTTGGATGGGAGGGAGACCGCCTGCGAATACCGGGTGCTGTAGGCTTAGAGGAAGGCAATGGTAAACCACCTCTGAATACCTCTTACCATGAAAACCCTATAAATGTATCCAAACAGATTCACAGGGTCGCCGTAAGTCGTAATCGACTTGCAGGCATATAACAACAACAAACCTTGTGCCCACCACAGATCTCTTGCAAGCCTTCTCTCCTAGCCTTCTAGAGGTATTTGTGCTTTCTGAAAATGGCTTACAAGCCTATTCTAGGCTCCACAAGGTTCATGCAGCTCATCTTCTAACACCTAGTGCAGGGATGGGGAAACTGTGGCCCTCCAGATTTTATTGGACTCTAACTCCTGCCAGCATGGCCAGTGGGCAGGGGTGATGGGAGTTGTAGTCCAGCAGCACATGGGAAGTCGCAGGTTCCTCAGCCTAATTCCTCCCTTAATAATGTTGTCAAGTAATGGTTGGACACTTCTCGTAATTGCTGCCTCTGTGCCATAAAAAGTGCTCAGCTAAGTAGTTGCTTTCTTATTTGCTTCGCTCAAAGAGGTATTCAGGACATTGCCTGCATTTTTCTACATAGATATGAATGATAATCTCCCCTCTTTTTAAATTTCCAGCTGACTGCAAAGCCTCAGAGGTAAAAGAATTCACTGCGACATACTTGGAGAAGGTCCTTGAGCCGTCTGGGTGGCAGGCACTGTGGCGCACCAATGTGTTTGAGGTGCTAGTTGAAGTGAGTGACGTTTACGTTGTGCTTAGACTCTTGCTTCCGTGCATGGGATGGCAGTCCTGGGTTGATGCTGAGCAGCGCCAAGGCTGTGGCCTGGCTCAGATTCTGGTTTACTAAGCTGCAGTGTACACTCTCAGGCAGCCCTTTTGTTCCACCCTTTTCATGAGTGAATAAACAAGCCCTCACCCCACCAGACTGCTTCAGTGGGAGAGGTGGAAAGCAGAGCCCATTCCTTCAGTTCTACTGGAAGACCAGCTCCATCATGCTCCTCCTGTCCTTGAATGGTTTGCATTCCAGCTGGTCGTGATAGTAACTGCTATTTTGCTTTAAGAACTGGTGCCAGAGTTTGCTTTTTTTCCTTTTCCCCTCCTGTCCCTTTTCCCTTTTGTGCTGTGTCTTGTAAGCCTGCAGATAAGGACTATCTTATCTTAACTGTACATATGTAATCTGTTTGGGGAGTCTTTTCAGCTGAAGAGTAGGGTACAAATGCTCTAAATAAATCAGCTAGGAAGTTGCAGTTTACTGTAGCTCTCTGTTATGTCCAAACTGGGAAATTGGAGTGAATGACTTCTGAGCAATGGTGGCAGGTGGCTCCATGTCAGTTTGGCAGTGGAATCCACTCCTGGTTTTAGTCTGAACTTTCGAGGACCTGTCCAAGGTGCTTCAGCTAAAACAGATTCCACTGCCTCACTGACAAGGAGCCACCAGCAGCCTCTGCTTCCAAGCAAGCAAGCAGGCCATAAATCCATGGTTTACAGTTGGATTCTAAATTCTGGGATGATGTGCTTGGAAGCCATTAACCATAGGTCTTGGTTTGGACACAACAGGGAGCTATGGTTAACTGTGCCTTCCTGGCCTGTTTCCCAGTTTACCCAAAGAGTTTATCAAGACAGGAGGAAAGGTACTGAGCGTGGATACATGAAACCCTGTGTATACAGGGGTGTAGTCATCCAGGGTCTCTGGGTCTTACTCCCCTTACTTTTTTGGGAATAGGCTCCTATCAGGGTCTTTATGTCTCCAGCATCCTATGAGCCAATCACCATGAAAGGGGAGTGTGTTAGCCACTGAGAAGAATCTTCTAACCTGCTTCCTTGTCCTTTCCTGCTGATTGTCTCCAATCAGAGTGAAAGGAATTGAGTCAGCTACTGAGAAGACTCTTTTCAGTAGCTAACACACTCCCCTGATTGGCTCCTAGAGACGTCTGTTGTTGTGAGAAAAAGCATTAACAAGGATCTCAACCCTGCAGCAAAAAAAGTGGATATGGCTGTGACTATCATGAAGGGACCTTGCACTTCTGAATTTGCCACTACACTATTGCATGTATATCCTGTCTTATTTGATTAAGATAGGATTTGATAATCTGAACACACCCATGACAGGGAGGGCATGTTTGCAGCTGTTGAGGGGGTGGTTAATATCTCCCGCATCTAGCTGATTCCCCCCCCCCAGCTATTTTTCTCTTCAGTGCAGCAAGCCCTTGTTTGGAACCCCAACCCACAACTAGATTGTTTAAGTTCAGACAGTAGCACTATTTTCTCCCTTGAACTGGTGGTGTTGCAGGGCATTTTCAGAAAAGTTAGCAGGGTTTATACACTGTTTAAGGGTCAAAACCTATAAGCAGTTTACATAAAACTGGAGTGCTCTTGCGAATGTGTGACATTGCTGTTAAGCCATGTTGGCAGCAGTTCTAGAATCACCTTGGCAGGACCACCTGCCTTGCATCCGGTGAAGTGGCACAAGTGTTGTGAGTGATAAAAGGGAATAGTTTGGTCCCAAATGCATTTCCTAGCCATGGGATGCCAGGAAGGAAGAGTCCTTTTGGAGACATGGCTAGGAAATGCATTTGAGACCAAACTACTCCCTGAAATTAAAAATATGTTTATTTTCCAAGTGATGATTATACAAGCAGAGAGTGGAATGGAGTATCTTGGAAAATGGACATGGCTGGCTAGAAGCTTGAACAGCAGCGCTCCCCAGTGCAACATTCTGTTGCAGGTCCCACTGTGGATTTTCTAATTGAGACATGAATAGCAGCTGGCTGTGGGGAGTGGGACTTTACTGCACTTAAGAGGCAGTGTGCCTTTGAGTGCTGCTACATCAGACCCGTGATTCATCTGCTGTCAGTGGCCAGGAAAGTCACAAATAGCGCAAAAAGACAATAGCCCTTTCCCCGGCTCTTTGCCTCCCAGCAACTGATATTGAGTGGTACAGTGCATCTGAACATGCACTGAGGTTCTACTTAGCCATTACAGCTAATATATGTCAATTAACCTCTCTATGAATTTGTGGAATCCTCCTTTTTAAAATCTGTCCAACCTGGTGGACATCAATGAATCCTGTGGCAGCAATTTCCATAGGTCAATTTATGCTCTACATGCAGAATTCCTTCCTGTTTTTTGTCCTGAATTGACTGCTAAACTTAATCAGGCTAACGTTCTAGCACTTTAATCCAATCTTCTTTGAATAACTGATGCAAAGCTGTCAACAAGCTTTTAAGAATAAGATTTCTATTAACTTATTTGATGCATGGATGGATTGATGGCATTTATATGCCGCCTGATAAAAGTGTTCTCTGGGTGACTTACAAACAATAAAACATTGATACCAATAACAACTACAGTGTGAAAATGGTATAAACAAACTCCAACATAAAAATTCAGCATAAAACATTTCAGTGGCAGAAAGGAAAACAGAATAGACAGCATTCCTAAAAGTGTCCATGCCATATAATAAATAAATGAAAGTAAAATATATATTGCATCTTAACATTCAGTATATTCAAAAGTTCACAACTTTAAAAGCCTGAGGAAATTAAAAAAAAGTCTCCCTCTTGTGGCAAAAAAGACCACAATGAAGGCTCTGGGTGAGCCTCTCTGGGACTGGCATTCCACAACTGGGGTGCAACCCTTTTCCCTTGTAGGCACCCACTGTGTGCCACTTGGTTGGGTACCTAGAGAAAGAAGATGGTCTTGGGGGATGCACATGTACTCCATTTGCTGATTTTGGGGGGCCAGGAATTTGTCATTCTGCCCCAACATGATGCCATGCAAAAAAATGAACTACTTGTGCCTTGCATTTCTTTAATGCAACAGGTTGTTGACGTGGAATACTCTGCCTTGAAAGCTCTGGTGCGCCTCTGTGAGCCTTTTCTGTGTGAAGCCCGAGGGGCTGACGCCTTCACTCTGGAGTGCATGCAAGAGCTGTTGGAACTGAAGGCGCATCGGCTGCCCTTGCAGGAGTTGTGGGTCGTCTTTGATGAGTCGGGGGAATTTGACCAGACGGCGCTTGCTGTTGAGCATGTCAGGTAGACTGTGTTGGCCTGCTTGTGTGGGTGTCCTGCTAGCCTGTGGCTTGGCTAGATGCGTTGACTCAAGTCATTCCCTGTTTTGGAGTATATATGTAGCAGGACCTTAGAGTAGGGGTGGGCAACCTGTGACTCTCCAAGGTGATGTTAGTAGGATTACTGCTCCCATTATCATTGCCTGTTGGTTCTGCTGGCTGGAGCTGCTGGGAAATGGGAGTCCAACAGCCTTTGGAAAGCCAAAGGTTGGCCACTTCTTCAGTAGGTCCTGCCAGCAAGGAACCTCCAGCCCACAAAGTAATCTTAGCCCATTGGGGGATGGGGGTGGTCAAATAGGTGGAGGAAACAAGGATCCAGTTTCCTACTCCAGGCTTAGAGGTTAACTAGCATGTTTCTGAATCCACAGACAGCAGTGGGTTCTAAGCTGTGGACGCCTGGCATTCCTTGAAAGCTTTTGAGGGGTCCCTCAATGAGAAGATCCATAATGATGGGCAGCGTTTCCTGAAAAGCAGATTTTCCCCTAATGATCAATTGAGCGACCCAGTGGAGTATAAGATGTATCATCGGGTGAACTCTCAGTTTGCTCTGGGTGATGAAAAAGATCAACAGCTTGGCCAGTGCCTGGGTTGTAGCTCAGTGGTAGAGCATCTGCTTTGCATGCAGGAAGTCCCAGGTTCAGTCCCCAACATCTCCAGGTAGGGCTGGGAGAAACCTTTGCCTAAAACTCTGGAGAGCTGCTGCCAGTCAGTGTAGACAGCACCTAGCTAGATAGACCAATGGTCTGACTCAGTTGGCAATTTCCTATGATCCAGGGTTCCCCATGTGAATGGAGGGTGAAGATGCCCCAGAATCCCTTTGCAACATGCAGTGTGGTTCCTCACCACGTAGCATAGATAACTCAGTGGTAGAGCATCTGCTTTGCATGCTGAGGGTTCCAGGTTCAGTCCCAGGCATCTTCGGTTAGAAGGGTCAGGTGATGGCAAAGTCATGTCTTTAAACTGTGTCCGTGTTGAGCTGCTGCCAGTCAGAGCAGACAGTACTAGATGGACAAATAGTCTGACCAGGTATAAAATAGCTTCCTTTGGTCTCTGAAGGTAGAAATGGTGAAAACCACAGATCTAGAATATGATGGAGCAAGTGAAATGGGGATGAAAGGGTCTGTAATATGAAATGCAAAGAAGCTGAGGAAGTTGGCAAAGCTGATGGAGATCGGGATGGGATTCGTTGGCTGGTGCCGGTTCGGAAGCAGTCTGTCAACCTAACAGGCTAGCATTGAGTTGAGCTCATTCTATATCCACTGATCTGTGGTTTTTTTTCTCTAGTAAAAAGTATCAATATTAATATCAATATTTTAAAAGGAAATATTGATATTTTGAAGGAAATATTGATGTTTCCTTTAAAATATTGATATTTTGAAGAAAATATCAACATTTTAATATTGCTAAATTATCATTTTTACAATTGATGTTTTAGAGGCCTTTTTTTTTAAAAAAAAAGTCTGTTTTCAAAAAATAGCAGTGGAAATTTGCTACATTAAAACCTGATTCTCAGCAATGGAGAATAAGTGAATTAATGGAAAATTCGGTACTGAATCTGAATTGGACAGAGTTCTAGCACATCCCTAGTCTGAGATGGAAGTTGAAGTGGGATGATGATGATGATTTCATTGCTCTACACTAAAGCATCAAACGCACTTAACAATAAAAACAACCAGACGCTTGTGAAGTTGTGTCCCCTGTGTGGCAAGATCTGAATTAACCACTTCAACTTCGCTTTTTTGATCTGTAGGTTTTTCTATAAGCACATCTGGCGGAGCTGGGATGAAGAGGACGATGATGACTTTGATTACTTTCTGAGATGTGTTGAACCTCGGCTCAGACTGTAAGTGCCTCTTAAAATATCTTTGAGCCCTGGTGTTGGGCGCTGTCGAAAGGCTTCCCCTTCCAACTCCAAATGATCTGCATTGCATTGTAAAATGTGCTTGTGGCAGTGAAACCTCTGCCATATATTTGATGCAGCGCAGGTGTGCTGGCCTGGAATGTTTGCAGTCCAGCTCCTGTGAAGGAAAAGGAAGTTGTCAGTTTGGCTGTGTGTGGAACCTGAGAGAGGGGAAGATTGGGAAGAAGTCCAATAGCTAGGGGGAGCAAAGGGGCAAGGAGGCTGACAAAAGGATGCAGAGTAGGCAGTAGCCTGAGAGGTAGGAACTCAAAGGAAGTGTAAATGGAGAATGAGGCTTGAAGAGATGGGGAACAGAGTTAAGAGGTTAATTGGAGAGGAAACTTCCACATAATGCCTGAGGCCATCCAGTGAAGCTGGATAGCAGAAGCTACAAGACAGATGAGAGGAACTTCTTTACCCAGTGCATAGTTAGCCTATATTATTCCCTGCCACAATGTGGTAACGGCTACCAATTTAGAGATGACTTTAAAATGGGATTAGACAAATTCATGGAGGATAAGGCTATCGATGCTACTGGTTACAGTATCTAAATGCTCGTCATAATGGCTATATACTAGGGGTGTGCATTGGCTCTGCACGTACCCCAAATAACAAGGTGAATCAGGGTGATTTTGGTCAGGCTGTCATGTTCCTGAGTCAGACAGCACAGTTAACAAGTTGTCTTGAGGCGGATCAGGATCTCCTTAAGTTTCCATGTTGCTCTGTGGTTTTGGCTGTCCCAAAAGTTAAACTCGCACCCTTTTCCCCCCCTCTTTTCTTTTTTGAGAAACAATATCAAGCTGAATGCGAAATAGCCAAAGCTTGAGAGGGGAGAGGTGGTGGATAGTTCTGTTGGATGGGTCTAGCTTTTAATCACATTGAATTATTTCCCCACGGCAGTCAATTTGGGGAAAAAATTTGGGGAAAAAATTAAAAACTCTATTTTTCCACAGGTAGCCTGCCATCACTTTGGGCTTTACTGCCATCTAGCGTCCAAAGGCAAGAATGCACTGGAGTTAAAACCTGGGCCTCGGGCCCCTCCCACTCCAGTCTTCATTCTTGCCTTTGTCCAAGGCAGGTTGGATTGCTGGACAGAGCGTAGATAAGTCGTTATTCCTTCTTCCATTTGGCCTTTTTCCTTGTTTCCCTCCCCCCCTTGGTGCTTGGAGGGTGTGCGATTTTTCCTGTATTCTGTTTTTCCCCATTTTTTATTTTCGGGAACCCCTCCCTTTTTCTTGTATTTTTTCCTGTATTTTTTTTTCTTGTAGTATTTTTTCTTATCTTCTCCTTGGCGTTTTTTCCCCTCCTCTTTTGTTGTCTGGGGTTATTCGGAGATGCGTTGCTGAGGCTTCTCAAGCAGCAGCTGCTGCTTTTCTGTTGTGTGGGGGTCCTGCGGCTGTGCCCCCCCGTTCGGCCTCGGCGTTCTTCATGGAGGGCGGTCTTAGACCTCAAGTTTGTCAACCGCTTTGTCAAGTACCGCCGCTTCAAGATGGAGTCACTGGCGTCAATTGTGGAAGCACTGCAACAAGGGGATTTCCTCGCATCCATTGACTTGAAGGACGCTTATTTACACATTCCAATTTGCCCGGATCACAGACGATTCCTGAGATTCTCACTAGGCGAGCACCACTTCCAATACCGTGCCATGCCATTCGGCCTCTGCTCGGCTCCTCGAGTCTTCACCAAAGTGATGGCCACCATGGTGGCATTTCTTCGTCTACAGGGGGTTCATATTTACCCCTATCTGGACGACCTGCTCCTTCGAGCGTGCTCCCAGGACTTGGCCAACAGACAACTCCAGTTCACCCTAGAGGCCCTAGACTCTCACAGCTGGCTGATCAATGCCGAAAAGAGTCATCTGCAGCCAACCCAGCGCCTCCAGCACCTGGGGGCCATACTGGACACGTCTCTAGCCATGTTTTTTCTGTCCCCAGACCGTATTGCCTCCATCACAGCCATGGCAACCTTACTGATACATCGCTCAAGGGCAGATGTCATGCTCCTGGCGCAGCTTCTCAGGTCCATAATAATAAGGACTCAGTAATTCTGAGGTTGGACCCATCCTTCTGTCCAAAGGTCAACTCAGTATTCCACTGTAGCCAGGATATTGTGCTTCCATCATTCTGCCCAAAGCCGGTCCATCCCCTCGAAAAGGCCTGGCATTCGCTGGATGTTAGGAGAGCACTCAAGATTTACCTCTCTCACACCCAAGACATCCGGCAGACAGAAGCCTTATTTGTATCCTTTCACCCTAGGTCTTTGGGGGGAAAAGGTTTCCAAATCCACTTTGTCCTGTTGGCTACGGGCCTGTATCTCCCTGGCATATCAGTCCCTTAATTTGCCAGTGCCGTCTAACATCACGGCTCATCCCATCAGATCAGCGGCCGCTTCGGCGGCATTTGTAACTAATGCTCCTCTTGCTGACATATGTAGGGCGGCGGTATGGGCTACCCCTAACTCCTTTGTGAAGCATTTTAAGATTGATCGCTATGCTTCGGCTGACGCCTCCTTCGGGAGACGTGTCCTCCAACATGTCCTTTCTGAATCGTAAACTCCTGGTAGTCCCTCCCTATTAGGGGGCTGCATTGGTACATCCCAAAGTGATGGCAGGCTACCTGTGGAAAATGGTCCATTGGACTCACCTGAAGGGTGATTTTCACAGGTACGCCTGCCATCACGTCCCTCCCTTGTGGGAGATTTCTGGATGATTTGTTCCATTTTTATATTCTATCTGCTATAGGTTTTGTGCTCTGTCCTGTTTTCCCTCAGTTAAAACCTGTATTTTTAGGTTGCAATTTCTATAGTGTTTCCTGTTCCGGTTTTCTTCTCTCTGTTTTCCTTGCTGCTGGGGCCTTTGGCCTTTTGTTCCTTTCAGATATACCACTTCAGACTCGTCGCAAATGAAGACTGGAGTGGGAGGGGCCCGAGGCCCAGGTTTTAACTCCAGTGCATTCTTGCCTTCGTACGCTAGATGGCAGTAAAGCCCAAAGTGATGGCAGGCGTACCTGTGAAAATCACCCTTCAGGTGAGTCCAATGGACCATTTTCACATGGATCTATGCCTTCCCCTATGTAACTCTATGAAGAGATTTCCATTATATCTTCTAAAGTCCTCATGGTTTCTTGCTGGGGTGAGGGTGATATTTTCCCCACCCCAGTCTTTCCAGGGCAGCCTCAATCTCCCCCCCCCATGATTCCTATTGTGCCTACCCCAAAATGATGAGGTTTGTCTTTGTGGGAGAACCACTGCGTCTGTCATTCTGAAATCTGGTAGTCTTCATCTCCCCCTCAGGAGGTATGACGATACTTGCAAATTGCATCCAGTTCTGGCAGAAAATGAAAAAGTTATACATTTCCTTTGATTAAAAAAATAAGGGTTGTATTCAGCTAAAACCTACTTAGAGCAGACCCATTGGAATTAATGAAACTAAGTTAGTCATGTCCATTAACTTCCATGGGCATACTCTGAGTAGGACTAGCATTGAATACTACCCTAAAAATTTAAAGTGCTCTGCATGAAAACAAATGGGTACATCTGCTAACAATGTGGCAAACTTAATCCAGTCTGGAGTGGCTGCTGTGCCTACAAATTTCATCCATTTCTGTGAAAAGGAGAAGTTACAGCCATTTTTAAAGATTCCCCCGTTCAGTGAAGGGATTGAGGACGGAGTTTTGTTTTTAACAGATCTAATCTGATCCTGAGGAATGAACTGAGGTGGAATATAAATATGCTGTTGCGTCTTCCTTGTGGACTTCCCATGGGCATCTGGTTAGCTACTGTAAGCACAGAAAACTTGACTAGATAGGCCATTGGTCTCATTCAGCAGGGCTCTTCTGATAGTGTTGCATTGCTTAAGATGAGAAAGTGTGTATGCGATGTTGTTAGGGGATGGGGTGGTGGTAGTGGAGTGCAGAGGCAGCTGGTCAAATGACAGGGTGGTTAAAGTGGCCTGAAAATCGGAGGCTGCAGGCCACTTTAACCACCCTATCATTTGACTAGCTGCCTCTGCACTCCACTACCACCACCCCTATCCCTTAACAACATTGCATACACACTTTCTCACCTTAATGGCTTTTTCTTTTTTTTTCTAGTAAGATCACATTCTTAGTTCTGAAAACATTGACAATGAAAGGGAATCTTAGGTGTGTGGAGAGAATATTGTTAATTCTATCCCGTGCATGGCATCAGTTTACCTCTAGCTGGCACTACAACACCAATTGTAGGATTTTATAGGCAAGAAGCACTTTGAATTCATGGAGTTCTTGCCTAGTTAGAATAAATGCGGATGTTCAGAGTCTCTCTGTGATGATCCAAGAATTTACACTATGCTAAAACACGTTTATCCTCCTCCCTCCCTTTCAACACCTCCCTTTCTCTCCCCACCCAATTCTGCCCTGGGACATAATAGCCAATCTCTCAGCTCTTATAGCTATGAATCTTTGACCATGTGCCATGGTTCTTTTTCTTGTTGCATTACTTGCATTTGCTATGCTTTTTTTTTTTTTTTTTAAATTCCATTTATATCCCACCTTTCCTCTAGGGAGCTCAAGGTGGCCTACATGGTTCTGCCCTTCTCAGTTTTATCCTCGCAACAGCCCTGTGAGGTAAACTGGGCTGACAGTTGGTAACTAACCCAAGGTTGCCTAGTGAGATTCGTGGCTGACAGGGAATTTGAACCCTGGTCTCCCAGGTCCTGGTCCAGCACTCTAACCATTACACCACACTGGCTCTTGGGTATTGCCCGCCATGCTAGAATGTTTGAAATCTAGGAACTCTTCAGGAGAGCCCTGCTGGATCACACTAAACATCCATCTAGTCTAGCATCTGTTGTGCGCGGTGGCCAACTAGACGTATTTTGGAAATCTGAGGTCTCAAGACAACCTTTCACACACCACTGACTCCGGCACTTATTGTTCTAGTCAAGTCACAAGCAACTGGTATCCCAAGGGATACTGCCTTGGAAAATGGAGGTTCCATTTAGCTATCATGGCTGATAGATGTTGATAGCCCTGTTCTCCATCAGCCTGACTAATTCTCCTTTAAAGCTGTTTAAAACAGCGGCTAGGGCCACATCTTTGTGGCAGCAAATTGTATCAATTAACGATGCGTTGTGCGAAAAACTTTCTTTTGTTTCTCTTGAATTTGGTGCCAGATTGGTTCCACAGGGCGATACGGGTTCCAAAGAAGGGAAAAGTTCTCTCTAACTCAGAATTCTGCGATTGGGACCAATGAATGATGACTTCAACCAGTCCTGTACATTTTTTCTTCATTCAGCAAAGAGTTTTATGGCACCTTTTCAGAGATGAACAAATTTATTACCTCGTGGGTTTTCGTGGACTACAGTTCCATCTTAAATGTGTTAGTCTTTAAGGTGGGGTGGTGAACTGGTGGCCTGCAAACTGGGCCTGGCCCCCTAAGCCAGTGGCGGCTGGTAGCTCTGTCAGTGAGGCAGTGGAATTTGCTCCGGGTTTTAGGTTGAACTTTCAAGGAGCTGTTCAAGTGAAAGCACCTTGGACAGCACCTTGAAAGTTCAGTCTAAAACCTGGAGCGGATTCCATTGCCCCACTGACATGGAGCCAGCAGGTGCCACTGCCCTAAGCATTTTTTTCTGGCCATCCCAAAACTATTTTGGCAGGGGGTAACATTATGGGGTGGACAGAGAGGTTTGACTCTGGCCAGCCCAGTGCTGCATTGGAAGGAAAATTAGAAAAATGTGCATTTTGCCTTTTATCTCAGGTTCTCCAAACGCTAGAAGCTTACTTTTTTTTCTTTAAGTGACAGCTGGGAATCTTGAAATTATGGTTCATCTGGGGGTGGGGTGGGGGGTGATTATTCCCTCCCTGTAGGCACCCATGGTAGGTGCATGTGGTCTGTATGTGATCATGTAGCCACACCCAATTTTGAGCCACAACCACCAATGGTGTGCAGCCCCTGGAAAGTTGCAACTGGGCAATAAAGCTCTGGGGAAAAAAAGAAAAGACTAGCCACCGCTCTCCTTCAAAGTAATGGAAGACCCTTGGTTGGCTTTTTTCCTGCAACAGGCTAACATGGTTCTCTGGAAATTTCTTAATTCAGGCTTTCTTCATGCAATGCTGAGACCCATTTTTGATACAGAACCTCTTCAGCCCTCCTGTCAATGGCCTCCTAACTCTGAATTCTAGGTACTATGACATCGTTGAAGATCGGGTCCCTTCCGCACTGGTTGCCGACTACCACAGCCTTCTCTCCCAGTGCGAGGAACTCTACCGCATGTTTCTAGACCTCAGGAATGGCATTGAAAACAGTGACTCCGACACCGAAGTAGAAAACGTCTCCATGGTGGAAGGGATGAAACTCTACAACAGGATAGAGCACCTGAAACAGAAGCTGAAGCTTATTGAAAACCCTCTATTGAGGTAAAGCAAATACTTATTTGGTTTTTGTGTGTGTTAATATTGAGAAGGCTTTTACTGCCCTTTTAAAAAAATATAATGATGGGGTGGGGTATAGTGGAACGTGTTGCATATGGGATCTGGAAACCCTTTTTCTTCTCAGTTTAAGCACAACCATGAACTAGTCTGGGTGGTCTTGGGGCCAAAACAGGCAATGTATTAAGTGCATTCACACATTTATCTCTATTTTCCTTCAAAAATTGTGTGTGTGTGTGTGTGGGTGGGTGGGTGGGTGGAAGCAATCAGTGCCCTGGGGAAGGAGCGTTACCATTTCTCCCTGCACCACCGCCCAACACAAATCCTCCCTCTAGAAGCCGCTGTTGTCCTTCACCACCCTTGATGGATGTTGGTATAATGGCAGCATTCCTCCAAGAGCAAATAATAATGTGAGGGTGGTAATTTTTTTTTTTTGCCAGGTCTCTGGTGTGGTCATGAAAAAGGTTAATCTGGGATAGCAAGCCTGGCTCCCAGATGTTGCAACAATTCCCATTTTCTCTGACCACTGGTCATTTTGGCTGGGGCTGATGGGAATTGTAGGCTGCAACATCTGGAGGGCACTCCATTGGCTGCCACTGGGATAATCCTAAACTTTACCCTCCCCATATACCTGTGATGGAAACATGTATATATGCAGAGATCGTCAGTGGTCTGAGCTGCATGTGTGCCAGTGTGTGCATTTACCTAAGAAGCAGGCTTTTACCCTGCATTTAGATCACTGAGACTTAAGACTTAGTAAAATAAGA
This sequence comes from Rhineura floridana, assembly GCF_030035675.1. NCBI lineage: Eukaryota > Metazoa > Chordata > Lepidosauria > Squamata > Rhineuridae > Rhineura > Rhineura floridana. The sequence goes on along the minus strand of NC_084492.1, from coordinate 26,620,657 downwards.
AAAGCTACTTTATTTATAGAAATACATCGTAGATAGGGAATGCATACCTAGTTCTAACTAACTGAGTTGGAGGCTCAATGCCCAGACTTGGGTTTTGCCCTCATGGCTCAGGAGAGAGAGCAAAGACAAAGATATCTCCTCTCTCTTCTGACAGTCAAAGAAGAAGACAAAGGACGAAGGGGCAGGCTAGCTTCCCTGAGCATATCAGTTTACAACGCAAGGAAGCTAGGTAGAGAACAGCACAGGCAAAGGGGGCAAGCCTAGCCAGCTGGAGGACCCCAACTCTATCTTCCTTCTGGAATACAAACAAAAGAACCCAAACAGGAGTTGCTCCTGCCCCACTTCCAACAACACCATTGTCTTGATCTGATTTGAGGGTGTGTGCGCTCCTCTGTATTTAAAAGAGGCTGCTATTTTTAAAGAAGAAAAACATGTCAAATTAAATCATGCAGTTAGTTCCCCAGTGTGATGCCCATCTAGAGTTTGTACATGGAACATAGGAAGCTGCCTAATACTGAGTCAGACCATTGGCTCTATCTGTCTCAGAAGTGCCTACACTGACTGGCAGCAGTCCTGGAGATTTCAGACAGGGCGTCTCTCTCAGCTGTACCTGGAGATGCCGGCGATTGAACCTGGGACCTTCTGCATGCCAGGCAGATGCTCTACTACTGATCTCTGCTTAAAGAAGCGGGGAAACCACTGACCACATTGTTCTTTTTCGAAGGTACGTGTTTGGTTATCAGAAACACGCTCGCCTCCAAGCAAAGGGAGTGCGCCCGTCTGGCACCACCATCACCCATATTGTGTCTACCACTGTGATGTCGAGCCTGTTGCAGTGTCTGCTCAGGGATAAGCTATCTCCCGAGTCTTGTAATGAAGAAATGGAAATGCAGGTACAGCAGTTTCCTTTTTTCCCTGGATAAAAGCTTCCATTGTGGAGAATCCATCAGCGTTGCTTTCCTTTCTTGGCACATGGGGAAGTTGCAATGGGACAGGGAGATGGCACGCTGCCAGCTGGCTGTTTCTGCATAATACTAATACTAATAGAATTTGTTGTTGTTGTTGTTGTTTACATTCACTCCTTGCTTACTGCATAAAAGTGACAAAGTCTTTAGGAGCACGTTGCAGACACAGAAGCTCTACCACAGAGATAGCCAACGTGGCCCTCTCTAGATGTTGTGGGCTGTAATTCTCATCAGCCCCAGCCAGCATGGCCAGTAGTCAGAGAGGATGGGAACAGTAGTCTAGCAATATTTGGAGGGCATCATATTGGCCATCCTTCTTCCATTAGGATGGGGACAGGAGGCCTTAACACTTGATTAAAAATTGGAAATGTAAACTGCTGCCTGCCTTTATTCTTGTAGTTTGGTTGTGTAGAATACCTCTGTGTTTTGGAAACAGTGAGGAGCTGGACCAGACAGTGGCTAAGCATATTCTTTGCTTGCAGAAGTTTAAAGTCTTGATTCCCTGCATCCTACTATAAAACGGAAGCAGAACTGGGAACCATTTTAGCCTGGGACCTTGGATAGTTGCTGCTGGTCTTGGTAGGCAACACTGGCCTTGATGGACTGGCGTTCTGACTTTGAATGTGGCAGCTTCCTATCATCCAGATAAGAAGTTACTAGCCTCCAAAAATGTTTAGCATCGTGCTGGGGGCTGTCAGAGGAGGGACAGAGAGCCCTGTCCTTTCAATGCTGCCTGTTGTATTTCTGTGCTGGGTGCAGAGGCAGGGGGATTCCCTCCTCTGAGGCAGCCCACTTGGTTTCTATGCTTGGTGCAGAAGAGTGGTGGGGTACCCCGGCCTTCTCTACCAGCCCATTCACTTGCCTGCATGCAATTTCTTGTTACCTCTGGCGACCAGGCAAGCGTTCCTACTGCAGCTCATGGAAGACCCTGCTGTATATTGGAGCAGAGTACACGGTTTTCATTCATAAAGCCTTGGGTGCCACTTCCCAGTGCCTCCAGTTGTAGCAGGGCTTGAAAAGACCTCTGTTTGAGGCTCAGTTGGAGCAGATTGCCCTTCACCAACCTGGTGCCCTCCAGAGGTTGTTGCACCACAACCCCCACCCCCGCTCCATCAGCACAGCCAATGGTTGGGGATAATGGGAGTTGTAGCACAGCAAGATATGGAGGTTGCCAGGTTGGTGTTGGCTGGAATAGATTGATTATCGACTTGATATGGTAGCTTCTCATTTTCACTAGCGTTTCCAGTAAAGGAAGGGTGGTTAACCTGTGTTGAATTGCAACTCCCATCACCCTTGACCCCGACCGTTGGTCACAGTGGTGGGAATGGAGCTCCAACATCATTTGCATGGCTAAAGGTTTCCTACCACTGGTGTGATGACCTGGGCTTCCCACAGGCAACTGGTTGGCCACTGTGAAGATAGGATGCTGTACTAAATGAGCCACTGGCCTGACTGAGCAGGACTCTTCTTATGTTCTCGTGGGCACAAGCGCTCTGAAACCTTGAAGGCCTGAAATGCAGCAATGGTGCTGATCCTCTCTCCCACCTTCAGAAGTCTGCTTTTCATGGTGCCTGTCTTCTCTCCTCCAGTTCCACAACAATCTACTCTCTGCTATGACGGCTTGCTATGCAGGGGACAGGATCATAGTTTGCCCTGGCCACTACATTGTTGATGGCACTTTGTATATTGCAGACGCCATTGAACTAGAAGGTAAGAGCTTTTGTTTGTAAAAGGCTTGATGAGTTTTCCTTCTCTTTGGAACCTTCCTTCTCTGGCCCTCCAGATGTTGCAGGACTCCATCCCCTTATCAGCCCTAGCCAGCATGGCTAGTGATAAGGGATGATGGGAGTTGTTATTCAACTACATCTGAAGGACACCACGTTGGCTGTCCCTGCTTTAAAATAATGGGGTGGTTGTTGTACTTCATGAACGTCCCACGTCACTTTGAGGCTTGGGATAACAAACCTCAAATATTCAAAGGTATGAGTATAGACTTGAAAGAGCCTGCATCAAATTCTGTTGCCTAAGCACATGACACAAATCTGCTGGCTGGCTCGCTCCTAGGCAGGTGAGCCCATGTGGTCTACTAGCAGGCAAATGTGTCCCTTCCCTGACTTGATGTGGCAGGTAGGTGCATCTCTTGCAGACGACTGTAAGCGGAGGCCAGATTTTGAAGGATTGACTCCCTCAAATGAGGGGGTGATGGTGGCAGGAGAGAGACTGTGTGCAAATCGGGCTTCTGCTTATGCAAGTTTCCATGTGGAATGCCTGTCTTGCATGTTACGTTATGCATGTAATGGAGGGAGAGGCATGTGTGCCCGAATGAAGAGTGTCACTGGCCTGTAAGTGGATGGGCTATACCTTGCTTTGTCTGATTACAGTAGAAACTAATTACAGTAGGAACTTAGACCTCCCATTTCCTCGAAACCTTTGGCACCACCCTTTGACTCTCTCCTCCTTTTTAATGGCATTTCAGATTTCATTGCTTTCATGGTTTGGTTCCCTCCCCCTCCCCCGTCCCTCTGAATTAGGACTGCGTCTTTATGGCCACTGTGAGGCGTCCTTCCCTGGCTCTCCCTGTCAGGTTCCTACCTGCTCGTGGTTACTGCCTGTCTCTAGGCACCACCAGGGACTCCACCAGTCCGGACCGCACTCTCTTATGGTTTACCTATCCGCTCTAGCACAGATCTCAACAGATCCCCCTGCTAGGCAACCACCGGTAACGTCCCAATACTAGTATTCCCAGAGACTCTGAATACTGGTATTGTTATTCTCTTCACCGCTGCCACCATTTGTTACAGTTCCCCTTCAGCCTTGGTCATTACCTTACCCTCCCTTCTGGTCTGTGAAACTCCAGCCAAGGATCAGGCCTTTGGTAAACCAAATTAAGTATTTATTACAGATAACAAAACTAACAAGATTAACAAGATTTCTTCTTAAGGCACATAAGCATATGGTTTTACTCAATACTAATCCGAACTCCACCTCCCTCCTGGTAAACAACTCTCTAAACCCCACCAAGCAATCCACTCTTTCTCTTCTCCCCCCAGATTCCACAATTCACCACCTCACATTCCCCCAGATTTACCTGTCATCCTTTCATTTATACTGTCAGCCATTTTTAAACATTCAGCCAATCATCAAGCATTCTATTGCCCATTCACTCCCCCTCCTCTTTCACTACTTACCATATATCTTCTAAACAACCAGCACTTACCATATATACACTAATATATAGGAACATCACAGCCACATCTGCACTATACATTTAAAGCAGCACTTTATGCAGTCAAAGAATCCTGGCGACTGTAGTTTGAGAAGAATGCTGAGAGCTGTTAAAAATGTAAATGTACTGCCTTCAAGTTGATTCCGACTTATGGCGACCCTATGAATAGGGTTTTCATGAGGCTGAGAGGCAGTGACTGGCCCAAGGTCACCCAGTGAGCCTCATGGCTACGTGGGGCACTCTGGGAATTGTAGCTGTGTGAGGGGGAATAAGGGTCTCCTAACAGCACCCCTTCACAAACGAGCTTCGGTTCCCAGAATGCTTTTGGGGAAGCTGCGATGGTTAAAGTGATATAACAGTGCTTTAAATATATATTGCCAGCCTACGGCTGCTGCTGTTGTTCTGCTGTTTTTCGTGCGTCTGAGACGGCTTGATTCTTTTTCTGTTGATGTTTACTGTTGGCTGCCTTGAGGCTTTAACAATAAAGTGGCGTACAAATTCCTAAATGAATAGATCCTCTACTGCAGTCTTTTCCCTGCCTGGTGTAGAGTTGTTGGACTCTACCTCCCATCAGCCTCTGCCAACATGGCCAATGGTCAGGAATGATGGAAGTTTGAGTCCAATGAATCTGGAGAGTGCCAGGTTAGGAAAAGGCTGCTGTACATGTAGGTGAAACAAGCATGTTTGCCACCCCTGTTTTCCTCTCTCCCACCTTTCAGCTAAAATGTCAAGCCTTTGACTGTAGACTCCTTGGGGCGGGGACCTGTCTCCTTGTGCATGGTGCCCTGTTTTTTATAAAAACCGGGACCTGCACAGATCAGCAAAGCCTCTTGAACTTGGTTGGTATTGCTCTGCATTCTGATACTTCACCAGCAGTGGCTGGACTTTCGGAAGCTTATCTCTGTAGCCACAAGTCTCATCTGGGGAAATGACTCCAAAATGAAATGGCCACAGTCTTTTTATTTATTTATTGCCACCGTGTAACTCTCTCCTGGTACTGCCTCCACTGCAGGCAACTTGACGTCTCTTAAGTTTGCCAAAAGAACTTCAGGTCTGCTGTACAGTTGTTAACATAATAGGCTGTATATTGCTGCAAGGCTTACGTTGCAGTCGCTATCTTTATCTTGTCGAAACGCCTTAATGGAAAAAGCAGAGGGTTTAATTTCCTGCTGTTTTGGCTGATGTTTCTCGACTGCTTTTTTTTTAACTTTTTTTTTTATTTTTATGACAATTTTCTTTTTTCTTTCCGTCTTTTGAATGCTTGATTTATATAGATATGCTTGCCAGTGTGTGGTACCCCTGCAGGATAGAGGCTTTCAATAATTTTTTTTATCAGTTGGAGAGAGAATAAGACAGCTTGGGAACTTGGGGTGGTATTTATGACAAATTGCATCCCATCAGAGAGGTCATGCGAATGTTAGCAAGCAAATTAAAGCCTACTAGACCAGACATAGCCACCAGCTTTTGCGGAACAAAAGCCTACATCTAGTTTATTCACAGAGTCGACTCTTATGATTGAACAAGTGCCAGGAAGTCTTATCGCTTGTTATTTGAAAGATCCTTTTTTCTTTTTCTTTGGAAGCTGCTGAAAATAAAAGCGCTGGGTGACATTTTAACAACATGGGCTATTAATGATGTTAGATGAGTGTTAATGATATGGGAGGAGTATTTGTATGAACAGACCAAATAGGACCACTGAAGTACGCACTTCTTTCGGAAAACAGGAAAAAACTGTACTAGTAACCTGATCTTTTAAAGTGGGCCTGCTAATATATTCTCATCTCAACCACACTGAGGAATACTGTGGTCAACTTAATATAATTCATTCATTCATTTCATTGGCGATCACTTGTGGCCAAGTAAGATTGTCTTTCAAGATAAGGTCTTTCAAGATAAGGCCAATTCTGGATCCACACAGCCTTCCACAGTGAGGACATAGGTTTCCAGATGGAAGATGGCTGCGATGAGGATTTGTTTGATGTGCCTTCCGCTTAGCTCATCTGTCCTGTTCACCCTGTATTCATGCTTCTTCGAAGTCCATGGCACCTTCAATAATAGCCGACCTCCAACTGGGACACTCATGGGCCATAATGCCTCATAATGCATGCATCTATATATGCAGCCTAGAGTTTGTTTCTGGCTGCCTGTAAGCTCCTTGATATGCTTCCCACTATTTTTATACAACTCCACCTTGTTGGATCTGCCTCTGAGCAAGAGTTTGTGAGCATTTTTTAAACGAAATCTAGAAAGATCTTGTGTCTCTAATGGTATTGGTATTGTCGCTGGCCTTGCTGTTTGTTCTTGCTAGTGACAAGCCATAAAGGTTTTACATGCTCGTAAATTTCTCTAAGTGCCTTAGAGTGAACAATTGTGGATAGCTTAGTCAAGTCAGCATTGTAGCCTTGAAAAAAGAGGGGCCATTTGACAGTGGGTTGGGTTATTTACCTAAATGTTGTAGAAAGAGCAGAACTTAAAAAAATAAATAAATACTATACAGAGGTGTGTAAAGAGAGAGCTTATTGATTTGTTGCATTTCCATCCAAAGAGCTCAAGGTGGCATACATAGGGTTTTATTGCTTGATTTCTTCATCAAAATTTACATACTGCTCGACTGCGAGAAACCTCAAAGCCAGGGGTTCCCAAACTGTGGTTTGTGGGACACCAGAGGTCCATGAACTTCATTCAGGTGTTCCGCAACATGTCTGTAACAATACAATTGAAACTCATACGGCATCTAGCATAGCACATTGACAATTGCTATGACAGGCAGAGAAATCATTAAGTGGTCTGTCAAGCCCCTTAGGAATTTTCAAGTGGTCCTAGGAAGATTTCCCTGGGAAGAGGGACTGATTGTTAAACTCCTCTGGGAATTGTAGCTCTGTGAGGGGAATAGGGGTGTCCTAACAACTCTCAGCACCCTTCACAAACTATAATTCCTAGGATTCTTTGGGGGAAACCAGGATTCTTCAAAGAGTATAATATGTTGTGTGAGTGTGATCTTAGTAGTTCCCTTGCTGCTTTCCACCCATTATGTGCACCCTACCTCGCTAGGTGGTTGTAAGGATTACCGAGGAACCTTCCTATATCTGGATTAAAGAGTATTTAAAGTGCAGTATGGGAAACGATTAAATTGTACCTTTTTATCAGTGTTTTAGACTTTACACATATCGTAGCAGTCTTTGCAGTGGCCAGTAGTATTGTTACACAGAGAATTCCAGAAGGTAAAGAGAAGACTTATTGAAGCTTTTGGGTTGCAAAGCCATTCAGGGGAAAAAAAAATTCAGTAAAAACATTCACTGGTTGCAACTGCTTTAAATAGTTCTTGTTGCAATCCCAAATGCGCTGTGAAGAAAGTACAAGTGCAGGGATCATGCAGCATATAATGTTAGTTGTTTTTAAATTGTTTTTAATTTCGTATTTTAAAATCATTATAACCTGCCCTGGGACCGTTGGGTGAAGGACAGGTAATAAATGTTGTTGTTGATAATGATGATGATGATAATGAAAATAATATACGAGAGCCACTTCTCCCCCCCCCCCAGCAATAGCATTTTCTGTAGCTAAATTTTAGAAACAAATGGGTCTAGGCAATGAGAATAATAGGTGGCTCATTAAGATGATTGGGTAGGCAACCAGTTAGCCAAAGCTATGCTAAAGAATCTCTGCTCCTAAATAGGCATATCACAAAATACATCCATTAAGGCAGAGTTTGGGAAACGTTTTCACTCCAAGGGCCCCATTTCCATCTGGGCAACCTTCTGGGGACTGCATACCAGTGGTGGGTGGGGCCAGAGGCAAAAATGAGTGAAGCAATGAATGCAAATTTTCCAGTTCTACAGTAGGCTAGTTTCTACACACAGTCACTCCCCTCCCATATCAGAGTTCAAGGACACACTCTAGCCAGCCAAAAATGCTCTGGGTGTGAAGTAGGGTTGATGTGTGCTTTGGCCTGGAGAGTGTCAGTGTGTGGCCTTGGGAAAGTCCCGAGGGCCAGTCATTGAGACTTGAAGGGCCACATTTGGGTTGCAGGCCTGAGGTTCCTTGACCCTCTCTGTCGGAGTTCAGTGAGCTCTTGAGCTGTAGTAACCTACTAAAACTCTTTTCCTTTTCCTTCCAAAATTTTCTCTAAAGGCTATGGGCTGCCGGATGATATCGTGATAGAGAAACAAGGGAAGGGGGATGCTTTTGTTGAGTGTACGGCTGCAGATGTGAAAATCTCCAGCTTGAAGTTTGTCCAGCATGATGCCGTGGAGGGCATCTTGAGTAAGTATCTTCAGCTTGGGGTCTGACTTCCCAAATGCAATGATGCTCCCACCAGCAATGGAAGCGCGGTTGGTTGGAAGTGCTTCCTTCCACCAATCGATACAAAGCAGAGTCTGTTAGGAGAGGGACAGGGAATGTATGACCCATTGGATGGGACACCATATCCCATCAGCTCCAACCACTGTGGCCAATGGCCAGGCATTGTGGGAGTGGGAGTCTATCAGCACCTGGCAGGCAATTGGGTTCCCTATCCCAGAATTAGGAAGTTCTTCTGCACGAGTCCTGCTGAAATATTCATTTCAGTGTGCCCTGCACAGAGGAACTCATTAGTGGGTTGTGTCTTATGTGGCTACATTTGTCTTCTGCTGTGCCACCCATAATGGCATTCAAAATTGGCCAGTTTTGCTGTACCTTGTCCCATGGTAGGAACATTCAGTTGAGCTTGCTGGATCAGGCTAGTGGCCCATCCAGTCCGTCATCCTATTCTCACAGTGGCCAACCAGATGCTTGTGGGACACCCATAAGCAGGACCTGAGCGCAACAGCATTCTCCTGAATTGTGATTCCCAGCAACTAGCAGACTTCTGTAGTAGGGCAACTTCTGCCACCAGTCATGGATGGTGGCCCACTGCCATACTGAAATACCACTGCCTCTTTCTGCCTGGCTAGGGCTGTACAACTGAAGTGGATTCCTCACTTGGCAGGCCAGCGTGCAAGGCCTGTGACTTGGCTTGCTAGGTTGCAAGATGCCCAGGCATCACCGCCATTTTCTCCTTTTCTTTTGTCATTCCTTTAACTTCCTACTTATCTGAACTGGGGATGGTGGTGGAGAACCCAGATGGATTTTCAGTAATTCCACAGAGGCCCTATCATTTAAAGGCAGGGACTCAACTGAATTCTTAGGAGCCTCTGTTCTTCCTGACGCTTGTAATGCTTTCCCTATCTGTTGCATCAAAATGTCACATTTTGGTTCCTATTTTATTTTATTACTTTCCATTTGATGGGAGTTGCAGTCAAATCTGGAGGGCACCAGGTTGGCAACTGCTGACCAAAACTGATAAACTGTTCCATCAAGGTGCATCATAACATGGCTACTTTTAGCATCAAAAGTTTTATTGTTAATTTTTGTTCCCTAATGGGGAATCTGTCACCCCTCCCCTTCTCCCCTATTTGAATTTGACAATAATCATGTTGGCTCTGCCCTTCTGTCTTTTGGAGTAGGTGATAATTAACACTTCATCATTGAGAGGTAGATTTGAATAACAAATGCTACATGGGCTAGCAAGACTATCTTAGCACCTTTTTTATGTGAAAATATATTCACACACCAAAAAAAAGGGGGTCTTGGGCCACTGTCGGAGAGAAGTTATTAACTGCATGTCCCTAAAATATTCTTTGGAAGAGTAACTTTCATTACAAATGTTGTTGGTCTTTATAAATGCTCCGTGTGGCGATAGGCAACGGGAGGCTTGATGGCCAAATCTGGCCCGCAAAGGTTCCCTGTTTGGTTCCAGCATGGCCCATTGTTCCCAAAGGATTTTCTCACTCCACATACTCTCACCCCACATACACAATCATTTGTTCATTTATTTAGAGCAGGGATGAGGAATCGGTGGCCCTCCAGATATTGTTGGACTTCAACTCTCATCATCCCTGCTCATGGGCAGGGGTGTAGTTGTCTGGGGTCTCAGGGGGCCTTAGACCCCTTACTTTTTTGGGAGCATGGTCCCAGCAGGGTCTTCAGCATCCTATAGGCCAATCAGCATGAAAGGGGAGTGTGTTAGCCACTAAGAAGAGTCTTTTAACTTGCTTCCTTGTCCTTTCCTGCTGATTGGAGCCAATCAGAGTGAAAGGAGGTGAGTCAGCCACTGAGAAGACTCTTCCTAGTAGCTAACACTCCCTCCTTTCATGCTGATTGGCTCCTAGAGTCATCTGTTGTTGTGGGAGAAGGATTTAACAAGGATCTCATTCTCAACTCAGCATCAGAAAAGGATGTGTGTGGCTGTGACTGTCATGAAAGGACCCTGCACTTCTGAATTTGCCACTACACTAATGGATGGGAGTTGGAATCCAACGACATTTGGAGGTCCCCCATCCTTGAATTAGAACACGGATGGGAAACCATTTTTCAGCCCAAGGGCCACATTGTTTTATGGACAACCTTCCAAGGGCCAGAAGCAAAAGTGGGCTGGGCGACGAATGTATGCTTTTTATTTTGTACAGAAGTCTACTTGCTGCATATACACCCCCCCTCTCTATTCTGCATTCAAACAAGCGAAAGGCACTATCGGAGTTCCAAAACAAATTCCGGCCAGCCGAAGCTGGGCCAGTGAGGAGTGTGGTCTGGGGAGAGTTCTGAAGGCCGGCTAGAGAGGCCTGGAGGCTGCATTTCACTCCCAGGCCTGAGGTTCTCTCCCCCCAGATTTATATCTGCTTCTCAATGCAATACTTCTCAAAAGTGGGAAGCAGCCATTGAAGCCACAAAACGCAATCAAAAAACCCCCTGAGTAAACGATAAGCAGGGACGTGTACAGCAGCTAATAAAAACTCGCAGGCGCACAATTAGGTACCCAAAGCAAGTTGCAGCACAACAGTGTATCCTAAAAGTATGCTAAAATAAACCACTAAAATGTTTATTCTCAAGATGAATCTGTCACCCACATGGATTCCTCAAGCAAATGCAGCTGCTTTATCTAGCCGAACTGTAATTTTGCAGTTCCCCCAACCAGTAACATCCCTTGTTTTCCAAATCATGTATAATATTTTCGTTGGAACGGCAACGAAATGTTGCGGTGGTAACTGTTCCTGGTCATGGTGTTAGCCATGCTCTTTTCTAGGAAGGCCCCTTCCAACCTCCCTGTCTCTGGTTTTCCATCCCCCACCCCTCTAGCCACAACAGACACTCAAGTGTTTGGCTGTTTTTTGCTCTCATCCCCCCCCCCATTTTAGACATGTTAAAAATATTTTGTACTTCTGCAAATCTTGGAGGTTTTTTTTACTGTATACTATTCCTTGCCTTCTGCTTACCACCACCTGTAGATATGGAGACAAGGGAATAAGTTCCTCAATGCTGACCCCATCTCCCACCTTTTAGAAGGACTGCAAGCTTCTCACCCTCAAAAGGCCTGTTATGTCAAGGCGAGATCTTTAAGGCCTCTGAAAAGTGATGGTAAATTGATCAGGAGAGATGCAAGAAGAGCCCAGCTTGCAAAGGCCCCCACTTGATCTTGTTTAACCTAAGGGCCTCAGAGGAGACATCACAGCTATCAAAAAAGGCAGAGTAGAACACCAAAAGGTATACCTGTGGACTGATCAGTAGTGGCTAGGTAGGATAAGCCATGGTGGCACAATCCTGTCAGCCAATGGAGAGTGTTCTCTGGCACATTTAAAAGCACACTTTTGTCAGCTGTGGTTCCCCATCTGTGGAATGTGCTCCCCAGTGAGGTCTGCCTGGCACCTTCATTGGGATCTTTTTGGTGCCAGGTGAAGCCTTATTTTTTTCCGCCCCTTGAGTTACTTGAGATGTTTGCATTACTGTGCTGCCAAAGCTTTCTGTGGTGGTATAAGGAGTGGTGGTGGTTCTATTATTTTGTTATGGTGTGGTATGTTCACTTCTTTTTTTAAAAAAAACAACAAGTCGCTTGGAGACATTTTGGTAATGAGCAGCTAATAATAATAATAATAATAATAATAATAATAATAATAATAGGGATAGGGATAGGGAACCAGAGGCGCTACAGATGTTGTTGGACTACAATGCTTGTAATCTCTAACCAATTTGCCATGCTTTCTGGTGTTGATGGGAGCTGGAATTCAGCAGCATCAAGAGGGCCACAGTTTCCATCATCTCTGCTCTATCTATTGAGTACTTAACCAAATACCGTTAACGGGACTGATACTGAAATCTGAGTGCAAGGAGAAATCCTCATTGCCCCCTTCAGAACAGGTGTCTCGCTGATCCAAGCGTGTTGGCTGCTTTTTGACTTTTACCATCAAGTTATACTTCTAAGCTGTGATGCCCCACTTACATATTGCCAAAGAACGTTCGTATCACCGAATGAGAAATCAAAACAATATATTCTTCCCACTGGAAATGAGTTTACATATCTGGCTGTGAGTCAGCAAGCAACGGGTATACTAGTGTGAGTCAACCACATGTTGACCCCAGAGTGATTTAAGAGAACTCAGCCAGGATGTGGAACATAGGAAGCTGCCTCCTACTGGTCCATCTAGCTCAGTACTGTCTACACCAGGTGTGGAGAACCTTTGGCCCTCCAGATGTTGCTGAACTGCAACTCCCACCAACCCCAGCAAGCCTGGCCAATGGCCAGGGATGATGGCAGTTGTAGTTCAGCAACATCTGGTCAGCCAAAGGTTCCCCATACCTGATCTACACTGAATGGCATCAACTCTCCAAGGTTTCAAACGGGACATTCCCAGCCCTACCTGGAGGTGAACCTGAGACTTTCCCTATGCAAAGCAGATTCTCTACCACTGCGTTACAGCCATTCCCTAAGGTTGTGGGACTCAAACGACCTAGAATTCCTTGTTTGTGTTAACTGGTGTTCCCTAGTAGCCACCTCTGAATCAACTGTATGCAGTAGTGTAGTGGCAAATTCAGATGTGCAGGGTCCCTTCATGATGGTCACAGCCATGCCACCTCACAGCTATGCCCTTTCTAAGATTATAGAACCTTCTAAGATTATAATCTGGCCAGGTTTGAATACTGCTTTCTGTTTCTCTATCCTTGTTAATGCCTTCTCTCACCACAACAGACATCCCTAGGAGCTAATCAGCAAGAAAAGGGAGCATGTTAGCTACTGAGAAGAGTCTTCTCAATGGCTGACTCAACTCCTTTCATTCTGATTTGCTCCGATCAGTAGGAAAGGGCAAGGAAGCATGTTAGATTCTTTTCAGTGGCCAACACACTCCCCTTTCAAGTTGATTGGCTCATAGGATTTTGGAGACATAGGGATCCTGCTGGAATCTGGCTCCCAAAAAAGTAAACGGTTTAAGACTCCACCCCCGAGACTCTGGACAACAACACCCCTGATTGTGTGTGAACCAATTCAGAGTCTTATACTCCTCTCTTTCTCTCTTCCCCCCCCCCCAACAGGTGTTCACCAAGGAAAGACCACACTGGAGAACTGTGTCTTGCAGTGTGAGACCACAGGAGTGGCTGTACGAGCATCAGCTGAGCTTTTAATGAAAAATTCTGACTTGTATGGTGCGAAGGTAAACACTGATGCTCTCTTGTAATTGATTGATGCATTCGGGAGAGAGCAAACAACTTCCACGGATATAAACCCTGGTTAATCATCTGCACTTTTGTTTTTTTTTGAGTGCCAAATCCACACCCTCCAAGAGAAGCTGGATTCTGTGATCTGGATAAACTTTAGCCAAAGTGCCCATGCCATTCATAGTGAAATCTGGGTGTCCAAAGAGCTACTTAAAACGCAGTCCTGTGCAGGCTTGCTCAGAAGTAACTCCCACTGTGTTCAATGACACTTAGTCCCTAGTAAAGTGGATTGTAAATTTGCAGGCTTAGGCTCGTATGAGGAACTTGTGTTAATTTAGGCCCCTATCTGCACTGTACGTTGAAAGCATCATCATACCACTTTAAACAGCCATGGCTTCCCCCAGAGAATGCTGGGAACTATAGTTTGTTAAGGATGCTGAGAGTTGCTAGGTGACCCTCTATTTCCCTCACAGAGCTACACTTGCCAGAGTTCCCTGGGAAGAGGGATTGATTGCTAAACCGCTCTGGGAATTGTAGCTCTGTGAGGGAAATAGAGTAACTCTCAGCATCCTTAACAAACTATTGTTCCCAGCATTCTCTGAGGGAAGCCACGACTGTTTAAAGTGGTATGATGATGCTTTCAATGTACAGTGCAGATAGGGGCCTTAGCTGGATTTTTTTCTTTGCCTTTGAACAGCTGACTCTTCTACTCCCAAAAGGCCATATTGCCAACTGCTTTTAACTCTTTTCCGTTTTCTGAAGCATTTTGCCATAAAATGTAGGGACACTTATACAAGGAACACATCCATCTCATTACATTCAAATCCTAATATTCTTCCATAAAAAAACCCTTGATGAGATGATGTACATGGGGCTCCCAAGCGGTCTCCTATCCAATCACTGACCAGACCTGCTTAGCTCCTGCAAGGTTGCTGCATCGTATGCCACTTGAGGCTCTCCGAATTGGCTTTGCAGTTATTTTTAATCGTAACTTTCTTCCTTTTCTTTTTTAAAAAAAATGCTTCTTAACTAACAGCTTTTCCCCCATCTTAATTTCAGGGTGCCGGTGTAGAAATCTATCCAAGCAGCAGGTGTACCTTGATGGGGAATGGCATACACCATTGCAAAGAAGGCATCCTTATAAAAGTGAGTTTCCAGCTTGAACGCTGAGTTGCCTGAACAGGAGCACTGTTAGCCTGGCTGCTTCCTATGCGTTTGGTAACATCTGGCTGGCAGAGTCATGTGGGTCGGATGAAGGGCATAGTTCCATGATCTCATATGGATGGCCGTGTTTGAAGTTTATGGTCTGCTGTAAATCAGCAATGGGGAACCTGTGATTTTTCAGATGTTACCGAACTGCACTTCTCATCATCCCTGGCCCATTAGCCATGCTGCCTGGGGCTGCTGGGAGTTGGAGTCCAACAACATCTGGAAGGCCACAGGGACTTTAACCCTGCCATAAACTTCCTTGCTTACTGTGCATGACCATATCGCACCTGCTTTGCTCCTCTTGGCTTGTGCTGCCAGGAAAGAAACCACCATCCCTGGCTTAGTATTATGTTGGAGCCAGCGTTTGTTCTTGGCTTACTAATCATGGGGTTTTAAAGAAGTGAAATAACCATGATCCTTGGCTCGGATGTGACACTAAGCCTGGAATTGTGGTTTGCCTGCTCCCAGTGCAAATGGGGAGGAATGAAGTGTATGCAGTTTTGCTCATGCATGGTAAGGTGTCATTCATGGCTTACTGTGTCATGTGAATTTGGCCAGAGTCTTCCTCTGCAAACTGTGAGGCCCTGGGGTATAGTCTCTAGGTGTCTCAGACTTGGGTTCCAATCTACAATATTCCCACCTCTCAGGTTATCTAAGAGATTGCCTTTGCCCATATATAGGCTGCCTGTGAATGAGGAGTTCCCAGTAAATAAGAGTTGGCCCAGGACCAAGGAATTCCTATCAGTGCACACTCCATCTGGAATATTTTACTTCCCATATAGGCTCTGGTCACTGTGGTTTGCTGTAACTGTGACCTGCTGGACAGGCCCAGTAACCCCCAAGGAATTGCCAGTAAGTGCTGGTCTGCCTGAAAGATTCTACCTCCTGTATAGGCTCTGGTCACTGTGATCTGCTAGGGAAGCCCTGTTTGACTGTACTATGTGTTGTACCCTTTGCATAGAGGTGCATCTGGCTGGGGTGTGGATGAGGGCCTTCTCAGGAGTGACACCCACTCTGAGGAATGACCTCCCTATTGGACCTCATCCACCAGAAATTGAAAACACATTCATTTACTCAGTTGTTGTCCTGACCTTTTTCTGCTGGTTCCTGATGTTGATCATCTTGCCTATCTTGTATTTGAATCTTAATTGGATTTTCCTATTATATTTTTTATTGTATATTTACAAAGTGGGGACCACTTTGATAGTTCTTGCAATAGTGAAAAGTGTTAAATAAAATTCCTAAAAATAAATACTTGTACGTTAAAATTGGAAGAAGAGCAACTGTCACCTTACAGGTCTGATCTCACCCTGATTCATCTTGGCTCTCAGGACTTCTTAGATGAACATTATGATGTTCCCAAGATAACTATGGTGAACAACGTGATACATAATAATGAAGGGTATGGAGTTGTCCTCGTGAAGCCTACTGTCTCTTCGGATGCAAAAGAGAGCACTCCAGAAAGTTCAGGAGGTATGTTTTTAAGTGGCCTAGATAAGTTAATTACTTCATGTGGATTCAGTCCTTTTCCAATAGCCTTTAATTAGGCCTGTGACATATATGACTGGCGTTGTACGTGGTGTTGTATGTGGCTTCGTACGTAGGGCAGGTAAAGACATGGCTGGGATTGGCTACACTCGCATAAGGCCAGCTCCCTGCTGAAGCTAAGTAGGGTCAGGGCTGGTCAGTGCCTGGATGGGAGACCGCCTAGGAACCATCTGTAAGCTCCCTTGGGTTTCAATCATGAAAAGAAAGGCAGGGTATAAATGTAATAAATAAATACATAAATGAATAATACTGCAGGTGATGGGACTGCTTTCAGTGCCAGTTAGTTGATGGGCATGGAGTGTGCCCCTTTGAAGTTGTCAGTTTGCGTCAGAATGATGTTAGGTGATTGACAAATGGCAGCCCCATCCACCTGTCAAAGTTGGCCTTCTGGGGATGGGAGAGGAAACGATTCGGCCTAGATCTAGTTCCCCACCCTGATATCAAACATTCTGAGTACCGACCCTTACTTAGCCAAAACGGAGCTATCTGCCCACGCACAAGGGGGCGGGAACTGATAGGGATAAAAACCAACCCACCCTGAACAATCCAATTAGGATTGAGCATGCTCAGTGGCCACAGAAGACTGAGCATCGAAGGAGGAGATAAATAAAAGAACCAAAGTGTGTGTGTTTGGGGAGTTTGCTGGAAGAGAGCATGGCTGGGTGGTTGGAACTCTGAACAGGAAAGCGCCACACTGCAAAATGTTGTTGCTTGTTCCACGCGTATATTCATGGTAAATTGTCTACTGACTCCTTTTGGGTAAAAAGATATATAGATTGAATAAATATGATCAAATTCCAAGCTTCAGTGGGAGAGTGCCGTTGTTTATGTAGCCAAAATAGCACCACTCTTGCTTAGGAGGAAGACATTAGCCTGAGGGTTTTTTTTGCTGAAATACAATTTGTTTTTTAGGAAAAATAAAATTGCCCCCCCCAAAATAAAACATAGTCCAGTGAGGAATGAGTATGTTCAGTGGCCATGGGGTGCTGACTGATGGAGGGGGGTAGAACCTGGAAAACCTGGGGGAAGAGAAATGGAGTGGCTGGGATTCTGAATAGTGAGCATGCTCTACACTCGGTGGCTGGTGGTCTTGGGTTTTAGTCTGAATGTTCAAGGAGCAGATTCCACTGCTCCACTGACATAGAGCCACCAGCCGCCACTGTCTATGCTGCAATCTTTTGGTTGCAGCCCCCATTTGTATTTAAATTGTCGAGTGCATTGGCAGAGAGGTGGTGAAGTTATGTAGTCACCATGATCAGTTGTACATAAGGATCTATTTAATGCCATTGTTTCTGACTTAGAACAAATGAAAGGCACCCAGCCCGACCCTGATGTTGCTAACATGGGGTGTGAAGACTTGCACCAACAGGATAGCGGTGAGTTGGAACCCCATGGAAGAGCGGACGCATCTGAGGCTATGGAAGGCAACTCTGAAATCGCGCATGAACTTTCTGCTGCATCGCTTAAGAAGAGCCAGTTACATAAGAAAAGGCTGAGTCACCTTGGCATCATGGAGGCAGACGATGACCTGATGTCTCAGGAAATGTTTGTGTCCATCATGGGCAACCAGTTCAAGCGAAATGGGAAAGGGAGCTTTGGAACATTTCTCTACTAATTTCTCAGAATGGCATTGAAATAACACATAGCCTGGCTGCTGGCTGGCATTTCTCAGAATGGCATTGAAACAGCGTATAGCCTGGCTGTTGGCTAGCTTGCTGCCAAATAGCTAACACTCTTTCGGCACCCACCTTTTCTATTTGGTTACATTTGATGCTTGAGCGTGATTCTGGCATATTTATTCTCCTTAGCAGCATGTCTGTTGCACAAATGAAATCTCTATTCCTTGGAGTGTGTGTTGAACCCAGTACTTGAGAGCAAAGTCCTGTCTAGTGGAATCTGTTGAACGGATAAGCTCTCTTTTACTTTGCCATATGTATCGCTTATTGTATTTATTCCAATATAAAACACCTCTACATTTAAAGCTCTGGACGCTAGAGGAAGAAGGGAGTGACAGTACTATATAACCTTTTGTACCTGTTAACCACGACTAAAAGGAATGTTTTGCTTCCTTTGTAGTAGTGGTGGTCTATCCATTTCAGTTGTTTTTAAATTAAAAACTTTTTAAAAAAAATACTTAGGAAACTGTTCTCTCTCCCCCTCCCCCTTCTTTTTGTACAGGAATCTGACGTTCTCTTTAAATAAACATTATCTGACACACAGCTGTTACATGTGTTTGTTTTTAAAATTTAGGGAGTAGAATGCTGCAGTTTGTTGGGAGAGTGTTCAAAAACCGTGTGACCTCATGTTCTGGTGAAGAATCCGGTGGTTCTTAAGGTTGGTCTCTGTAAATCTTCAGACTATACCCTTAAGAGTAGGTTGGCAGAAAGGTCTCCCTTTGTGTCCATCCTAAAGTACTGATGGAGACTGAGGAGTTTTTCCTGCCTGTCTCTGTGAGTCTGGAGTTAGTTCCCAGGGGACAGAAGGAATAATAATAATAATAAAATTTTATTTGTTAGTTGCCCATCTGTCTGAATTAACAGACACTCTGGGCGACGTACAACAATATAAAATACAATATAAAACATATACAATCACCAATCACAATATTAACATCAATTCATCTAAAACCATCCTTCAATTAATACAGTATAAAAACCTAACCCACCCCAGAAATCCCATAGGCCTGCCTGAATAGCCAGGTCTTTAAGGCTCGGCGAAAAGCCATCAGGGAGGAAAGCACAGGTTTAGCTTTGTCGCCATTCTAACGGGCTGCAAATTTGTGTTGTGTTGGTAGTGGACTTAATGCTCTTCCAAGCTGATATTTATTTCTATTGTTCTAGTTTTAGATTTCAAGCATTGCTTTAGTGCAGGGATGGGGAACCTCAGGAACAGGAGCTGAATGTGGCCCTCCAGACCTCCCTATCTGGCCCTTGGGCCATGCCTCCTTCCCAGCCACACCCCCTCCCCAGGCCACACCTGTCCTTGGTTTTGCTTTGTATTCACCTTGGCTAGAATGTATCCTTGAACTCTGATCATGCTTGCTGGGGTGGATGGTAGAGAAGGATGTCTGAGTGTGTGTACAAGCAAGCTTATTATACAAAGGTAGCATGAATATTCCTTGCTTTGATCACCTTTGCTTCTGGCCTGGCCCATCACTGTCATGTGGCCCCTGGAAGGTTGCCTAGAAGAGAATGTAGCCCTTGGACGGAAACGTTCCCCACCCCCTGGTTGAATTCCATGGAGCAGTGGTGGCTTGTGGCTTCAACTCAGTGTGGCTGTGGAATCTGCTCTAGGTTTTGGCCTGAACTTTCAAGGAGCTGTCCAAGGTGCTGAAGCTTCCACTGTCCCACTGACATGAAGCCATCGGCCTCCACTGCCATGAAGTAAACTTGAAAATGGAATTGGACTGCCTTCAAGTCGATCCCGAATTATGGCGACCCTATGAATAGGGATTTCATGGTAAGCCGTATTCAGAGGAGGCTTACCATTGCCTCCGTCTGAGGCTAATCCTCCCCAGCTGGCTAGGGTCTGCTCAGCTTGCCACAGCTGCACAAGCCAGTCCCTTCCTTGCCCACAACTGCCAGCTGGGGGGCAACTGGGCTGCTTGGTATTATTCAGGTTGCCCACGGCTGCACAGGTGGCAGGGCACGTAACCCTGAGCCACTCACTGTGGGGGTGATCTTTAGCTGGCCCTTGACACCCAGGAGACACGAGCGGGGATTTGAACTCTCAGACTCTGGACTCCCAGCCAGGCTCTCCTCTCCACTGTGCTATACCAGCTGTGAAGTAAACTTAAATTTTTTTTTAGGTGTTAGACACCATTGTTTAAGACACAAAGGCACAGAATTGCGCTGTGGCCAGCCTGTAACTCTGGGCACTTTAATGACAGTGTGATCAACAATTAAGTTTCCTGTTATATACAAAGCATCTTTGCTTATGCTGTCTTTATCTTTTTTAAAGGGCTGCTTCTTTTTTCTGCTGATTTTTTTTTTCCAAAATAAGTTTCCCCCCCGGAGTCCTTTGGGACAAGAAATAGCAGACTTACAGTTCGATGGTTCTTAACGTAGAAGGCTTTGTAAAGGAGCGGCACATCAGATGCAGCCTAGTGTGGTGTGGGTGATAGGGTGCTGTTTCTCCAGTTGTGCCATTTTATGAATGGGATCTATGTATTTTTGTTTTCAAACATGTAGTAAATTAACTTCAGTTGAAGGTGTGCATATTTAAATACACACTTGCTCATTTGGCTATAGAGTGATTTTTTTGCAGGGGCAGGGAGCTGTAACATTTTATAGTAAAGGAAGCACACTGAGTTAAGGGGTGGAAAGCAAAATCTGTCCCCCACCCCATCACTCTGTGCTTGGCTAATCTAAGCTCTGAAACTGGAAGGGAACCGGCAGAGGACATCCTTACTTCCATTTATTCTGTAATGTAAGCCCCTTGTGTCTCCATTAATTCACCTTCATCCATTCCCTGCCATCAGTTGCCCTCCCCAGTTTTCTCCTAATTAATTCCAGAGTTTCCCTATCCAGAACTATTTGGATTGTTGCTGGGTAGGGAAACTCCATATTTAGTTAGGAGAAAATTGGGGAGGGTAGCGGTTGGCGGGGAATGTCATGTGGATGAGGGCGAATTACTAGAGACACAAGGAGTTTACGTAGCAGATTAAACGGAAGTATGGATGAGCCCAAAGAGATAATGGCTTAAAGTTTAGGGATGTGGGAGAAATTCGATTCAGTTCACATTTCAAGCTGAATCTATCACTTTCCGAAGCAATGTGAGAGCCAAGACTTGGCCATCATTCTAAATTCACACGTATCTGAATTTTTTTCAGTGCAGTTCACCATCCACGTAATGTCTACAAAAGGCATATATTAGGGGAAAATGTGCATAAAAATATGTACATTCATGAAAATAACATACAA
The DNA here is from genome assembly GCF_030035675.1 of Rhineura floridana. Taxonomy (NCBI): domain Eukaryota; kingdom Metazoa; phylum Chordata; class Lepidosauria; order Squamata; family Rhineuridae; genus Rhineura; species Rhineura floridana. Next base: position 26,599,286 of record NC_084492.1, on the reverse strand, counting down.
AGTGCAGTATCTTATGACAAATTGCTTGCATAAGTGTACAACAGTCAGAACTGCATACAAAAATATGTTTATTAGGAGAAATTCACACTAAAATGCTGAAGAGTTTTAATGAGGATTGTTTTTGTTTTAATGACAAGTTGCTTCAAAAATGTGGAGAGCTGAATTTAAAACTAGGAAAAAGGCAAACTGGAAGAACACAAATTGATAGATCCTCCTATCCCTGCTTAAATCAGTGGAGTTTAACAAAGTTAGAACTAGGGTGTCTGATTTTGCTCACTTTTTGAGGTCTTCTTGGCATTAAAAATAATGAAGCCTCAATCCCCACTTGAAAGCAGAGTGGGCAAATATATCTGTTTTAATAAACAAATATGCATATGCTGGGGGGTAAAAAAAGGCCGGGGAAGGAACTGGCAATCCCACCCCATATATGCGGTCTGCCTTGCAAACGTCGCAAGACTTCACCCTAAGAGTCGGAAACGACTCGCACTACAAGTGCGGGGACACCTTTACCTTTACTAGTGAAATAATGTTCATAGCTTATCCCTCTCCCTTTTTGCTTATGAACTATTTTACCATTTATTCTAGGCTGAATGATCATTCATCTTTCTTTTCTGGTAGTGGAAAGGCTGTACTTTTGTTTTCCCCATGTGTTTACTCTTCCCTGAAGACTCCTTGCCAATGCAGACACTCGTATAACTAAGCGTTGATATTTAGACGTCTTCCTCTCGGTCAATAAAGTGGAATGTAAAATACTTTCTCTGTGTAAGTAGCTGTGTGCCTTGGGGGCTTATGAAAAGTCTTTTGTGGCAAATCAATAACTCCAGAGCTGCTCTTAAAAAAAAAAAAAAAACTTTGATAAATGATTAATAAGGCAAGTTAAGAGCAATCGATGCTTGGATATATTGTCACCTTGCCATTAACTCCTGTGTATTCAGCTTTTTAGAGAGAGAGAGATATGGAAAGCTGAGATAAATGAAAATAGGGTTTGTTCTTTTTGAAAACGAGAAAATACGTGTTTCTAAAATAAAACATTAAGTACTGTTTCTATTGAACATCTTTCACATTAAAGATCCCACTGCTTTTCTAATAGCTTCCCTAGTTTTTAGAGTTAATATGGACTAGTTCCTTGCGGTCTGCCAATTTCACAGCTGCCAACAGTCTGTTTTGTAAGAGAGGTTGGATGCCACTTAGTTCTGATTCCTGATCTTTTTATTTCAAGGTTTTCATCAATCTGGGTGAGGCATACTACAGTTTCATGCTGGTTGATATTTATTTTGTTACATTTACATCCCAGCCTTCTGTCATGGAACCCAAGCTGGCTCACATGAGTTTCTCAGACAGTCACCCATCCAAGCACTGACCAGACCCAGACCTGCTTAGCTTCAGCAAGGTGGTGGCAGTCTATGCCTTCAGACCATTCCTTGGGACCCCATTTTGTCCAACTCCGTCCTTAGGGTTGGCAGGACTTGGTGGTGGTGCCTGTACTTCACACTCCGAGACCTCAATTGCGCAATCATAACCGTGTCTACTGAGAAGTAAGTCCTACTGAGTTCACTGGTGTTTACTCCCAGCTCAGTGAGGTTAGGATTATAACCCAAGGCAGGAAGCAGCTGCTGTGCTGCCTCTTCTGGTCCTAGGAACACAGGAAGCTCCGTTAAACTAAGTCAGATCATGGATCCATCTTCCTCTGCACCAGGGGTGGCTAACCTGTGGCCCATAGCCCTCATCTGGTCTATTTTATATGATCAGGAGATAAAGGACTCTAACTACTCCTTTAGTGAATGCAAGATGGAGCACTGAACCTTCCTTTCAGGAGGTAAAATCTCACTGCTTGCTCTTTAGAAATCCTCTGTCAGTGGGATTTTCTGTCTGATTCACGTGCTAAACACCACAGTGCTCAACTCGGAGATAGTTGTTTGCCTGCTCTTTAAGCACCATTTCCAGATTACACTGACTGGTGGCAGCTTTCCAGAGTATCAGACCGGAGCCTTTCCTATTTCTACATGTAGAAGCCAGGGGTTGAACCTGGGGCCTTCTCTCTCTGATGCATATGCTTTTCCAGAAACCAAGGCTCCTCCTCTTAGCAATTGTTTTGCCTGTTCTCTTCCTTAACTTTTTTCTTTCCTGCAATGGTGTAATTCGGTGGTGTGAGAGGAGAACAGTGTTCCTAAAGTATATTGCTTCACCCCGTTTTTAGAAGATCGGAGCCAGCTCTGGCTGTCAGTGGCTTTTCAAGCAATGCCCTTTTCCAGCCTGGTTGCCTGAGATATATAATAAGTGGGGATGATGGGAATCTAACCCGAGTCCTTCTGTGGGCAAGGCAAGTCCTCTACGACTGTGCTATGGTCCCTCACCATATTGCAGGGATGGGAAACCTGTGGCTGTCCAGATGTTGCTGGACTCCAACTCCCCTTATCCTTGACCATCGGCCATGCTGGCTGGGCCAGATGAGAGTTGGGGTCCCTATGATATCTGGAGGGCCACCGATTAGTCATTCCTGTCTTAGGATGATTCTCCTAATGAGGGTTGGATGTTGGAGTAATGTAATAATACTTCATATCTTGCCCCTCTATATCAGTTTCATTGTTAGTTACATATACATACTGTATTTGTCATTTTGTAAACTGCTTAGAGACTGCCGTTAAGTATGCTCTATAAACATATAAAATAAATAACATATTCAGTATCCATTTGTTCTTTTCCCTAATTCCTTCTGTGTTTCTTTTTCTTCTCTTTTGCTGTCTCTCATCTTGCATACTGCTAGTGTCCTTTCTTTTAAAATAATATGTTTAAATTACCCACCATGTAATTTTATAATCTAGAATTACCTAGACATAAAAGAGGTGGTTGTCAAAGCTGCATTTAACTATGTGTGTGTGGAGTTAGGATTGGATTGAAGTTATTCAGTATTAGCTGAATTACTCTTAAATTAGTATCTTCCAATCTTGTCTTTGGAATGGGGCAGGGGGCAAGACAACTTTACCTGTAATTCAGAGTGTAATGCAGAGTAGGGGATTCTGTGGCCTTCCAGCAGAGCTTGGAAAAGTTACTTTTTTGAACTACAACTCCCATCAGCCCCAGCCAGCATGACCACTGGACTGGGCTGATGGGAGTTGTAGTTCAAAAAAGTAACTTTTCCAAGCTCTGCCTTCCAGACATGGTGGACTCCAGCTCCCATCAGCCCCAGCTAGCACAGCCAATGATCAGGGATGATAGGAGTTGTAGTCCAGCAACATCTTGTGGGCCACAAGTTCCCCACCCCTGTACTGGCTGAAGGGCAGAGTGCCTCTGATCATGAATTCTTTTGTCACTGAGCCAATCATGATGCACCAAAGATCTCTCGATCTTCCCTCTCGCTCTATCTCTGTGTAGGGAGGCATAGGGTCCTGGCAGATTGTAATCCCAGTACCTCTCATTTTGTGTTTTTAACAAGTTAAGCTCTGGAAATGGCCTCAACTCTGCAACTCCTACAGTGTCCTCTTGACTTACAACCCATGAAAGAGGCAAAAACGGAACAGCATGTTATCTGATGTGAAAATTTAAAAATACGTGCTTGATGTATCTTGTCGGACGTGATAATTAAGTATTATAATACAGCCAGTTTGCCAACAGCAGTACATTATCATGTGTTCAGAAAGGGCTTTTTTCTTTCTAGGGCAAAGGAAGTGCTGTGAGCTGGCTGGGCTTCTTAAAATTGAATTCCCCCCCCCATTCACTCCTAATTAGCAGAAGATATTTCTTTCTTACTTGGCAAATACCAATCTCTTGGTGTGAAAGATCCTTCTCAGTGTATCGGGATGTCGCTGCCATGCTGGTCCCGCAGAACGTGGGTGCTGAGTGTGTGTAACATTAAGCAACCTTCTTCGCTGATCTATATATAACAATTGGTGCCTGCAACAAAATGTTCCCACCCCGCAACAAGAATGTTCCAGACAGCAAGCCAAGCTTGAGGGGGAAGGGATGTAGCTCTGTGGCGGAGCATTTGCCTTGCATGCAGAAGGTCCCAGGTTCAGTCCTTGACACCCCCAGTTAGGGCTGGAATGTCTCTGCTTTGAAAGCTTGGTGCAACATTCTCACAGGTTTTGGAATGGTTTTTCGGGGGGAGGGGAGGAACTTAAGAAGTTGCCTTATTCTGAACCAGAACACTGGTCCATTGAACGCTGTACTACCTACACTTGACTGGCAGTGGCTCTCCAGGGCTTCAGGTGGGGTCTTTCTGCCGGCTCTACCTGGAGATGCCAGGGATTGAACCTGGGAACTTCTGCATGCAAGGCGGTGTTCTCCCACTGACTTATGGACCTTCTCCAAAGAAGTTCTCTAACCAAACAATGCTTATACAAATGTATATATTAGGGGAAAATGAATATTTGAAATGGAAATGAAGTCCAAAGGAGAAGGTGGGCACAGGTGGTTGCGGTGGGAAGGAGGAATCGATGAAAACTGCCGCCCCTCCCCTTACATTGGCAGACACCTTCATTGAATCAAGAGGTGTTCTATAAGCAGGACAGCAGCATTGGATTTCACTTGTCGTTTCAGAATCCCAAACTGATATTTTAATGAGTTTGAGTATGGATTGAAGCAGATTCATCTGCCAGTTGCACACTGATGGATTATTAACTTTCTGTGCCACTCACTGGGTGTTCAGCATTCCTTATTTTTAGGCTCTGCTAATGAAACTGATTCCTTAATGGGCTCAGTGATTAGATAGCCTTATCCGTCAAGGATCTGCCATCTAGCGCTGGGCCTTCAAACTTGCTCACAGCATGAGATGTGCGTTAATGGGGCGACTTGCTTGCGTGCTCCTTCTTTCTTCTCACTCCCTGTTTCGTTCTGCTTAAATAATCTGCTGCGAGTTTCCTACAGTTCACACACACTCCATGCTGCCTTCACAAAATGAACAAATGATGTAAGTATGCCTTGGCTTAGAACTATTTGCTGCCTGGCTTGGATGAAGTCCTAATGCATCCAGGAATGGGGAAGCTGTGGTCCTCTAGATGCTGCTGGATGACAACTCCCCTCATCCTTGATCATTATAGGCTGTTGTTGATGGGAGTTGAGGTCCCACAACATCCAAAAAGTCAGATTCCTTATGCTTCACATAGAAGCCTTGGGCAATACAAGAGTGGTATCAGTGCCTCTTGCCTGGAACCAATACTCTATTGTTCTGGGCCACCTGGCTTAGAAATGATGTGAAGCAAGAGTAGGAACTGGGCATGGAAAGATCTGTCAGTTTTCGTTCTCTCAGTTTCTCATTTTTCTAATCTTAAATTCAGTTTTCCATATTTCTGCCGCAATTTGTGATTTTTTAAAAAAATCCTCGGGAAACTTCTGCATCATTTTAGTGCAAATTTCTCCTAATAAACACTTTTTTGTGTCCAGTTTTAATTAACGTACACATTTTTGCAAGCAATTTATCCTAATATAATGCATTTTTGTATATTGTTTTCACTTATATTTATTTTTATGCACACTTTCCCCTAATATATACATTTTTGTAAAAATTGGTTGGCTGGAGAACTGCACTGCAAAATTTGGAGAAATGCATCATTTGGCAATTTAAAAAAAAATCATCAGGAAAATTCTTCAGGATTTTAGTGCAAATTTCTCAATTTTTCTATGCAGTTTTGACTTATGTACACATTTTTGCAAGCAGTTTATCCTAATATATCCTAATTGTGAACAACATACAAAATATTCATTTTCCCCTAACATGCATTTTTATAAACATTGTTTGGCTAGAGAACTGCATTGCAACATTTGTATAAGTGTGAATTTTGACTTTTGGCTATGCTTCAGTTCTCATATTGTTTTGAAAAGTGCGAATTTCATAAATTTGGCTTTAAATGCAAATTGAATCAAATTTCACCCTCATCCCTAGTAGGGATGGAAAGATCTGTCAATTTCTGTTCTCTCAGTTTCCCATTTTTCCAGCCTCAATTTCAGTTCTCTAAATTTTTGCAGCAATTTGTGATGTTTTTTTAAAAAAAATCCTCATGGAAATTCTCTAGCATATTAGTGCAAATTTCTCATAATAAACACATTTTTGTATGTAGTTTTGATTTAAGTACACATTTTTGCAAGCAATTTCCCCTAATATAATGTATTATGTATGCTATTGTCATGAATATGTTCATTTTTATGCACTATGTTCCCTAATATATGCATTTTTAAAATAAACATTGATTGGCTGGAGAACTGAGACACATAACTTGGATAAGTGCAAATTTCAAAGGATGGCTGTGGTTCAGTTCTGACGTTGTTTTGGAAAGTGTGCATCTGTGAGATTTGGCCTTAAATGACAACTGAATTAAATTTCTTCCTATTCCTAGGCAAGAGGTTGCATTGCAGTTTCAGGTTCTACACTGGGGGTGGATTGGGGTTGATGGAAATCAGATAAGCTTATCTAGGAGCAAAGTGGAGAATCCAGAAGTCCTGATTCCAGAAACGGTACTTTTCCACAGCTGAGGCTGTTGGGCTTATTCCCTGAACTTGTTTTCCATACCATATAAAAATATACAATGAAACATAAGATACTTAGGGTTATATTTAATTTATTCAGAGTAGACCTATTCAGATTAATGATCCTAAATTAGTCATGTCTATTAACTTCAGGGGGTCTACTCTAAGTAAGATTGCATTGAATGCCACACTTAAAAACACTTGCCAGGTCTGGATTACAAACAGCTGGCTTATCACATTATCCCATCAAGGGCATCATCATTATCATTATATTTTATCCACACATTTGATTCTGTTTTTTCTCTCTCTGTAAACCATTTTCAAAAAATTGCTGAATGGTGCTATATAAATCTTCTGTCAGCCTATCATTGCATGGAACATTGTCTAGCTGCTGCTAGAAACTGAACACCGGATAAGATTAATCTTGTTCGATCACACCAAGCATTCTGCTTCTAGCAGTGGACAGCCAATGTTCCATTCAGTTATAGTGTCTGTTCCCAGTGGGAGTATTCAAGGTCAAATTGTTCCAGCCATGCATGACTTGGTTTTCCATTACCTTTTCCCCAGTTCACACAGTCGGGGACAATTTTAGCACAACAGCACTATACTGTAGTCTTCACAAAGGGCCTGTGTCAATTTTTGCTGAGATGGTAGAATCAGTGCGCTGTTCCCTTGCTCCAGATACTGGGTGTCACTAGGGGAATCCCTTTAGGGCAGGGGTGGCTGGCCCTCCAGAAGTTGTTGGCCATGCTGGCTGGGTCTCAAGGGGGTTGGACTCATATAACCAGAGGTGATGGGAGTTGTAATCCAACAGCATCTAGGAAGCTATGGGTTAACCAGCCTTGCTTCAGGGTCTTTTATTTACCTTAAAGGGGCTTGATCCTTTGCATGGATTCCACATTTGTGCATGCACAGACAATTCATGTTTAGGGTGTGCTCCAAGTGAGCGTGCACAGGGGTGTGTGTGGGATGGGAGTGGGAGGGCTCCAGCACCTTTGACAAAGTTTCCTTCCCTGCTAAGGAGTGCAGTGGGTGCCTTCTGTTTCCAGATAGTGTCACTTTCCCACCAGGGATGCTGAGGGAAGCTTTGCTGGGGAGTTGGAGCCACCTCTGCAGCACCTGCAACGTCCTGCTCAGGGTATATTGGGAGTAGGGTTGCCAGGTTCTTGGCCTGAGACTGATCCTGTATCTTTAGGAGAAGAGAAAGTCAGCCAAGTGCAGGTGTTCTTGCAACATTGCCAGACCCAGCCTCCAAGAGGTCTTCGGTATCTTTAAAAGTTGTGCAGGGGGAAGGGAGAATTCCACCTTGTGGTTTTTCTCATTACAACGTTGCAAGAAGAGGAGGTAGCTAACAGGTGGGGCCACCCTCTGGACTACCTGTAAAAAAGAAGGCAGCCTTGAGGTTGGTGGGGCAGTGCCCCATTTGTCCTAATGGACCAGCCTCCACTGATGCATCATGTGCCTTCAGACCATGCCCTTAAAGAAATACACCCATCACTGTTTTCCAGCTAAAACAGGCCCCCCAAGCAGCGGAGGCTGGAGTATTGGAGCTAGTGGGGCAGTGCCCCACCAATCTCAGTCTGCCTTCAGCCAGCCCCCATCTGCCTATCTTCCTACTTACAACCAGTCCAAGGGGTGGCCCTGGCTGACAACATCCTCCTTCTCTTCCTTAGTCTTGCTCTTGGAGAACCCAGCAGGGAGGAGGCTGGGGACAAAACTAGAATGAGTTTGCTCTGTCTGCCATTGGCTTTGGCTCCAACACTGTTAGGCTCCCTGCCTTCCACCTCACCAATCCCAGTGGCGGCCAGCCACCACTGCCTCCAGATTTTGTTGGACTCTAATTCTCGTCAGATGTAGCCAGCCTGGTCAACCGTCAGGGATTATGAGAGTTGTGGTCGAGCCACATATAGAGAGCCACAGATTCACCACCCCTGAGCTAAACAAATGGGTGCCATTCAGCCCTATGGGGGGAAGGACAAGGTGCTGCACTTGGCAAAACATTGCAGTAGAAGCAAAACCTGTCCTTGACCTCTGACACTAAGTTGCCTGCTCCCCAATAAAGAGGATCCTACTGTGATGTGTAATAAAAGTTGCAGCACCCCTTCTTGCAATATTTACAGTCCCTTGCAGATTGCAGGGTGAAATCCGTGCCGTATCAGCCCTATTTTAATGAAGAGAATCAACCAAGAGAGCAAAGAAATTTAAGTATGTGGCATATTTGGGGAGGGGAGAGAGGAATTCAAAATACAGAACTAATTATAGCCAAGCAGATCATTTCACTAAAGAGACAAACCTAGACATTAGGAGCAGAATGGTAAACAGCTGAGAAACATTTTAATCAGCTGAAAGCAGCTTGCTTGGACTCCTTTAAGGAATGATAGATTTAATCAATGTATGCTGCTTTGTTTATCAGTAGAAGGGAAAGATAATTGAGCTAATGATGCAGAATATAAAATAAAAACTTTGAGCCAAACTAGATATGATGTCTGTGATATAATCTACTATTACACAGACATTTTAAAACTGTGTGTGTGCATGGCTGATGGCAGCGGCTGGCCAGGTCAGGCACTGGCTAAAGGCCCATGACCTTAGAAGGGCTCACATTGTCCCTGGTCTTGCATTGCTGCATCACTGCTACTGCTCACCAGCTATCCTCAGAGGCACATGTTACCAAATTTTTCCAAGCTACACAGCAAGTGGATTGGACTGTGAAAGACCAACCCAAATTGTGTTTGCATTTTGACAAATTTGTAGGGCAGTCCAATACCTTAGAGAGGAGGCCAGGTCTCCTGCTCCCCTGGTGCATTCACTATAGCTGCCCAATTTCCCTGCTTTTTAAAGTTTGATAGAAATATCTGTGGGCTATAGGGACATTCTTAAACCGCACAGTTTTTTGCCTATTAGTGAATAAGTCTGTAATATCTCCAGTGGTGAATCCTGTGGGATCTCTTACGTCTGCGATGCAACTTTTTATTCTACTTTTGGGAGGTCTCAGAGGTATGAATGAATACATTATTGTATTGCTAAAGGAGGCTTGTCACCATGTTGGGGGTCATGTAGACCCCAATACCTTGGAGGTACTATGTGTCATTTATTCCCTTTTTACTTTAACAGGAATCTAATTTGCCTCAATGACATTTTAGAAAGCAATTCAAACTGAAGTGATATCACAATGTGTTTCTACTGCCTCCATTTAAACACCAACACTAGAAAAGTCAATTCCTCCTTATTGTGAGGGAATTCATAAAACATGTATTTATTTTTATGTTCCATTGGGGGATAGGATAATGATGATTGATTGATTGAATTTATATCCCGCCCTTCCTCCTGTAGGCAGGTGTGCTTGTGTCAAGAGTTACTGGGCCTACATCTGGGTTCTGTATGTGACTGCCCCATGTGATGCGCTATCAGTACTGCAGTTTAGAGTACCTTGTTAGCAATGACATACTCTTAGGCCATATCTGCACCATACATTTATACCCTTTGAAGAGTCATGGCTTCCCCCAAAGAATCCTGGGAACTGTAGTTTGTTCAGAGTGCTGAGAATTGTTAGGAGACCCCGATTCCCCTCACAGAGCTACAGTTCCCAGAGTTCCCTGGGAAGAGGGATTGATTGTTAAACCACTGAGAATTGTAGCTCGGGGGGGGGGAAACAGGGGTCTCTTAACAACTCTCAGCACCCAGTCTCCGTCTGTGTTGGAATTGCTTTTTAATATGTTTTTAAACCTTTTTTTTTTTTTAAAAAAAGATGTTTTTAACATTTTTTTTAAAAAGATGATTTGAAAGCTTTAAAAAATGTTTTTAACGATGTTTTGTTTTAATGTATTTTAAAGTCAGTTTTTGTGATGTTTTAAGTGTTTTTAGTGCTTTTGTTTGCTGCCCTGGGATCCAGCTGGGAGGAAGGGTGGGATATAAATCAAATAATAAATAAATAACAAATAAATAAACAAACAAATGACAGTTCCCAGAATTTTTTGGAGTGGGAGAAGCCATGGCTGTTAAAGAAATGTAAGAGTGCTTGAAATGTGTGGTGTGGGATGTGTTTTCAGGACTCTGAACTGGCCCAACCCACTCAGGCTGACATTGGGCTTTCTTGGACAAGAAGTCCTATGAAAGGTTTTCTGTCTGGGCTGGTACCTTACTTGAGCAACAAGGTCTTCCTGGTTCTGGTGTGCTTCTGTATAGCCCTTGCCTTTGGCTGAATTCCCATATCACATCTAACAGTTGTCCACAGCTCAGCCCTGATAACTCGCTCTGCGTATGTTGTAGTAGTAGTTAGAGTAGTGGTCTAGGACCTGGGAGACCAGGGTTCAAATCCCCACTCCATCATGAAGCTCACTGCGTGATCTTGGGCCAGTCCTGTCTCTCAGCCCAACCTACCTCTCAGGGTTGTTGTGAGGATAAAATGGGGAAGGGGAGAACCATGTAGGCCACCTTGAGCTCCCTGGATAAAAGGTGGGCTGCAAATGTCATAAATAAATAAAAACAAACTTTGCATTTGACATGCAACGGAAAGTGAAGACAACCACTTTAGCATGAGGTACTGAACTGACACCCTTGCGTAGTTGTCATAGGGGTTGAACTGGAGTTAACAGCTGCATCGTGAGAGGACAAATAGTTCTGCAAATGGTTCATTATAATGATGCATGCCTTCCAAATGCTTTGCATTGGGATTTTCCATAGAGAATGACTTAAAACCACTGAGCACCCCTCCTGCTTTCGTCAAGTACACCAGTCTGAAAATAATGTATGAGCTTTTTTTCTTATTATTTAAGGGAGGGAGTTCATTGTGCAGAGCATGATTTAAATTTATTGGTTGGCTTGTTTCCCCCCCTTCATTTTAAAAGAAAAAAACCCCAACCTTTCCAGCTGATATACTATAAGAAAGTTATAGTGCAACAATATATTTTAACGTTGTCTTACCCCATTGCTTGCTTTTGGATCTTGATACAATTAGTATCAACTTGCTATATTATCTTTTTGGTGTATATCTTTTTTGTTTTTTAAAATTAGAATACGTTATTGGCTTACATTTGTAACTTATATAGTTATTGCAGCTGGCTTGGATATAAATTGGGGGAGATTCATGTTCTACGAATCCCCTAGAGGAATGAATGAGTGGAATTCAAGCTAAATCTCACCCTTCTCAAAATGTATGGATTTGTTTTTGTTGCTGTTAACACACAAACTATACTTTGGCTCTTCCTAGCACTGCCAACTCTTGATTTTAAAAATTCTGACCCTCTGGTAGGGGTGGATGGTTCTGTTATTTTTGGTTCTCTCAATTTCTCATTTTTCCAATCTTAAATTCAATTCCCCACATTTCTGCAGCAACTTTTTAAAAACAAAATCTTCATGAAAGTTCACCAGCATTTTAGTGCAAATTTGTCCTAATTAACGCATTTTTGCATGCAGTTTTGACCAATGTGCATAATTGCACAAGCAATTTCCCCTAATGTAATGCATTGTTGTATGTTATTTTCACTAATACATTCATTTTTGTGCACACTTCCCCTAATATACACATTTTTGTAACCATTGTTTGGCTGGAGAACTGCATTGCAAAATTTGAAGAAATGTGAATGTCAAAGGATAGCTGTGTTTCAGTTCACGTATAGTTTTGGAAAGCACAAATTTGGTAGATTCGCCTTTAAATACAAACTGAATTTCATTTTGTTGGAAGTGGGGTAACAGCAACTCCTGTTTTGTTCTTTTGTCTATGTTCCAGAAGGGAGATAGAGTTAGGGTCCTCCAGATGGATAGGCTTGATTACCTTTACCTGAGATGCTCTGATTGACTTCCTTCCGTTTCTAGACTGATAAGTCTTAAGGAAGCTTATCTGCCCCTCCTCCTTCCGCCTTTCCTCTCTTCTCTTCTCTGACTGTCCAAGAGAGAGGAGACACCTTTGCTCGCTCTCTCCTGGGCATGAGGTCAACTCCCACGCCTGGGCATTGCACCTCCAACTTAGTTAGTTAGAACTAGGTATGCCTTTCTATCTACAATGTATTTCTATAAATAAAGTAGCTTTTCTTATTTTACTAAGTCTCAGTGATCCTAATGCAGGGTAAAAGCCTGCTTTCTTAGGTAAATGCACACACACACTGGCACACTCGCATTTTCAGACCGCTGTTACTCTCTGCTAAAAACAAATTTAGCACCACAACACATTTCTCCCCCATCCCTAGGTAGCCTGTCTGGGACTGATGGGAGTTGTAATCCAGAACAGCTGAAGGGCATCAGGTTGGGGAACGGATGCCTGTATTATCTCTCTCTCTCTCCCCCCCCATTCTCAAACAAGGATGTGAATCCTGAAAGCTTGCTTAGGTTTGGTTTGTTTTTTAAAAAAGCAATATGGAAAGTGAGTCCTATTGCTCATCTTTATACATATGGCATTTCTGTTTTTTCTTTTTCCTTTTAACAGAACATTCTTCTCTTCGGAGCTGGCATCCTTGCATGCTAACTATTTAAGATTTAAATCCAACGTTGCGACTTTATAGCTGAAAATGACTCCTGCTGTGGGACGGGAATGGGACAGATTGCATGAGATATTACTGTAATTTTACTGACAAAGCACTAAGCAAGCCACAGAAGTAGTCCATCTCTTTCCCAGAAGAAGGAAGCACAATCTCGATAATTGGGGCGGTTGTTTTTGACGAGAAGGAAAAATTAGCTCTGTGAATAGGAAGGGGGCAATTCACACTTTTTTGCTTGCTGGTTTCCATTTTTTTCTTCTTAAGAAAATCCCACACAACTCTGTTTGAAATAAAGTGCTGTGTTCACATTTAATCAGCTTTATCTATCATAAGCTACAGCAAAGCACAGGCTGCAAATGGAATCTGCCCCCCTCTTCTGTATTGGCGTTTGGCCCTTATTAATTTAGCCCTGATCTATTTTATATTACAAACCAAACATAGATATTTAAAGCTGCTTTGGAACTGAGTTGCTGGAACATGTGAATTATAGAGTTGACCGGCTACTCAGTGCAGGAAAGCCAGAGTAAGAGCATTTGCAATGGATGCCTGTCCTGCCTTTGCTTAAAGACCCCCAGCGACGGAGAGCTGCCCTCCACCTCTGGTAATTAGTTCCATTGCCAAACTACTCTCACTGTCCAGGTTTTTCTTTTATTTATTTATTTATTTATTTATTTTTTAAAACTTATATACCGCCCGACTAGCAATAGCTCTCAGGGCGGTGAACATAGATACAATAAAATACAATATAATACAAAAACATCAGTCTAAAATCAAATTTCACAATCTAAAAACAGCAAAGGCTAAAATCAAATTACAAACATTACAATCATTAACAAAAAATTAAAATGCCTTGGAGTAGAGAAAGGTTTTAACCTGGCGCTGAAAGGATGAAAGTGTCGGCGCCAGGCGAACCTCCTCGGGGAGACTATTCCATAGTTCGGGGGCCACCACTGAGAAGGCCCTTGATCTTGTCACTGCCCTCCGGGCCTCCCTATGAGTCGGGACCCGGAAGAGGGCCTTCGTAGCAGACCGTAGTGTACGAGCCGGTTCATAGCGGGAGAGGCGTTCCGACAGATATCGAGGTCCCACGCCGTATAAGGCTTTATAGGTTAATACCAACACTTTGAATTTGGCCCGGAAGCGTATTGGAAGCCAGTGCAAGCGGGCCAAAACAGGTGTTATATGGTCAGACCGCTTCATTCTTGTTAGCAGTCTGGCCGCCGCATTTTGCACCAGCTGTAGCTTCCGAACCGTCTTCAGAGGTAGCCCTACGTAGAGCGCATTACAGTAATCCAAACGTGAGGTTACCAGAGCATGTACTACTGATGTAAGATCCTCCTTACTCAGGTAGGGACGTAGCTGGGCTACCAATCGAAGTTGGTAGAACGCATTCCGTGCCACCGAGGCTACATGAGCCTCAAGTGACAGGGAAGAGTCTAGAACGACTCCCAGACTACGAACCTGTTCCTTTAGGGGGAGTGTAACCCCATCCAGGACAGGATATGTATCCACCCTCTGATTGGAAAAACCATCCACCAACAGCATCTCAGTCTTATCAGGATTGAGTCTCAGTTTGTTAGTTCTCATCCAGTCCATTGTCACATCCAGGCAACGGTTCAGCACATTGACCACCTCACCTGAAGAAGATGAAAAGGAGAAGTAGAGCTGCGTGTCATCAGCGTACTGGTGACAACGCACTCCAAAACTCCTGATGACCGCACCCAACGGCTTCATATAGATGTTAAAAAGCATGGGAGACAAAACTGAACCCTGCGGGACCCCACATTGGAGTACTCACGGTGTCGAGCAATGTTCCCCAAGCACTATCTTCTGGAGACGGCCTGCCAAGTAGGAGCGGAACCACTGCCACGCAGTGCCTCCAACTCCCAACTCCGCAAGCCTCTCCAGAAGGATACCATGGTCGATGGTATCAAAAGCCGCTGAGAGATCAAGGAGAATCAACAGAGTTACACTCCCTCTGTCTCTCTCCCGACATAGATCATCAAACAGGGCAACCAAGGCCGTCTCAGTGCCGAAACCGGGCCTGAAACCTGATTGAAATGGATCTAGATAATCGGTTTCATCCAATAGCGCCTGGAGCTGGTTAGCAACCACTCGTTCCAAGATCTTGCTGAGATATGGAACATTTGCCACTGGTCTGTAGCAGCTGAAATCCTCTGGGTCCAGGGAAGGCTTTTTCAGGAGTGGTCTCACTGCTGCCTCCTTCAGACAGCCAGGGACCACTCCCTCTCGCAAGGAGGCATTTATCACTTCCCTGGCCCAGCCAACTGTTCCCTCCTTGCCAGTTTTTATTAGCCAAGAGGGGCAAGGATCTAGTACCGAAGTGGTTGCACGTACCTGTCCAAGCACCTTGTCCATGTCCTCGAACTGAACCGACTGAAACTCATCCAACAAAACATGATAAGACTGTGCACCAGACACCTCACTAGGGTTAACTGCTATAAAATGAGAGTCTAGGTCCCGACAAATGCGTAAGAACTTATGCTGGAAGTGCTCTGCAAACTCATTACAGCGGGCCACCAAAGTATCTACAGTGTCCTGAAGGCCTAGATGGAGTAGCCCTCGGACAACTCTAAAAAGCTCCGCTGGGCGGGAGAGAGATGCCTTAATAGTGGCGGCGAAATATTGTTTTATCGCCGCCCTCACCGCTCCTACATACCGTTTGGTGAAAGCACAAACCAGCATATAGTTGCATTCATCAGGAGTTCATCTCCATCTCCGCTCAAGCCGCCTCCTATCTTGCTTCATCGCCCTCAACTCTGGAGTATACCAAGGAGCTGAATGAGCTCTGCAAAGGAGAGGGCGCGCAGGAGCGATCGTGTCGACAGCCCGGGCCATCTCCGCATTCCACAGATTAACCAGGGCTTCAACAGGAGCGCCAGTTCTATCAGCCGGAAAATCCCCCAGAGCCCTTTGAAAACCTTCAGGATTCATTAGTCTCCGGGGGCGGACCAATTTAATAGGTCCCCCACCCTTGCAGAGGGAAAAGGTCGCTGAAAGTCTAAACTTCAGCAAGCAGTGATCTGTCCATGACAAAGGGACAGATGTAAAACTCCCCACATCCAGATCACTATTCCCATGTCCAGTAACAAAAATAAGGTCGAGTGTATGCCCCGATATATGTGTTGGGCCACTAACATATTGGGACAGCCCCATGGTTGTCATGGAGTCCATGAAGTCCTGAGCCGCCCCAGACAAAGTAGCCTCGGCATGAATGTTGACATCCCCCAGTACTAATAGTCTAGGGGATCTCAACAATACCTCCGAGACCACTTCCGTCAACTCAGTTAAGGAAGCCACTGGGCAGCAAGGCGGGCGGTACACCAAAAGGATTCCTAGTCTGTCCCTCTGGCCCAACACAAGGTGCAAACATTCCAGACCAGTAGTTGTATGGACATGGTGCTTGGTGAGTGAGATGGAACTCTTATAGACCACAGCAACCCCACCTCCCCGACCCTCAGATCTACCATGATGCTGAACCAAATACCCCGGTGGGCAGATCTGGGAGAGACTAACTCCTCCCTGTTCGCCCACCCAGGTCTCGGTTATGCATGCCAGATCGGCTGCCTCGTCCATAATCAAATCATGGACGAGAGGGGTTTTATTATGAACCGATCTGGCATTAAAAAGCAGCAGCTGGAGATCTGAGAGTTGGCTGAGAGGACAACCAACAACCCTGCGGGTATGAGAAGGACTGGAACAAGGCACAGCCACAACATGTCTGGGCCGCGTTCCCCTTACCTGGCACGTCCTTCTCATAACACCATACCTCCCTCTGCCCGTCACTACGGCAATTGGGGCCCCCTCATGTCTCCCCGCTAGATGGAAAGATCTCTTCCCCAGGCACATTATAAACTATAAATACAAAAAGAAAAATACAAAAAACTCAAATACATAAAATACACACTCTCACAACATGCATTCATATAAGCACCCAGAAAGAAAGCAGCAGCCTCTCCTTCCCTTGGGGCAATGGTCTCTTCCTCCTGCAGGCCCTGGGTCTCCCAGGCCACCTCAGCCAGCCGGCTTATGTATCCCTCCAGAGAGGGACAGGTAGTAAGAATCAGTCCTGGCTGGCTGGGTACCTGGGGCCTGGTCCTGCCAGGCAGAAGTCCCTCAGGGAAGGGTGGTGGAGGTGGTGGTCCCACAGCAGCAGCAGCAGCAGCAGCAGCAGCAGCAGCAGCCGCAGCCTCTCCTTCCCTTGGGCAATGGTCTCTTCCTCCTGCAGGCACTGGGTCTCCCAGGCCACCTCAGCCAGCCGGCTTATGTATCCCTCCAGAGAGGGACAGGTGGTAAGAATCAGTCCTGGCTGGCTGGGTACCTGGGTAACTGAGGCCCCATCTGCATTATACATTTACAGCAGTATTATACCACTTTAACAGTCATTACATCTGCTCAAGAATCCTGGGAACTGTAGTTTGTTAAGGGGGCTGAGAGTCGCTAGGAGACCACGGGCTTCCATTCGGCTTTGACCCAGTTGCGTCATTAGTCACACTGCTACTTGTATTTGTCCATTGTTCTTCCTCAGTGGCTCACTGAGTGCAATCTGACTTGGGGGTCTCATCTTCCAGCACTATCTCGTGTTGCATTTTGGATAGTCTATTCATAGGGTTTTCATGGTAAGAGGTATTCAGAGGTGTTTTACCATTGCCTTCCTCTGAGTCTGGGTGCATCTTTGTCTTGTGCCTCAGCTTTGACCATTCCACCTTGGGTAACCCTGCTTAGGAGTCTAGGCTCTTGGTCTAGACTCCTGATGGCATTGCTCTCAGCTTCTTCAACACTCTCAAACCCCCTCGCCATGTTAAGGTGTGTATCCTAGAGGGGGAACATGCAACCTACCTGACAAAAAGATGTCTGTGATCAGCAGTCCTAACAATACAATTGTAACACATCCTTAGGAATGTGAGATGGCACATTTTGGAAACTATTGAGTAATCAACTGGTAAGAAATCAAGTGACGTGCATGCATGCCAACCCAGTGGGCATCAAAAGCTATTGCTGAGTCTAAATTAAACATCTGGTGGTCCACACTGAGCACATGTTTAATTTGAGAACCAAATAAGAGGGAAGCTGTTTGAATAATAAATTGGAGGTGAATGTTCACAAATTCTTAGTCGTGTATGCCTTTTTCTCCAGGAATGTGTAAGTAAGCCCAGCAGGTTCTCTGCCCTCTGCGTCTCATTACCATTGACAAAGCATGAATTTATGTATTTGGAACAGCATGCGGCAAAATGTGTGTTGGGGTTTTATGAAAATCCTCCATTAGCTTGTACATATTTTCCGGAGATATTAAAATGTCACTTGGGGTAAATAATATGTGATAATGGACCTGATAAATCTCACCTGCTTTTGTTTGTTGTCTTGATCTGGTTCAGCAATAATTCAGGCTCTGGATGGCTTCATTGGAACTTGCTCCGCTGCCATAAAGAAATGCAAGCTTCTCTGCTTGTAATTCCAATTGCATCAAACCCAGTTCAGTTATTCGATATGTCATGCGATGGAAATTTAAACAGCATGTTTTGCGGACTGCTGCAATGCATTATGCCCTCTGGTTTAACCAGTCTTTAATTTACCACAGTTGTGGATGCATTTCAGTTTCTATTGATCATTGAGAATCCAAGCCTGTGTTGACTCACTGAATGGCATAAGACCATAGAGAACCTGTGACCCTGGGGGACCTGTGGCTCTCCAGATGTTGTTGGACTACAACTCTCATAATCCCTGACCATTGGCCATGCTGGCTGGGGCTGAAGGAGTCCAGCAACATTTAAAGGGCCACAGGTTCCCCTTACTTGCCATTTTGGGTTGGAGATCTGTACCAATTTGGCTCCCTCATCACTTTATTGAGCGTACTCCTCCGCCTTTGATTTTATTTATTTATTAAATTTATATCCCACCCTTCCTTCTAGAAGGAGCCCAGGGTGGCAAACAAAACACTAAAAACATTCTAAAACATCTCAAAACACTAAAAAAACCTTTAAAATATATTAAAACAAAACATCTTTAAAAACATTTTTAAAAAAACTTTAGAAACACCTTTGCAAGCAATTCCAACACGGAAACAGACTGGGGTAAGATATCTACATATCTTGTTGAAAGGTCTTCAGTAGGTACCAAAATGATAACAGAGATGGTGCCTGTCTAATATTTAAGGGGAGGAAATTCTAAAGGGTTGGTGCCATAACACAAAAGCTCTGCTTCCTATGTTGTGAGTAATGGACCTCCTGATAAGCTGGTATCTGCAGAAGGCCCTCACCTGCAGAGTGCAGTGATCTACTGGATATATAAGGGCTAAGATGATTTTACATGTATCCTGGTCTCAAGCTGTATAAGGCTTTGAACACCAAAACCAGAACCTTGAACTTGATTTGATGGCGCATAGTTTCTGAGCCACCAAGGCTCTTGCGTCTGTCAGCTCTTTTTGTCACAGCAGCACACACCTGCCCCTGGACTCTGTGCGAGACTTCTTGAACACAGATTTCTCTAAGTATTGTGCTGTTCTCAGCTCATTGCTTAATCTGGTTCCCTTCCTTCACCCAACCTACCTCTGAGATTTATATGTTTTGCTCTATCTGTCTTCAGCTTCTGGTCAGTTCACAACCTTCATTTGATCTGTTGACAACAGCACACAGCTTTTGCTGTTCCTAGACACTGTCTGTAGCTTTTCTTAACACACCTGACCTTTAATTTTCCTAAGAGAAGCTGCATTGATTGCTGTTGTTCTGTTGATGACAGTTTCATTCTCCTTCTTTCTAAACATTCCATGAAGGCAGAACAGATCTGTGAATGACTAGCAGGGTCTCAATGCTAGGCACTAGACAGTCAGGTTTTTACATTGTTAGATACATAAGGACACCCTAAGCTGTCTGAAGTTGCACTGAATTTCCCCATGAGTGGTCCAAGCCAATCAGGGATCATGTAGTGAATGTGTGATGATGTCACAACACTACACATTCAGTCAGATCACTAACCTTGTCAATAAAGTGCTTAAGTGTCTGCTTTCCAGGTTAGCATCAGTCTACGACTGCAAAGCAAGCAAACATTCTTAATGTTGGCTTAGATCTTTCTTGTTTTTAAAATGATTATCTTGTCTTTGGGAACAGAAGAGTCCCACCCTGCAGACTTGCTAAGCAGCTGTATGATCAGCTAGAAAAACATAACTAGAGACATTGCTTAAAAATGCAAATGCGTCAAGTGTTTACAATTGACTTTATTCTCCGTTGCCATGTTTTGCTGTGATCTGTTTAAGCATATTAAGATCCACATAATGAAAGTACAGTAGTGTATTCCCCAGGGCAAGCTTAACTCTCTGAAAGTTTCCAAGTGTATCTGAACTGCTGTAAAAGTGGCTGCTTCCCCCTTCCCCCTTTCTGGATGGTTGAGTCCTGGTGCCTTTTGTTGTGATTCACCTTTTCATTCAGTACAAAAGAGTGGGGGAGGGAGAGGACCAACCTCTTCTTTGTGTGGCCTTGGTCAAAAGGGGGCACTGTTCAATTGTATATCTTTGCTGTCTCTTCCCCACTTCTGCTTTAAAACAGGGTCTATTCATGGTGCTTCCAGCAGTGTTTAAAGTGCAACATGACTTAGATCTCAAATATCTGAAAGACTACCTCCTTCCCTACAGACGCTCCTGGGTGTTGAGACTGGCAAAAAGGGCTCTCTTGGTAGTTCTGCTGCACTCAGAAGGTTTTTTTGGGGGGTGGCGGTGGCCTGGGAGAGGATATTCTTTGTGTCATATCCTAAACTGAGGAATTCCCTCCCTACAGAGGTGCATCAGAGCCTTCATTGTATAGTTTTTGTCATATGCCGAAGATGCATCTCTTTACCCTTGCCTTTGACACCTGATACAGATATAAATAGTGCTTTTTTGGTCAAAAATGTGGAGCTGGTACTCATACCTCAGTAAGAGTGCTTTGGGGGCCAACACAAAATGGTTACCATGGGCAGAAAAAAAAAGAGGTGCCAGTACTCCATTCCCCCCGCCCCCCCCAAAAAGAAAAAGCAAAAGCCTGGATATAGATATAGATTCCTCCCTGTTCTCTTAATTGTAATCTGTTTTAACTTTTTAATGTTGTTTTTTTAAAATTAGTGTAACCTGCTCTGAGACCACATAGTGAGGGACAGGTAGAGAATTAAATAAATAAAAATCATTAACAATAAATGAATTGTAAATAACAGCTATTATGGTAAATAGCATTCCAATTATTGTGATAATTATTTTATTAGTTTTGATTGCATTTCTATATCACCCTGTAGGAGCCAGGGTTGGCGTACAAAATAATTGAAATATTGTTGATCAGCTGATCTGTAAGTTCACCCACTCAAAGTCAAAGAAAGCTGTCAAGTCTTAGATGTCCTTTCTCAAGAGATGCACACAAGCAACAGCCCCTGCAACCCTCAATTTGGGTTGAATTAAAAAACTTGGGGGCTACATGTGGAATATTGTTTTAAACGTGAATAATTATCCATTTAAACAGTCTGTCTGAGAATTTGCACTGGAATTTTTTTTAAATTATCATTTTTTAAAAAGAATTGGAAGATTCATAATAACTTTGTTTTTATTTTACTACATTTATATCCCCACCATTTCTCCAAGTAGCTCAATGTGACATACATGGTTCCTTCCATCTTCATTTTATCTTTACAATAATCCTGGAAGATAAGGGTGGCTGAGAGACCATGACTAGCCATTATTACCCAGCTCTCTTTGTGGCTGGATTTGAACCCAGGCTTCCCCAGTCATAATCTGACAATCCAACAAGTACACAAGAACAAGTACATAAGAACAAGTTGGTTCTTATATAATGTATAAAATGCCCATGTGATTGTTTTTAGATCAGCCCTGCAGCCAGTAAGAATCCTTTCCAAAAAGCATTGTGCACCAATAACAGTTGGCACTTATTGGGGGGGAGTTGTTTTCCTTATTGTTTTCATAGCAATCAGCATACCTCCCCTTTTTATTTCCTTGGGTGCCACGTGCCTACCAATAACATTCCTTAAACCAGGCCTCTGACTGGATGGACCTGAGCCACACTGTCAACGCACTAATTTGACGCTGTCGGATGTAAGAAGAAAGTAACAGACTTAGCATTGTCACCACTGAGTGGCACCGGGTTATTTTGACCTGACTGTGGATGTCGGCCCAGTTTCTCTTTGCACTCCCCATGTTGTCCTCATAGCTCTGGGAACTGCCAGTTAGATCATGTGACTGAAACAGTTAAATGGTGACAGCTCAGAATGTTGGGGTCAGTGCATTGACTTGCACTGCTAAGACTGTTCCAAAGAAGCATTTAATAATACTGCCTGGACTACATTCTGTTAGGATAGCCTTTCCTAAGATGTGCCCCTCTAGATGTTGCAGAACACCAGCACACATGAGCTCCAGCTAGGGATGGGGAAGACATTTGATTCAGTTCAAATTTAAAAGCGAATCTACCTGATGTTCACTTTCTGAAACAGCATGCAAACCAATACACAGCCATCCATCAAAATTCTCACTTCTCTGATTCTTGCAATGCGGTTTTGCAGCCAAGTAACGTGTACAAAAAATGCATACACAAGGGCAAAGTGTGCATAAAATGCACATATTAGTGAAACTAACAAGCAGAAAATGCACTATAGTAGGGAAAATTGCTTTGCAAAATGTGTATGTTTGGAGAAATTAGCATTTAAAAGAGTGAAGATTGGAAAAAATGAGAAACTGACAGAAACTGAAACTGACAGATTGGCCCATTCCTAGCTAGGGATGGAAGGATCTGTCAATTTCTGTTCTCTCAGTTTCTTATTTTTTCATTCATAAATTCAGTTCTCCATATTTCTGCAAAAATTTACATTAAAAAAGCATGGAAATTCATTAGTATTTTAATGCAAATTTCTCCTAATAAACACATTTTTTGTATGTGCAGTTTTGACTAAGGTACACATTTTTGCATCAATTTCTCCTAATATAATGCATGTTTTATACGTTATTTTCATTAGTATGCCTGATTTCATGCAGACTTTCTCCTAATATATGCATTTTTGTAGACATCATTTGGTTGGAGAACTGCATTGCAAAATTTGGGTATGTGTGCATTTTGAAGGATGGCTGTGCTTTGGTTCACGTATTGTTTTGGAAGGTGTACATCTGATAGATTCGACTTTAAATGTGAACTGAATCAAATTTCTTCCCTGTCCCTATTCCTAGCCCCAACCACCATGGCCAACAGTCAGGGATTATGGGAACTTTGATTCAGCAACATCTGGAGCGAAGGCTGTGTTAGGGTCTTATTTTCACTTCTTGTCTTTGACAGTTGAAGTCACTTTTCCAGTCATTTCCCCCCAAGATTTTCTCTCTGGCAATGTTTATTTAGAGACTTGAAAGGGGTGGGGGAAGCCATGGTAGAACTGTCAGCATGAGCAATGCCAAGTTTGTTAATTCTACCTTCATTTGACAGTGCTGAGCAGCATCTAGTTATTTCAAGCTGTCCTTATCATCTGCAGATGTCAGCACAGTCTCGCCCCACTCTGTGTTTTCTCACAGTTCTGAAACTGAGACATCTTTTTTTTTTTTTAACAACGAATAATTGGGGACGGGTCAGACATTCAATAAAGAACACTGTACATTCCACTTCTGTGTCTCTGGGGAGTTATTCGCATGGAAAATGCAACAATGACTGGGGTAATCATAGGAGCTGAAAACTGTGCTCCTTTGGGTGTCACTGGGAAGCTGCAGCTATAGTTATAGATGCCTAGAGCCATAACTTCCTTTCTTTACCTGAATCAGGATGCAACAAAGGTTAAATCTGCTAAGTCATACTTGGAAGAGATCAGTTGAAATCAGTGGATTTAAGTTAGTTGTGCTGCAGTGTGCACCTTTGTTGGAATTAAGATGTTTTTAAAGCTTTTTTTTTAAAAGATGTTTTGTTTTAACATGTTTTAAAGTATTTTGTTTTTAAGATGTTTTAGAGTGCTTTTAGTGTTTTTGTTTGCCGCCTTGGGCTCCTTCCGGGAAGAAGAGTGGGATAGGAATTTTTAATCATCATCAGTGGGATTCAGTGCTAGTTCTATTCGAAGGAGACTCACTGAAGTTATTGAATATGACTAACTTAGGTTCATTCATTTCAGTGAGTCTGCCCTGGGTAGGACTTAGTTAGATACAACTCACTAATACCATTGCTTTCCATGGGTCTGTTTTGAGAATGACTTAGGTGGCAATACAAATTGTGGCCAGGAAGTGGCAGGGCCATCGCTGACATATCTGCAGCTCTGCTGCTCACTCTGACCAGTATAGAAGTGGAGGGAGGAGAGAGAGAGAAGCTGCAGGGATCAGTCCCAAATTGGGCTCAAAGTAGTCACATAACTAGAGATGGGAAAGACCTGTTGGTTTTCTCTGTTTCTTATTTTTCCAATCTTAAATTCAGTTCTCCACATTTCTGCAGTAATTTGCGGTTTTGTTTTTTAAAAAATCCTCATGAAAATTCTCCAGTATTTTCGTTTGAATTTCTCCTAATAAACACATATTTGTAGGCAGTTTTGACTATTGCACACATTTGTTCAAGGAATTTCTTGTCATATAATGTACTTTTGTGCGCTGTTTTCACTCACATGTTCATTTTTATGCATACATTCCCCTAACATATGCTTTTTTTGAAAACATTGTTTGATTGACAAATAGTTTGCAACATTCAAATAAGTGAGCATTTCCAAGGATGGCTGTGTTTCGGCTCTCATATTGTTTCAGAAAGTGTGAACCTGACAGGTTTAGCTTGAGAACTGAATAGAATTTCTTGCCCATCCCTAAATGTGTCACCAGTAGGGTCTGCTCAGAATCCAGTGGGTTCTGGGCTGCCTTAGATCCTCTTTCTGGCCTTTCCATGGATAGCAGGGATCCCATTGGCAGCACTTCCAGCTATCCACACATCTGGTGGCTGGAATGAGGAATTCTACTGGTGTCACTCCATGGGCAGAGGCTGGCAGGGCTGGGTGGAGCAACACTGCCACACCATCCAACCCCACTCCCTGGAGTGCTGCAAATGGATTTGGATTGATCCCTAAGAGCAGAGACACACTCACGGTTCTGCTGGTTCCAGTGTGTCCCCACCTCTCTCTTCTGAAAGTGGAGGCACACAACACTAGTCAAACCCCACCTTTTTTTAATTTTACTGTAAAACCTGGTGGGAGCAGCTCAAGTGCATTTTTTTCTGTTTTAATTCAGATTCACACAGATTTCGCATCTGATTGGCAGATCAACCCATTGCCCTTCCAGGTGTGGCCAATGGAAATGCTTTGCTGTAGACAACTAATGTGCTCACAGCTCAAGTCAAGCTTACAACTTGGAGCAGGTGTGGGGAGACTTTCCCCCATCCCCCCGATGTTGCTGAACTACAGCTCCCATCATGCCTTGGTCATGCTTGCTGGGGCTGATAGGAGTTGTATTTCAGCAACACCTGAAGGGCAAAAGGTTCCCTACACCTGTCTTGGAGCCATAGGAATGTAGCACATGGATTTGGACTAGTGGATCTGGATTCAGCAAATCCCTGCTTAGCTATAAAGCTCTCTGGCTCCAAGACAAAGCAAAGTTTTTTTGTGTGTGATAACACACCAATAAATAAACACATAAAAAGGGGGAAAAGCAGAAGTGCTATGATTCTACAAGCTCACTTTTTGCGAGGTTAATCTTGAATGATTAAAAAGGAACCTTTTTAAAATCAGAGTGCAATTTACCATAGCATTGCAAAGCCAAAACCAGGTGGCCATCATTCAAAACGGGGAGGGGAATAATTTCTATTATCTGTTGTTTTCTGCTCAAAGCAAGTGCCTCAACAAGGCTAAATTGTAGTTCTCAGATCTCCATGTTCTTCAAGGGAATGCACCTCCCTTTCCATTTGAAATGTTTCACTTGGAATCATCCTAGCTAGGTATTCTGCTGATTGTAAATCAGGCTGCTTGACAAGATCTCCTACTGCGATGCTTTGTCATTTCTGCTAGGTCTTTTGTTATGAAAACAGGATTGTGGGAACAGGAAGGAAGCAGAGTTTGAGAGCTGGTGGGGAAAGGGCATTTCCTCTTGCTGGTGTAATACTAATTAGCAATGACACATCTGAATACCTCAGATGTACAAGGAGGGCATGAAGGCATGAATAAAACATGTCCCAAGTGACGAACTGTCAGAATGGTGAAGACATTGGTGCCTGCTGGAAGCAGATGGATCTTCTTGCCATTTGCAATTGTGGTTGCAAATGTATATTAGGTTATGTTTCTCTATCTCCCTTGAATAAAAAGTGTAACCAACCCACTTCCAGCAACCACCTTTTACTCTGGAGTTGTGTCGAATATGAGCCATAATTTGTGCATGCTAATGTATGCAGTTTGCCTGATCACCTGCATTCATTTGCTGCTGTTGAGAGGAGGTAGGGCTTTGGCTATCAGGTGAATTGAAAGCACATTGATATGTGTGAACCACCAGCTTATTAGCAACTGGATTTAGGGATACATAACTCGCCTGGAGCATCATTGGGACAAGAAAATCCTAACTTCACATATATGCTAATAGGGTGTGAGCTGGTAGTGGGTGATCAGGAAATGCAGTTCTGGTTGCTGCATTTCCAGGGGTGTAGTTGTATGGGGTCCCTTGTGTGTGTGTCTTACTTTTTTGGGGGTCAAGATGCCAGCAGGGACCCTATGTCTCCAGCATCCTATGAGCCACTCAGCATGAAAGGGGAGTGTGTTAGCCACTGAAAAGAGTCCCAGTGAGTATCAATTGCAAGCAAGCCTTTATTAATGTCTTCTTCAAAAAGCCACGACAAGTTGTGGAGAGTGACGATACTGTAACTCCAGAGGAAAAGACAGTGAATCCTGATGATAGCATCCCATCTACATCATCAAGCAGTTTGGTAGCAGCAGGAGATAAACATGTAGACACTCAGTTCGTTAATTCAAACAATATCTCTGACAGTGGGAAAGGATAGGAGAAAGGAGTAACAGAGAAGCAGAAAACAGTATACATAACTGGCTAGATTATTTTATAATCTTAGAAGGTTGTACTGTATCATCTTAGAAGACGGCGTGGTTGTGACTCTCATGAAGGAACCCTACACTTCTGGATTTGCCACTACAATACTGTACATCTCAGAACAGAATATTGTAAGTTTTGGCTGTTGCACTGCCCCTGAACCCTCTCCCCCCCTTTAAGTGGCTGTTTTGGCCCACCCCTAGTTCCACCTTGCCTTATAAAGCTGCTGACTCTGTCTTGGGTCCTCATTTGCTCAGACTAAGCTCTCTCTGGCTGCCTCTCCCTGTGTACCTGCTTGCCTGCTTCACAATTCATTTTTAGACTGCCAGCTCTGATGTGCCATTACTGCTGGGCCAAATGTCTGGACCAGCCTTTACTTAGGAAATGAATGATGGAGTGTCAGGAACAGAATCCAAAATCTTCACAAAAGGACTTGATTTATGGCAGAGGACTCTTATTCAGACTCAGTGCTGTTTGGCAGAGCATCCGACTTAGAATGCCATGGGACTGATTCCCCACATGGAGGCACTGTGTGAGGACGGGCAGCTGAAATGGGACAAGATAATCTCAAACCAAATATGAGAGCCTGTAGCCTTATTCAACAACCTAGGCAGCTGTTAGCCAGAATGGAGCTAGTTGGCTCAAAATATATGCCAGTCTGCCACACAAAAGCTTGTGGAGCATCTCATTGGATGCGCCAAAGAAAAGCAAATAGGCAGGAGAAGAAAACAAAGGACTCACTGGTCTCTGGGTTATGATTCATTTTCAGAGACCGCAGCCGAGTCTGCTCCTCCCAGATAGGCTTGCATAACAAACAGCAAAGGCACAGAAGTGCAATTGAACAGGGATCCATTGGCATAAATGGCTCACTCACTCATCACCATCAACAGGCCCGGCACCAGTGGGTGGCCAGGTTGGCCACTGGCCAAGGGCCCTGCAGCTGACAGGGGCCACTTCTGCTGTGGCTGAGCAGATGTAGCTTCCTCTCTGCAATCCATGGTAGCATGGGGTTACAAAGTGTGCACCCCGTGACCCAGTGCTGGTGCAGATTGTGGTGGGGGAGCCACCCTCCCAGGGAGCACCCCCCTTCTGCCAGTGCTGGCTGTCCACGCTACTTATCATGTCACCATGTTGCTGCATCAGCATGCTGTGTGTGCATGCTTGCCATCTTCCAAGATGGTGGCTGGGCCATCAACCCCCTCCGGCATCTTGGGTGATGGCAGCCATGTGTGCACAGTGCGCTAATGCTCTGACACCTCTGGGTCTATTTCAGCCCCTGGCCGCAGTGGCAGTAGTGCCACCACATTGCCGCCTCCACTGCTTTCAAGGGCACATTGCAGTCTGGTGTCCAAGGACCCGCTGCAATCTGGTGCTGGCTCTGGCCATCAACATTATTGAATCAGTAGTCTAGGAAGCTGTTGTGGGAACTTTCCCTGGTTGTATCTTGCAGACATCACTGTACATTATCGATTATAATGGTGCTGGTAGAGAAAATAATTCAGAGCAAACAGTCCAGACTTTGTGCAGCACTGCAGCCTGTTACTCTTATGAAGCAGCTATTTCCCTGGGTTTCAGTGCTGGCTTCTATTTTGACTCCAGATGTACAGTCACTCCAGAGCTAGGCAATGTAAACACTGCCATTTCATGGATGTGTCAACTTTCCATTTAGGCAAAATTGCAGTATCCTGGTTCTGTGTTCCTCAGTGACTCAGTCAGGCCAGACAAGTGCAGCTTGAGAGCTCATTCCACACCCAAATTATGCATTCCTCAAATTGAAGAGGTTGACCTAGAGTCAGACTATTTATAAAACCAGCTAGGATTCTATTGGTCCCACCTGGATCACCTGACCCCTGCTGAGCCGATAGTTGCAATACCACCCACTGGCCACCTGCAATGGTAGCATTGAAGCATGCACCAGAGAAGCAAATTCCCATCTGCAATGGTGGGGCAGAGGAAGACATCTAGGGCCTGACTGTTAAGGTTCTCACTTTGGCGTCTTTATAATAACATGATGACAACATCCCTGAGATTTGTTTGGACAAATGTTTCCCAGCACGCTTCTTCCTGCACTCCCAGATCTCTTTTCCTGACAATATATTTCCCCCTTCTTCCTGGCTGATGTGGATAAATAAATTTATTATCCACAGATTAATGCTGTTTGTAGTGGCTGCTGAAAAAAAGCGAAGCAAGCATGGAAAGACCAGTGTAATCTTCTGGAGTGGAGATCAATGGATATGAATTGCCAAAAACATATCCCACATACTAAGGGTGCACTCTCTCTCTCCAAGGGTGAATCCTTATGTAGCCAAAATGACATTCTCTCTCTCTCACACACACACGCATGCACGCGCATGCGTGCACACACACACACACACACACACACACACAGCCTGCTGGAGTGGCCCATCTGCATTTCTCTGAAGCAGTTCCCCAACCAAAAAATTTGTACAAAAATGCATATGTTAGTGGAAAGTGTACATAAAAATGCATATATTAGTGAAAATGACTTACAAAATGTGATATATTAGGGAAGAGTGCTATACTAGATAGAAATGGATACAAATGCATATATCAGGAGAAATGCAGGCTTAAACACTGACAAATTTTCATGAGGACTTTAAAAAAAATTAACAAAATGATGTGGAAATGTGGTGAACTGAACTTCACAGTGTAAAAAAATGAGAAACGGAGACTGGCAGATCCATCCAACCCTCAACCAGCAGAGGCTGCTCAGTTAGGGCAGATGGGGCACTGCCCAACCAACCTGAGTCTGCTCTCAGCCAGCCTCCACCTGCCCACATTCTTACTTGCAACCAGTCCAAGGGGTGGCACCTCTTATCAGCTTCCTCCACTTTAGTGGCAGTTGTTTTGCCCTTGTGAAACTCAATGGGGAGGAGGATGGGGATACTGTAAAAATAGAATTAGTTGCCTCTGCCCACTGTTGGCTCTGGCTCCACCTGCTGTTGGCCTCCAACCTCTGCCCCACCAGTCCCCATGTGTACCAGCCACTGCTGCCTAAACCTAACCCCAAGGATAGCTGTCTCATTCTGAGAAGGTGAAGCATAGGAAACAAAGAACTTAGATGCTCTTTGAGGGGACAAATAAGACAAATGCATTTCAGATTCGTTTCAGGAGTCCCTCAAGAGGTTAAACATCTTTCTATATATCATCTGATGTTAGTGATGGTTCTTTAAATGGCCCTTGCATTCCCACCCTTGGCTGTATTTCATATATTCTTTTTATAGAAGGCAGGCTGGCAGAATAGTGATGCCATTTCTCCGCCACCACCGACGGAAAGGCTTTTCTGCTTCATTAAAAATGAATTGATCATCAAATGCTTTTTCACTGTAGTTCTTCCTTTGGTATTCAATGAGCACCATTTACCCCCACAACAAAAAATATGTGTGGGTGGAAAGAGTTGCATCTCTGTGCCTAATGTTTGCACACCGACATGAAGCGAGCGTCTTGCTATTCATTATTTGAGAGTAACATTTTTATTATAAGAGAACCTGTTCATTGACCAGAAGGGATGGCAGTTGATGAAATTAACAGCAGCAGTGTTCTTTCTCTCTCTCTCTCTCTCTCTCTCTCTCTCTCTCTCTTTCTTTTTGATCTTATGTTTACTTCCTTGCTATAGCAATTGTTGGGATATTGCTTTTAGAGCAGGCCCTATCGTTAGGCAGAGTGAGACGGCCACCTCAGGCAGCAGATGCTGGGAAGGGGGAGCAGTGGTGATAGCCCCCAGATGTTCCTCCTAAACCTCCTGGCCGTACTATCCAAAATTATATATTGGGGGTCAGCAGCTAGTAATGTCTCAGCCATATCTGACCTGCAATTGCTGCCCTAGAAGACCGATGTGGGGTGGGAATGATAGTTGTTGGAAGAGGACTTCTAGCAAGCTACTATGGCAAGTAGGGGTTTGGTCCACTGATCTCTCTTCTTAGAGTGGCAGCTGCTGATCACATATGGTCGCTTACAGATCCATCCTACAATTGGTTAGATGTGCCAGTAGATATAGCAGAGGACTGATGTAAAGCATGACATTGCTTTTGTCATCTTTAGAGATCAGTGAGAAATTCTATTCAGGTTGCATTTCAAGCTGAATCGATCAAATTTGCACTTTCTGAAACTATATGGGAAGCGAAGCACAGCCATCCTTCACAATTTGCCCTTAGTCACATTCTGCAGTGCTGTTTGCCAACCAACCAATGTTTACAAAAATGCATATGTTAGGGGGAAGTGTGCATAAAAATGAATATATGAGTGAAAATGGCATACAAAAATGCATTGTATGTTGAGAGATTGTTTGCAAAAATGTGTACATTAGTCAAAACTGCCTACAAAAATGTGTTTATTAGGAGAAATTTGCACTGCTGGAGAATTTTCATGAGGATTTTTTAAAAAAATGGCAAATCACTGCAGAAATGTGGAAAACTGAATTTAAGAGTGGAACAATGAGCAACTAAAAGAACTGAAATTGACATTCCTAGTCATTGCAGCAGTTATCACAGACAGGTTTTTTTTAGTCAGATGGTCTAGTCAGTGGATCGCTCTAAACTGGTTGTTTGAAAACCATGTAAATCTGATTGAAATAGGGTGGTGGTGGAGGTGGTGGATGCAGAATGCTAAAACTTACAAGACCTGAACAGGGCAGTTTATAACAGATGCTACTGGAGGTTGCTGACTCATAGGGTTGCCGTAAGTCAAAATCGACTTGAAGGCACATAACAACACCACAACATAGTTCTGAGAGGTCTTAGAATAGTGGTTTGTGACATAATTTCTCTTTCCCTTATGTGACACTGGAACACGTGGACAGCCAATAAGGCTGAATGTTGGAAGATTCAGGACAGACAAAAGAAAGTCCTTCACACAGCACGTAGTTAAATCATGGAATTTGCTCCCACAGGAGGCAGCGATGGCTACCAACTTGGATAGCTTTAAAAAAGGATAGGACAAATTCATGAAGGATAAGGCTATCAAGGACTACTAGCCATGATGGCTGTGCTCTGAGACAGCATGCTTCCGAATGCCAGTTGCTGGAAACCGCAGGAAGGGAGAGTGCTTTTGTGCTCAGGTCCTGCTTGGGAGCTTCCACAGGGATGTGGTTGGCCACTGTGAGAACAGGATGATGGACTAGATGGGGCATTGGTCTGATGCAGCAGGCTTTTATGTTGTTATATAATCTGAGCACATGTTGAATCTCTGACAAGAGAGGTCCCAAGTGAATAAACCCTGCGACAGTCAGGGATGGGCAAATCTGTCAAATATGCCACCTGGACTCTGCCAGAGACCACTTCGGCTGCAAGTCCTGCAAGACCCTCTCTCTACTTGCTGGCCTCTTTCCCCTTGGCCTGGGAGGGTAGGGCCCTGACTGACTGGAGCTAAAACATGCCACTATGCCCTCTGCAATATGCTAGGTTTTGTGTAGCCAATGCTCAGGAGTTTCATGGAGACATGCTCACCTGGAAATAATTGGCCACAGGTAGAAAGGTTTGCATGCTGCTGCTTCTAACTACCCAAACCAGAAACATCACCCCATCCAAAAGCCCATTGTCTGTCTCAGTGTGGCTGTGTTTGTCTGTGCCACTGCCATATTCTTTCCAGTTGGCTTTGATGTCTCTTGGAACTTTCCACTGTAGGCCAGATAGCAAGTGAAGCTGATGTGTTGCAAAGGGTCAAAATAGCCAACACTTTGATTAATAACAAAATGAAACTGATTGTAGTCCAGAGAGGGGAAACAAGGATATTCAGCCTTGGCATGAAATCAACTTCACTGATGTACTGCTAAACCTAACCTGAACTGTGCACAGACACTGCTGCGAGCTGGAGATAATATCATAGCAATGGGACATTAATATTGGATCTCTTGACATCGGACAGCCTGCCTTCCAGCAGGAATGTACCTTGGTGGTCTCAATTTGATGTTGGGAGGTGCCTGAGCTAAACAGATTGCTTTCCACTTAAAACCATTAACCACCTTGGTTTTGGGGACTCTGAAATGGATTCACAGAATGGGAGCATTTCTCCCAACCCAAGGTGATTTCAAAACAAAACAAAACCCCCTTGCTGTGGTGACCAGTGTTGTAAAGGGTCTGACATAAGCTAGTGAAGCTGTTCTCAAACTTTTGCAGACCTCTTGAAAAGTGCTGTGGAATGGGGGGGGGAGATGTTTTGACAGAACATGTATTAAACTTTTTTTCTTGAGTACCTGCCTGCATCATCACCAGAACCAGAGGTGTATTATGAAAGTCACAGGCCACTGAAACATATTGGCAGATTTTTAGGGAAAAATTAATAGATTGGAGTAGGGTTGCCAGGTCCTAATATTTGCATTTTTCTAAGCACTGCTTGGTTGGAGAACTGCATCACAAATTTTGGATAAGTGCAAATTTCAAAGGATGGCTGTGTTTCAGAAGGTGCAAATATGATCAATTTGGCTTTAAATGCAAACTGAATCCAATTCCTCCCCAACCCTACTAACAACTCATAGCAAACATCAGTTCCCAGCATTCTTTGGGGGAAAACCATGGACACATTCACACTATACATTTATTCCACTATTATTCCACTTGAAACATCCATGGCTTCCCCCAAAGAATTCTGGGATGTGTAGTTTGTGAAGGGCTCTGAGAGTTGTTAGAAGACCTATTCCCTTCACAGAGCTACAATTCCCAGAGTTCTCTGGGAAGAGGGACTTGACTGTAACGACTTTGACAACCTTGCCTGTATGAGGGGAATATGAGTCTCCTAACAACTCTCAGCACCCTTCACAAACTACAGTTCTCAGGGTGCTTTGGGGGAAACCAGGCCTGTTTAAATTTATGGTGTGAATGTGACCCATGACCATTTAAAATGGTATAATGCTACCAGGGCCGGTGCCAGGTGTGATTGGGCCCTTGGGTACTAGCCTGCCCTGGGCCCACGGTGCCATAGCCTAACACCTCGCCATACAGGCAGTGCGGAGCTAGTAAGCCCACCTGCACTCGTCACCTATCTCTCATGAATGATGTGCATGTATAGCGCTCATGCCTGCCATCAACCAAGATGATGGCGGGGGTGTCAGAGAAGCCCGTGCCTCCATCTTGGGTGATGGCAGGCATGCACACACAGCATTCAAACTGATGGGAGAGGTAGATGGGGTGTGCGTGCAAACTTATTGAAGCCCATGCTGTCTGTATTGGGGGTAGTGCCTGGGAGCTCCCTCTCTGACCATGCTGCAGATCATGGAACAGGAGAGCACCCTTCTACCTAAGGAGGGGGCTCTTCAGGGGCCCCCAGGCCGCAGGGGCCCTTGGCCAGGTCCCAACCTGGCCACCTTCTGGTGCCAGCCCTGAATGTTGCTTCAAATACATAGTGAAGATGTGACTATTGAGAGATGTTCCATACTTGATTACTCTTGGTCTAGACTATCCATGAATGTGAAGCTCCTGCTAGGTGGCACGAGTTTTATAACAGAGCCTGACTATCTGTCAAAGGACCAAGTTGGCTACCCAGTTTATGGTACTGCGATGGTTGCAGTTTGGGAGGGGAATGAATTCACAAAGCATGTAGATCTGTTTTTGGCACAAGATACTGAGTACGTATAAAGAAATATAGAGGAAATGGGCTAATGAAAGCACTCTGTATATTTTTCTCTTCCTCAGTTCAGGTCAAGCAAGACACACAGAGCAGCTTTAATCATTGTGTAGAGTCCATTTACTTGCTGGAGGGCCCCTGCACCCCCATCTTGGTTTAATTCATTGTCCCTGTCACTCCCTTAATCTAATTCTGACTCTTTTGATATTGTGCTATCACACTCTCTTTGCCTGTTTCACAGGGCTGTTGCGAACATTTAGCTATTTCCCCCACTACTGCCAACTCCCAGACGGACTTGAAAGACGAGCGAAAAGTGCAAAGTGCTATGATGAATACATTTTCTCTTTTCTTATCTCTAGCGGTCACTAGAGTTTCAAAGGGATCATTTAGAAAAGCTCTCCATCTTTTAGAAATCCCATCTGAGCTTTTTTTTTTTAAAGCCATAGTAAGGGAAGAGTCATAGCTCAGTGACAGAGCACATGCTTTGCATGCCAAAGGTCGCAAGTTCAATCCCTACCATCTCTAGGTAGGTCTGGGAAAGCCTGCTGTCAAAAACACTGTAGAGTTGCTGTCAGTTGACAGTGCTGAGCTAGATAGGTCCATGGTTTGACTTGATGCCTGTCTTCTTATGAATTAAAGTCTATTGATTGGGAAACGATTCATTACTTTCCTCCGAACTCTTTCTGCCTTTGCTGTTATGTACAAATGACGACCCTTTCATAATTTATACTGGGTGCACAGGGCCGGATTAAGTTGAGAGCCCCTAGGCTGATTGGTGTTTGGGGCCCCCTTCTCCTCTTAGGCAATATTTTTCTCAACCCCCTTACAATGCGTGCCATCAACCAAGATGGTGGCAGAGGCTTCAGCCCCTTAGGGAAACCTCGGCCGCCATCTTGATTGATGGCAAACTGCAAAAAACAGCGGAGAAAAAGGTAAGTGAAGCGGGGGAATGGCGGGCGGTTCAGAAGCTCTTGTCAGGCGACATTTTCTTTTTGTACATAATGAAAAATCTATATTATATATATTTTTTAGCTTATGCATGGACCCCCAAGAGCTCCGGGCCCCTAGGCTTCAGCCTACTAAGGCTAATGGATAATCTGGCCCTGTGGGTGCAGAGCAACTAGAGGGACTTTTTCTTTTATGAGTTCAATTTATTTCATTTTGGGGAAATTTCATGTGACTAAAGAGACGTCAAATTATTTTGATTTACAGGCAAGCTAGGGAGGCATCCGTGGGCTCTAGTTTATCTGACATGTTGGGACTCTGGATTTCAAACATCAGAGTGAATACTGATAGAGGAGAGTCAAGGACAAGGGTGTGTTGCTACTGATTGATGTAGGATAGCAGTCAGGCATACTTTGCTTGTGCATTTGTTACTGGTACTATAGCAATTTCCCTGTAACGCTATGCTTAATGTTAATGTGCTATGAAAAACAGAGTAATTTTTTTTTAAATAAAGCTTTAAGGGTGACCAAACTACCTAGTCACAGAGGAGGTTTCCCCACTATGTCTCTGCTTTGTTGCTCAGGTTCTACTCAGGGCAGGCATTTTTGCTTCATCTCGGCTAGGGATGAGAGAGAAAATTGATTCAGTTTGCATTTCAAGCCAAATCTGTCGAAGTTGCACTTTCTGAAACAATATGAGAACTGAAACTCAGCCATTTTTTGAAATTCACACTTATCCGAATTTTGCAGTGCAGTTCTCCAACTTAAGAATGATTACAAAAATGCATATATTAGGTGAAAGGGTGCATAAAAACGAATATATTAGTGAAAATAACATACAAATGCATAATAGGAGAAATTGCTTACAAAATGTGTACATTAGGATCAAAATTGCATATAAAATATGATTAGGAGAAATTCACACTAAAATGCTGAAGAACTTTCATAAAGTTTTTTTTTAAATCACAAATTGCTGCAGAAATGCAGAGAACAGAATTTAAGACTGAAAAAATGAGAAATGGGGAACTGAAATGGTCAGATCCTTACATCCCTAATTTCTGCTTTGGATGTGATTCAGGGCTGGATTTAGGAGAGGCAACTTAGCTGTCTATCTGGAGTGCTAGACCTGTGCAAGGGCCTTTTCAATGGTGGCTCCACATCTATGGAGCACTTCTCCCACTGAGGTACACCTAGCCACATCATTGTTTACTTTTAGGAAACAAGCAGGTTTTCAGATGTGGGGAACTGTGAATGATGTAATTTATGAACAGTTTGACACTGCTGCTTTTTATGACATGTTGCAGGGAAATAATGGTTTTTCTAGTAGACAGAAATTTGGGAAAATCACAAACTGTGACACACATTTGAAATCCAGAATATATTTTCGATATGCCCAATGCACCATGACTCTTTCCACCACTGCTCACATTCCTCCCCATTCTGTCCTTGGGGCTACAAACAGGTGGAAATGTCAGAGAAATTAAAGTCCTTTTACTTACTTCTTGGTTGGCAGGACTCTCTGAGTTTGTTTTTTGTGGTACCCAAAAGAGGGAGTTTCTGGGGAGGAGTCGTTGACACCTAAAGATGTAATTTTAAATTTTAAATTGTTTTGTAGTATTTTAAGTGCCTGTTTCATGGTTTTAAGGTTGCATATAGTTTAATTGTATCTTAATTGTATATTTTTGTATGTTTTTAACTACATGTAGTTTTATTTGTAAGCCGCCCTGAGTTCCAGTTTAGAAAAAGGGCGGGGTAAAAATAAAGTTTCATTCATTCATTCATAAAGATGCTAGAAGGTAGCCAATCTTAGCATAACAGTCTTAGTGTGCAAAGAAAGAGCCGTGCAGGTTGTAAGTATTGGGAACGGTTGTAGCTCAGTGGTGGAGCATCTACTCTGCATAGAGAAGGCCGCAGTTTTAACCCCTGGCATCTCCAGATAGATCTGGGAGAGGCTCCTGCCTGAAACCCTGGGGAGCCACTGCCAGTCAGTGTTCACAGTACTGAGCTAGATGGACCAATGGCCTGATTCGGTATAAGGCAGCTTCCTATGTTCCTATCAGGGTAGGTGTACAAACCCTTTGAAATAGTCTGAAACAAAAGCAGCCCTACTGGATCAGACCAAAGCCCTCTCAAGTCCAGCCTTTCATTTCCAACAGTGGACAAGAAGTTGCCTATGGGAAGCGCACAGACGGGACATGAGCTCAACATCCCTCTCTCACTGTTGTTGTTACCCAACGACTGGTATTCAGAGGCAAATGAATCTGGAGGTAGTATACAGCCATCATGACTTGTAGTTATTGACAGCCTTATCGCCCTGAATATATATATCACTCCCCTTTAGACCAGCTAAGTTAGTGTCCAGCCACTTCCACTTATTGTGGTATCAAATTCTGCAGCCAAGACACACTTTACCACCTCACTGAGAACTAGGCCAAAAATCAGGGTATTGAATATGATAAGAGGTTTCTGCGAATAAAATATTGCTGATGAATGGGAGCTCCTTGGGGCATTTCCTGACCATAATGATCATCTTGGAAGCAGTCTCCATTCTAACAAAGCCCACATGCAGCAAAGATATCCCAGGTATTCATGTCCATGTGATTAAGAATCCTGCCTTATCTTTTTGCAGAATTGCAGTTCTCTGTCCCTAGTGCTAAAGAGGCAATTCAGATCAACAACCGCGAATGCCAATGGATAAATAGCAGGTCATCCAAAGTAAGGTCTGCTCATTATTTTGTCTGAATTGGATTCTTCTTCCTTTGCAGATATTGCGTTAGCTCTCCAGATTTCTTTAACCGCTAGAAGGCACTCTGGTATAATTGTTTCCCCCCTGCTTTCTTTTCAGCTATTCAAATAAGAGAGGGAAAAAGTCAAACAAACAAAACATGTCTGTCTTTAAAATGCCTAATTGCATAGATAATCACGTTCTCCTGTCTCATGAAAATATAACTCTCTGACATGGCTTAACTGCTAGCTGCCAGTGACACTCCAGCAAATGTTAACTGCTGGCTTCAATAAAGGGCTGTGGATCAAAGATTAAGGATGTGCTGGGGGTTCTGCCTTCTTTTGAAAATACTGTATGTTTAGTGGGAGGGGCCATAGCTCAGTGGCAGAGCACATATTTTGCAAGCAGAAAATCCAGGTTCAACCATTGGCAACTCTGAGAATGGTCAGGGACTGGGCTGGGAAAGACTTCTGTCTGAAACTGTGGAAAACTGCTGCTGATCTTTATAGTCAAAAGGTAGTCAACATAGTGCCCTCCAGAAATGGTTGGATTACAATGCCCATCATCCACAGCCAACGTGGATGATGGGAGTTGTAGTCCAACAACATTGTCTACCCCTGGTGTAGAATATTGAGGACTAGATGGATGAATGGTCTGACTCCATATGACAACATCCTATATGTAATTGGTGCTTTCTGAAAAACCAACCAGGGGTGTCCACTATGTGGCTCATTTCAGCAGTTGTTGTGTGGAAGCATGCTCCAAAATCTGGATGTTGCCTGCTCTCTGAGTTGGTGATGTGGATCTTTGAAAATGTCAGGAAGAGGGGTGATTTTTTTCCATATGTGGTGGAAATGTAGACTAGCAAAGAGATATTGAAAGATGATAAAAGAATGTTTCATAAAACATTTGGGTTTGGCTAGCTCCTCTAGACAGACTAGGCAGCCAGACAGATGCTTGACTAGCCCCCTGATGTTTTCTATAGTCTTAGGGAACTCTTTATAAATGTATGTGTTTGTTTGCTACATGCAGTAGTGCAGGGTCCTTTCATGTTAGTCACAGCCACCTTTTTTTGTTGCTGGATTGAAAATGAGATCCTTGTTAATGCCTTCTCCCACAACAATAAACATCCCTAGGAGCCAATAAAAATGAGAGGGGAAGTTTTTAGCTACTGAGAAGAGTCTTCTCAGTGGCTAACTCACCTCCTTTCACTCTGATTGGCTTCAGTCAGCAGGAAAGGTCAAGGAGACATGCTAGAAGACTCTTCTCAGTGGCTAACACACTCCCCTTTTGTGCTGATGGCTTGTAGGATCCTGGAGACATAGAAACCTTGTAGGATCCCCGGTCCCCCAAAAATAAGGGGTCTAAGACCCCCCTAAGAGCCTGAACTAAGGATGGAGGAGAAATTCAATTCAGTTCTCATTTCAAGCTGAATCTTTTAAATTCACACTTCACGAAACAGTATGAGGACCAAAACACAGCCATCCTTTGAAATGTACATTTATCTGAATTTTGCAATGCCAACCAACCAGTGTTTACAAAAATGCATAGATTGGGGGAAAGTGGGCATAAAAATGAATATATGAGTGGAAATAATATACAAAAATGGTGGGACGCCTATCGATGGAGGCAGTGATGGGATGGGAGGAACCAAATGGTCCCAGATGGGCTAATGGAGGAGCCTTCAGTGACTTATCTCAGCCTTTGAGGCAGCTAGGTGGAATGGCTGCTGCTGTTCTGGGGATAGATGAGCCACATGACAATTGAGCTGATGGAGGGGGCCTTGCTGTTTCACTTCTGCCTCTGAGGCAGCCATTTGGAATGGCCACTAATGGAGACAATTTGGGAGGGGAAGAACCAAATGGTATTTGGTCCCCCCCCAAGGCAATGGAGGAAGTCTTGTTCTCTCCCCTCTCCCCTGGAATGACTACTGATGGGTTGCATTTTGCTCACAGAGCCAGATTGGCCCTAAACGATCACTGACATCCTTTGATGATCAGTGATTTCTAGTACTGAACCACTGGGATATCTTTATTATGGTTCCATCTGCATTATTATACCACATTAAACACACTTTAAACTCTGGGAATCACAAGCTGGTTTCACACTGCACTTTGTTCTGTTATTCTGATGATTTCTTACCTGGTAATTTGCGCATTATATTTGACCTTTCACATGACGTACAAGCTAGTTCTGGAAATCTAGTGGAATGTACTGGTAGTTTAGCACTAATTCCTTTGATAAATAATACCAATATTTCTGGTATAAATAATACCAGAAATAATCCATTTACAAGGCTGGGAACCCAGAAGATTGCAGGAGATTTGTGCTAGCAGCCTGTCATGTGACAGGCATCCAAGCTTCTTCTGTATAGCCTTCCTTTTTTTCTGTAATTGTAAACTCATTCCTGCCTGTGCCTGTTCCCTATTTGCCTTTATTTGCTTTTGGTGAGTCCTCTTTACATTGTTTTTTCTGAGTTTGTTCTCTGATCTGTGCCTTGGAAGTGCTGTTCTTTCCTGCCTCTTCTCCCCTCACCCCCCATGGAGCCAGGCGGCTGCTAAAAGATCTAAAAGATCTTACTTGAATTTCCCCCCTCTTCTTTGTGTTCAGCTTACTCCGGAGTTTCCCTTGGCTGCTTTCAGACACGAGGCTTATTACGTGATAGTTGTTGAAGTCGCTTTTCAGGTCTTTTATAGTCATTTTCTGTTGTCTTTTAAGCCCTCCTTCTCCCCTCAGTCTTTTTCTACCTGAGCCAGAGCAGCTTGTATTTTTAAAGTGACCACCTTTTCCCTTTTCCTCAGTGCTTTGTTTCTGTCTCTTACTTTTTGGAGTTTTTGCTTTCTTGCTGTTTTTCTTGCCCTTTCCACTTGATCCTAGTGTCTCCAATTGCAGCAGTGAGAAAGACATTTGCACAACATGGCGGTATATCAGGTACTGCAGTGTGAAAGGAATTTTAGAAATCGGGACAGAAGAGCTACCATATTAATCTGTTAAACTAATGCAATAAACCCCATGTGTGAAAGCAGTCCTTGTTTCCAGAGTGATTTAACAATCAGTCCCTCTTCCCAGGGAACTCTGGGAACTGTAGCGCAGTGAGGGGAATAGTGGTCTCCTAACAGCTCTCAGTACCATTAACATACTACAGTTCCCAGGATTCTTTGGGCGTAGTCATGGCTGCTTAAAGTTGTATGCAGAGCTTGGAAGTAACTAGTTACAAGTAACGAATTACTTGTAATTTACTACTTTTTTGAGTAACTAGTGGGTAATTTAATTACATTTTGCTGGTAATAGAACAAGTAGTAACTTCATTACTTTTGAGGAGTGATTGTAATGTTTCCAGCATTACTTTTGTGCATTACTTGGGGGGCGGGAGCAGGGGAAGTCTTCTGCTCCTCTGATTTGTGAATAAAAATCATGTGCTTCAAATTCGGCTTCTGTGCAGTGTTGTTCTTCCTTCATGCTCTATGGGTGCTTAGGAGGCGACGAGGGAGGAGGTGGAGAGCGAGATGGGGTGGAGAAAACAATTGTTTAAAAATTGACAGGAGTGGAAGGAGAAAAGAGCTGGAGGCAATATATATATTAAAAAAATACGTGTGTTGGGGTATCATCATTGCTGGGGGTGGGGTGAGGGGATGTGAGATTCTGTTATGCCATTCTCTTAATCTTATGGATAAAAAAAAATATTCTACTACCCTCTGTGTGTGTGTGCTTATTTTTAATGTTGTTTTAGGCTACTAAGATGTGCAGCAGCCAAGGCCAGCACCTTGTAGGCATTTTTTTTAAAAAGTAACCAAAATGTAATTGTAGCAATTACCTTTGAGTAAAAGTAAAGTAATCAGTTACTTTCAGAGCAATTGTAATTGTAACGGCAATTACTACTTTTTGGGGGCCATGTAACTGTAACTGTAATTTATTACTTTTTAAAAGTAATCTTCCAAGCTCTGGTTGTATGATGCTGCTTTAAATGTGTAGTGCAGATGGGGTCAAAGTAATGTACAGTACCTGGATTCTGTTTCTTAGGAGGGGGAATATTTATGCTACGTCATGTAGTTTCATGTCTCTAGTATTGAAGGTGAAAGAACATTCTGGGCTCAGATTAACATGCCATATACTGTACAGACAAAAGCATGTTATGTGCCATTAAAAAAAGACAAGACCCAGGTGCATGAAAGTAAATTTGTAAAGAGCTGCTGTTAAGCAAGGCCACTCCTCACCACTACAGTCGTAGCTCGATTTACAACAGCAGATCTCTCTCTCTATAGACATCCATTAATTAAACATAATACTAGTTTACATAATCTCTTTCCAAACACATTATCTTCAAGCTGCCCTGATGCTGTCACTTTTATTTAATTCCTAGGGAACACTTAGCAAAGATAGTGTAGAGAAGTTGGGGAAAACTAAGTTTTTATGAAAGTGCAGAGAAGACTAAAATATGCTGACATTTAAAATGAAAAAGGAAAAACCAACTAAGATGCCCGACTCTTTCAGGATACTATTTATTAAAACATATGAACTGCAAGGGTTAGTTCAGGAGCTGTCCTTCAGATATTGTTGGATTTTGCCCATCAGCCTCAGCACTCATCGCCAATGGACAGAGATGATGGGAGTTGTAGTCCAATAAATCTAGAGGGCCACAGGTTCTCCAGCCCTGGAATAGTTCATGCAAACTATATATTTAATATTGAATACATATCTAATATTTGCCCTGCATACAAGGAGAAGGGTGAGCTGAATCTTCACAACTGGCTACTTGTCTATGAGTAGGGAGGTTTTTCTCATGGGGAAGCATTTCTGTGGTGGTCCCACAATTGTGGAATGCTCTCCCAAGGGAAGCTGACTTGGGACCAGCTTTGTCATCCTTCTGGTGTCAGGTAAATATGTTTTCATTCACTGGGGCATTTGGACAGTGCTAATGACCTGGCTTTTGGTGGTTTATTTTTGGTGTTCTTTCCTATGTGGTGGTGTGGTTATTTTACATTGTTTGGAAATGTTTGTGGATGAACACTTTTAATGTATCTGTTTCATTTGAATGGATTTTTATCATATACTACCTAGCTCATACCTGACATTGCTGGGGAATTCTAAGACTCCCCCCCCAATAGTGTAGTTTTGAAATCAGTGGTTAAAATGAGTGCAGTTTTGAAAGGTCCACAGTGTTGCTTCAAAATATTTATTTATTTATTTATAAGATTTATATTCCACCCTTCCAGTAGGAGCCCAGGGCTGTAAAATAGCATCCAATTGTAGTCAAACATGGATGAAACCCTACTCCTTGATCTTGAGGAACCATCATGCACAATTTGGCTATGATATCTTAAGAGGTATCCAAATGCATAGCAAACAAACAACCTTCCAAAATCAACAGGAG
The DNA here is from genome assembly GCF_030035675.1 of Rhineura floridana. NCBI lineage: Eukaryota > Metazoa > Chordata > Lepidosauria > Squamata > Rhineuridae > Rhineura > Rhineura floridana. The sequence goes on along the minus strand of NC_084492.1, from coordinate 26,555,722 downwards.
ATTATATTTTGTATGTGATTGCCCCTGTAAATCGCTTCTGGACTAGTGGAGTGAAACGATGCATAATTTGAACTGAAATGAATCAGAATGTGCAATCCCTTTCACTACCATCTGAAAGTGATAGAGTGCAGGGAAAACCTTACCATATGATTTTGCTAACCATTATTGGCAGGTGGTCCAGGTAAGGCAGTGGATGGTCCTTCACTATCTTTTCATCATCCTGTCACTAATCAGTTCATTGGAAGCAAGCTCAGGAATTTAGCTTCCAGTCCTGTACCTTGAGATGTTAACTATTTAAATTTATTTTAAATTTATTTTATGCAAGGCAGGGGTGGGGAATCTGTGGCCCTCTGTTGGACTCCAGCTCCCATCAGTTCCAGCCAGCAAGGCCAATGATCAGGGATGATGGAAATTGTACTTCAAAACATCTGGAGGGCCGCAGGTTTCCCAGCTCTGATGTAAGACATTTGTGTACCATCCTTTGTACAAATACATTCCAAGGCAATTCACAATAAGACATTACAATAAAATGGCATTTATGTAAAATACAGCTCATAATTAAAAAGCTATCCCCCAAACAACCCCATGCAATGAAAAACAAAGGGTGATATTCAATGCTAGTCCTCCTCAGAGCAGACCCACTGAAATTAATGGACATAACGGACATAGGTCCATTCATTTCAGTGAGTCTACTCTGAGTTGAACACAACCTAAAAGCACTTTCCAAATTCACTGCAACTTCAAAACAAATTTGAGATAGCAAAACTGATGACTCAAGTACAGTGTAATTTCCTTTCTCATCTGGTCAAATACTACTACTACTACTATTACTACTACTACTTAGCTGCTCCACTAGTCCAGAGGCACACTGGACCAGTTGCTGGGAACTGTAAGTGGGCAAAATGCTGTTGCACTCAGGTTCTGCTTGTGGGCTTCTCGGGGTAGCTGTTGGCAAGTGTGGGAACAGGATGTTGGGCGAGATGGACCTTTGGCCTGATCCAGCAGGACTCTTCATATGTCCTTAGGCTTCAGTACATTCATGTCTCTTTCATCCCCTCTATATCATTAATGGTCATGTGTGCATTGATTTTTTTTGAAAAAGCACTGCAAGAACGATGAAGTTTTACATATGGTTCCATTGATATGCTTTTCGTATGGTGGCTTACCCATGTGCAAGAGTGCATGGACACACCAGCAAAATAATGCACAAAAAGAATTGTGAAGCCATCATATGTATATCAAACAGAGATTGCCTTTTTCAGTGATTTTTCAGTAACAACATACAAAGAGCCTACTATCCCCTTTCTCTCCCCTCCTCTGGTTTCCATCAGCTGGTATTCAGAATCACACTGCCTGCAACCACACACACAGACAACATACAGTTGAAGGAATATGCCAATGGACTGAGGAAAACTGAAAGTTGCAGCAACTGTGCATGCTCCAGTTTCAGGCTTAACATATCAGATCTGCACAAACTGTTGCAGTGTGAAGTGCTGCTGTTTAGGATTCCAGCTACTTCATTCCATTCTCCCTTCCAACAGTCAGTCAGCATTCTGTGACCGCTGAGTATACTCAGTCCTCATTGGGCTGTTGTCGCCCCTCCCCATTTTTTTTTAAAAAACATTTTTTGTACTTCTGCAAACTTTGTAGTTCCTCCAAGCTTCCTGATTCCTCCCTCTTGTGCATGGGCGGTTCCCTTTTGGTGACATATACATCGGCCCTCACAGCCTGAACCTTGGAAATAGAAGGAATGATTTCTGAAAATGTCCTTTGTAAACTGGAATTTAGGATAAGTGGACTGCAGGGCAGAGCGAAGCAGAAGGAGAACGAGACAGAACAAGAGAAATCTTCTCGCCCCGCTGTTAATGTCTTTACTGTAAACTGTTCTGTAAACCTGATTGACTGACCAATGGCTATCATTGAGAAGCATAGTGTTTTCTTCCAGCAGTCTCTTCCCTTTCAGAAACTCAACACAGGTGCAGGCACAGTAGTAACAAAAGCCCTCTTTTTGATCATTCATTTCTCTCACCTCCAGCAGTGACACACAGTATACTGGCACACAGTCAAAGTTATAATGCTCAATGTGCAATCGATGAGTGGATTGCAGGGCAGTGTCTCAAGCTCATTAAATCTACCAAAGAGACTCTGTGGGTGGCCAGCAGAAAAGGCAATGTTTTCCAGCAGCGTCACTATGGCGAAGGGAAGGTGGGAGGGAGAGAGGGAGGGAGGGTGGAGGGCAGGGCCAATGAGGAGGACAAGATTTATGTACGTATTAATTTTTTTTACAGTTGAATACTGACCATATTACCAAGTTGTCTGGCTGGTTTGCAGAGGCATTAAAAATACAAAATGCAATCCAAAATTGACACAATGGAAACGGTAAACCACTTCTTCAAAATAATTCACAAGAGCAAAAAACATCTGAAACCAGTATGAACACAGCAGCTAAAAAACAAATTCAAACTAGTATAAAACCAACCAGGAAAACTTGGTGCAAAAAGCTGTCTAGTTTTGCTGGTTGCTGGAGCAACATATAAGCCTGCCTTGTCGGATTGCCAGCCTAGGTGCTAGTAGGACTGACTTATCTATGTAGTTTGCTTGCTGTGTTTGACTTTACTGGATCCTGACTTTACTTCCTAATGTGCTTCCAGACTGCTGCTATTTTCAGGAGCGATTCAATCACATACCAGCAAATTTAGGCACCACAATGATAGTTTATTGGAAAGTCTTGTGCAATAAACCCATTACCCCCACCATTGGACTTTTAAATTGGACTGAAGCCTTCCCTTAAATTTAGATTTTATGCTGCCCTTTATATAATAAAACTGAATCCTATACTTACACTACAACTTACTCTTATAACTGTAAGACTACTTTTTTATTTTTAGCTGACAGTCCCACTAGCTAGATCCTTACTGTGTGAAATTATATTCACTAACAGGCAAAAAAACCCCTTGCGATTTAAGAAAGTACCTACAGCCAACATATATTTCTATAAAATTTAAAAAGCAGGGAAAATTGGGCAGCTGTAGTGAATGCACCAGGGGAGCAGGAGACCTGACCTCCTCTCTGAGATATTGTACTGCCCTACAAATCTGTCAAAATGCAAATACAATTTGGGTTGGTCTTTCACAGTCCAATCCACTTGTTATGTAGCTTGGAAGAATTTGGTAACATGTACCTCTTTATCTCCTTGCAATTGTGCTTAGGATAGAAAAAACTGACCGTGGAAGGAGAGAAGGAGAAGAGGGAGGGAGGGCTGGAGAGGGCAGGGGAGGAGGAAGAAGGAAGAGGGGAGGGGAGGAAGAAGAAGGAAGAGGGGAGGGGAGGAAGAAGGGAGAAGGAAGGGAGAGGGGAAGGAGGGGAAACGCAGGTCTGATCATTTACATGCTTATTGTTCAATGGGATTTACTCCCATGAAATCATGGTTAGGCTAGGTAAAACTGACCATGGGGGAAGAGGAGGGGGAGGGGAGAGGAAAGGAGGAAGGGAGTGGAAGGAAGGGGAGGGTATTGGAAGGGGAAGAGGAAGGGGCAAAGGAAGGGGGAGGGAAGGGGCAAAAGGGAGGTGATGGAAGGGAGGAGGAGGGGAGGGCAGGTCTGATCATTTGCATGCTTATTGAGTTTAATGGGATTTACTCCTGTGAAGTCATGCTTAGAACAGGTGAAACTGACCATGGGGGAGGGGAGAGGAGAGGGGATTGGAAGGGAGGTAAAAAGGGAAGGAGGGGAGGGGCAAAGGAAGAGGGAGGGAAGGGGCAAAGGAAGAGGGAGGGAAGGGGCAAGATCGAGGGGATAGGATGTAGGAGGAGGGGAAGGCAGGTTTGATCATTTGCATGCTTTTTGAGTTCAGTGGGATTTACTCCTGTGAAATCATGTTTAGGATAGGTGAAACTGATCTGGGGGAGGGGCAGGGAAGGGAGGGAGAGGGAGGGGGAGGGAGGGGGAGGGAGGGGAGGAGATTGGGTGGGCGGGCACTGGGCAGAGGGGAAGCCCCTTTCCTTTCCAAAAGGCAAACATTGTGAACAGTATCATTGCTTTTCAGTATTTTCCCCACCTTTTTATTCTGAAGCAGGCACATGTAGCCTCCCACCCAAATTTAAACCAAAGCTGTCCCTGGCCCCATCCACACCAGACTGTTATTTCACTTTAGACAGTCATGGCTTCTCCCAAAGAATCCTGGGAAGTGTAGTTAGTGAAGGGTGCTGAGAGTTGCTAGGACATGCCCTGTTCCCCTCAGAGAGCTTCAATCAGAGCAGCTGACTGTTAAACCACTCTGGCCACTGGAGCTCTGTCAGGGGAATAGGAGTCTCCTTGCAGCACCCTTCATAACCTACACTTCCCAGGATTTTTGGAGGGAAGCCATGACTGTCTAAAGTGAAATAAAGGTCTGGCATGAGTGTGGCCCCCTGATTAGCCAAGCCAAACAGTTGTTAGTCTGGCTTTTAGAACATTGACATTTGGTTCTTACTGAGCATGCCTGGGCTTATCATTGACTCCAATGCTAAATTTCTTAAATTAATTAAAAATTGGCCAGGAATTATTTTAACTTTTAAACTGCAGAAGATGAAGGTCAGCGTATGGGGCAAGGTCACCTAATGTGAACATGGCTGATTTTTTAAATTAATTTCAACTAATTATGAGAACTCTGTCAGAAAAGAAGTCCAACAGAAGTCTGTTTTTCCCCTCTCTTCTTACACTTTGAACTCTTGATTCTCTCTGACTGTTTTGTGTATTGCCATGAAAACTTAGAGGATTGTTAAGCAAGTGTTTCTAAGTTCAGGACTCTAAGTTTTGTAAGGTTTTGTTCTGAAATGAGCTTATGGGAAGCATCAGAATGGCATGGGGGTATTTTCAATTTAACATTGCGGAATGCGAAAAATCCATGCTGGCTATAGTATACATCCACTCTTGTGACTGTATAATACTGTATTAGTTTTTTAACCCCCAAGTGCAATTTAATTTAGGTTATTGGGTGTGGTGTATTGGAGCTGGTAAAGGTTGTCTTGCTACGTAGCACTGAAAATGAAGTTTCCACAGACTGATCAAACCTTGGATTCAGCTCTAGGAGGTACATTTTCCAGGATTTATCCCACGGGGAATTAGCTTTAGACACAAAATAGCCCCCAATACCTTTGGTGTGCCCTTATTACAGTTTTAGCTGATGCTTTCAAAAATAAATGAGTGGTACTTATTGTCTACTTGCACAGCTGCCTAACTTGTTTTTTACCTTGACACTTTGTCACTGAGGCTGAGATGCTTTGTCAGCTGGAACTCCCCTCTTGCTCATACAGGAGCATAAGTGGGAAAGTGCTGTTGTGCTCATGTCCTGCTTGCAGACTTTCCATAGGCATCTGGTTGGCCACTGTGAGAACAGGATGCTGGACTAGATGGGCCACTGGCCAGATCCAGCAGGGCTGTTATGCTCTTCCCCCCATCTCATGGCTAGGACCACTGCCTGAGACAGTGATTACTGTCAAGAACCTGCAAGTTCTCACTGGGGAGTCAACTCCCAAACCCAGGGCAATTGATCCCAGCCAGGCACAACCTGTGCCTCTCTTACCAGGGCTGAGTTAAACCAACAACAACTCTGCAAGGTAGGTAGGCTGCCACCACTTAAACCTGGTCACCTACTCTGGGCCAAGGGGAAACCCAAAGTACCAGAAATAGACCTGCCAAGGATTCCAAAAGACAAGAGCCAAGGATGTACTCCTTGTCTTGGAGCCTTAAGGCAAAAATACCCAACTATACGGTAGTCTGTGGCTAATTGGCCAAGGTGCTGGATTCAGAGCCAGTTTCCCCCTGAAATGACCAATGATAGAAGTGTATAAAATTATGCATGGCATGGAAAAAGTAGATAGAGAAAAGTTTTTATCCGTCTCTCATAACCCTAGAACTCGTGAACATTCAATGAAAGGTACTTCTTCATGCAGCGCATAGTTAAACTATGGAGTTTGCTCCCACAAGAGGCAGTGACCACCAGCTTGGATGGTTTTAAAAGAAGATTGGACAAATTCATGGAGGATAAGGCTATCAATGGCTACTAGCCATGATGGCTGTGGTCTGCCACCCTAGTCAGAGGCAGTATGCTTCTGAAAACCAGTTGCCGGAAGCCAAGGAGGAGAGAGTGCTCTTGCACTCAGGTCCTGTGTGTGGGCTTCCCATAGGCAACTGGACTAGTTGTGCCACTGGCCTGATTCAGCAGGCTCTTCTTATGTTCTTATGTTTTAAGCATGTATCCATCCATTGTTATCTGCCCTGAAGGCATAAGGTAGAATGAGCCATTAATCTAAATGAATATTTTTTTCTTTCTTGGCCAGGATCAATTATGCATATGTGGAGAGATCTGCATGCACAGTGAAAACTTTGCCTGCTGTTTTTACTACAGCAGCTCCTACTGCCCAAGAGACAAACTGCTTTTGAAAAAAAAAGGTGAGTCAAAAACAATGGACAAGCCTCCAGCTGTACAAATGGCTTTTTTCTTGAACATGCACATCACATATTTGGATCTTTGCTTTCAGTTTCTAAAGTGGTATAGCAAAATTAAGATGCAGCCACGTTCCCACATTTTCATATTTTTTCACCTGTCTGAAGTGAAATGTTCTGTGCTTGAAATTTTTGTGGTAATTATCAGGTCAGCTTACATGTGAAGAATGAGCCTTCCCTGTCTTTCTCCTTCTCTCTGTCACTTTTCTGAACTTGAAGGATCCAACTCACATCTCCAGTTTGTTTTGCTGCCATTTTTAACCAATCTAATGCAGAAGGGTTGTCAGCAATGCATTACCGCATTACCAATGCTATACTAATGAGCAACAAGGGATGCAGATTACATTTGGAGGAGGCTCCCCTTTTTGCAGTGATAAAAATTACAGCAGATGTCACTGATGAAGCTTCATTTCTCTCTCTCTCTCTCTTGCAGAGGTGTCATAGCTTGATAAGATAAAGATGGTGTGATGACTATTGGTGCAATAACATCCTACATAAAAAAATAAAAGGCTCATCATGCTAAGGTTTCTTCTCCTTCTAAGAACAGCAAAGATGGATGGAGGAAACTATTACCATAGATTTATCAGGAGTAATAATGAGAGCCTGTTAGATCAGGCCAAAGGACCATCCACTCCAGCATTCTGTTTTCCCAGCGGCCAACCAGATGCCAATGGGAAGCCCACAAGGAAGGCATGCACACAACAGCCCTCTCCCTACCTGTGACTCCTAGCAACTGGTGTTCAGAGGCATACTTTCTCCGGCAGTGGATGTAGAACATAGCCATTGTGGCTAGTAGCCCCCGATAGCCTTATCCCCCATGAATTTGCCTAAACCTCTTTTAAAGCCATCCGAATTGGTGGCCATCACTGTGTCCTGTGGGAGCAAATTCCATCGTTTCAACTATTGTGCTGCTCTGTGAAGAAGCACTTTCTTTTGTCTGTCCCGAATCTTCCAACATTCAGCTTCACTGGATAACCATGATTTCTAATATTATGGGAGAGGGAGGAAAAACCATCCCTCAAATTTATTCTTCAAAGTCAACAAGGATGTGGAATCTTAGAAGCTAAAAAATGGATTATGGTACAAGCTTTTACAGGCAGAGTCCACTTCATCAGATGCTTACAGTGTAATTGACAGGAACATATCTCAGTTGACAGGAACATACACGTGGGTATAAAGGAACGGTGGATATAGAAGTTGAAGGTAAATGGCAATGAAACAAAAACTACAGTCTGTGATACAGTTCAGTTGGAGTTTAAATGTATGCAAGATAAGTGTAGTGACCACAACAGGAGTGACTGCTGATAATCCAGTCATCTTGGCATTGCTGAATAAATATGACCTATAGTGGGGCAGGAAACCATTATCTCTGTCCTGAAACCCAAATGAAATCCCTTGCTGCTGTAAGCATGAAGATGACTTTTTGAAATGTATTTAGTTACATTAAAGCCATCACATCATTTTTGCTCTGCATTTTTGGTTGACTATTTTTGGCTAAACTTTCTGGGGTAGGCTGGTGGCAGCTGTACCTGCATCTAGCCCTGGAATGGCATTCTCCATTCTGGAGCCAGCTCCAGGTTTTGGGGTTGCCTTTGAGCAAGTGAGTCCTCACCCTTGCCACCTCTTCCTCTGAGTCTAAACCAGCATTTGCCAAGGTGGCACGCTTCAGATGTTTTGGACTGTAACTCTCATCAGCCCCAGTATCATATGGACGTGCTGGTTGGGGTTGATAGGAGTTGCAGTGCAAAACATCTGGAGGGTGCAAGTTTAGTGAAGGCTTGCCTAAACCATACAGCCCCCACGAAGAAGATGGGAAGACAAACAAGAGACTGCTGCCCATTCTCCTTGCTCGTCTCATTCCTTGCCTGCCCAGACAAACTGGGTGAAGAGGTAGCTCTTGACTGCAGGTGGCAGCCTTCTCAATGAAGCACATTCAAGTCCTGGTGGAAGTCCTGGTAGAGCATCTGCCTGTCCTACAGAAGTTCTCAGATTCAATCTCTGGTGTCTCCAGGTCAGGAGTGTAGTGGTCCAGGGTCTCAGGGGGTCTTAGACCCTTTACTCTGTGGGAAGCATGATCCCAGCAGGGTCCCTATGTCTCTAGCATCCCACAAGCCAATCAGCATGAAAGGGGAGTGTGTTAGCCACTAAGAAGAGTAATCTAACATGCTTCCTTGCCCCTTCCTGCCCATTGGAAGCAATCAGAGTGCAAGGAGGTGAGTTCAACCACAGAGAAGACTCTTCCCTTTCATGCTTATTGGCTCCTAGGGATGTCTGTTGTTGTGGGAGAAGGCATTAACAAGGATCTCATTCTCAACCCCACAGCAAAAAAAAAAGGGGGTGGTGGTGGCGGCTGTGACTAACATGAAGGGATCCTGCACTTCTGAATTTGCCACTACGCTTCTGCTCCAGGTAGGGCTGGGAAAAGCTCCTCCCTGAAATCCAAGAGATCTGTTGCAAATCAGTGTAGACAATGCTGAGCTAGATGGACCAATGATATGACTCAGTATAAGGCAGCTTTCTATGTTCCTACGACTGACTCTGTCCACCCAGGCTGACCATTGATCCTCCTGGGCAGGAAGAAATATAATGGCCTTCCAGTATTCCAGCTGAGCTTTGTTTCGAACAGCATGGTCTTCCTGAGGCTGAGTGTGTTTCCATGTCCTTGTTGTCTGGTCTTTGGTTCTGACTACTGGCTTGTCCTACAGATTCTCTCCCTGGCTCATCTCAAACTTTTGCCCATGGTCCAACTCTACCACAAAAACAGCTAGGAAGAGTTGCGGCTAGCACAGGGAATTCCAGGGGTCAGTAGTGGGTGCCATGTTGGGGTGTGGGCCTCAGGACGTGCCTAATGATGCTGAACCCTCATGCTGGTGCTACTCTACTTCAGCACTCCTGAGCTTTTCCAGGTAATCTGAAGTGTAGGTGGCTCTGGTCTGTGGACTAGGCAAGGACAGAAGGTTAGGTTTTGAGATTTATATCCAATCTAGAAGTTTCAGGCAGACTCTAATCCTAGGATTTAATCCTGTGTGATGGCAAGATCCATCGGAGTCTGTGCCTCTGACTACCAGTCACTGGGAATCTCAGGTGGGGAGAGTGCTGATGCACTCAGGTTCTACTTGCAGGCTTCCCATGGGCATCTGGTTGGCCACTGTGAGAACTGGATGCTGGACTAGATGGGCCTTTGCCTTGGTCCAGTTTTATCTGAGGACACATGATGCAAACACTATCCTAAGGCAGAGCAGGACTAGGGCTGGCCAGTGTCTGGATCGGAGACCTCCAGGGAACCACATCGAGGTCACCTTGAGTTCCCTGATGGAAGAAAGGCAGGATATAAATATACTACTAATTAAATATCCCCTCCTCCCCTGTGCTTGAAGGGGCAATCTGCATAGACCAGGTAACTTCCTAGTTTAGGGTTCCAGCCCATAAGGTTGCTGGATCAGGCCCCAGAGACTCGATATTTGCCCTACTAACTGATGGCATCTGGGAACTGGAGGCGCTACATTTTTCAAACAGGCCAACAAAACTGTTCCTCCAGCTCGCTAGGCTGATCTATCGTAGGGCCACAATAACATTCTTTATGATGCTTATAAAGGCAGAAGGCATGGCCATTCACCAAGGATCCATTACATAGATAGAGGCGGCCGTGAGGCTTCATCTCGTCCTGATTCATGCATCAGACTGAGTAATAAGAACACAAGGCTGATGATCCAATAATAGGCTATTTCCTAACTGGCAAGCAACAGATTTCCTCCTCCTCCTCTGGTCTAATAAGTTCAGTGGCAAGCAAGGCTTATTGACAGTATATTCCAAGAGAAATTAATCCCTCCACCCATTGGATTTAAGGCCTTTTTTTCAAATACTGATCTTTCCAGATAATCAGTTTATTATGTAAGAAATGGAATGCAGCCATGTGCATTGGTTACTGACAGACAGGGCCAGCCCCACTGTTTGGCAAAGGGAGGCAGCTGCCTCATTCAGCAGATGCTGGGGGATGAAGAGCAGACAGAGTTGTGGGTGCCCTGCCCTGATCCCTTAAATTAGCCTGCTGTCCTCAGTTGCAGTGGAGGATACTGTCTCCACAAATTAAAGCACAAGTGGGGAGCTTTTGGCCTTCCAGATGTTGCTGAACTACAACTCCCATCAACCCTAGACAGCATGGCCAATGGCCAGGAATGATGGCAGTTGTTCATCAACATCTGGAGGGCTAAAGCTTCCACACACCTGTGTTAAAGATTCAAGTGTCAGTACAGTTGAAGGAGCATGATGCGACTCACCTGGTGGTCAGCTGATCTGCAGAAGCCTCTGAAGAGTCTGCTGATGAATGTATTGCTGAATCTCTGTTTCAATGCTTTTTTATGTGGTAATTGTTTTTCATCTTGTATTTTAGCCATTTTTATGTATGTTGCCCAGAGAATTTCAGTTATGGGGAAACAAAAATACAATTAATGAATGAATAATGTAGACAGGCAGTTAGATGTGACCAAAGGAGCAGGCCTGAGAAAATATTTATTTATATATTCAAACATGCATTACCCGGCACTCAAAGCTGTTAGGAAAAATAAAATGATCTTGTAAAGAAAAGGTACTCACTGCGGGTTAGCATGCAGTCTAGAATGTGGTTGCACAACACTTACTTATGCAACATCAGAAGGGAACATTTATGACATCTGCTTCTGGGCGCTTCCAGATGACATGTTTATAGAGCATTTATCCTCATCTGTTTGCAGGGAGATTAGACAATTTTGGCCATTTAATGAGCATTCATTCTGATTTCTTTGTGGAGAGATTAGATGACGTGGCATGTCCTGCCCGAAGTTGAAAGACTCAGTTGCAGTCGCGATGGTGATTTTCTCTCTTTTTATTAAAATTATAGACACATCTAAAACTTGGTGGCTGATTAACCTCTGTATGCTTTCTAGGAACTTTTGCCCTGAACTAACACTGACTAAGCATGTCTTTGCAGCTCTCAGATGTTGACTCAGCAACTATCCTCTCCCCTTAGTCAACTTAAGTAGGCTTGGCTTTCGCACATAATGAAGGCTCCTCCTCAACTCCATCTGTTGAACTTCCTGCCTCTGAAGCCTCCAAGCATGAGGCGATGGAGGTTGGATCTCAGCTTCCCCCCCAACTGGTGGGGGCTATCTGTCTGCTCAAGCTTGGGAAGTTGTGGGGTGCTTGGCTGGGGAACATCAGGTTGACAAGGCAGTGCCTCTGGCGCGGGCGAGGGGTGTGTGTCTAATGGAGCAGTCTCTAACAGGTCAGTCTCTGACAGTTCAGGTTGCACTCCAGCAGGGGGGGCAGGATCAGGGGGAGTTGAACTGACAGGGACAGGGGTCTGGGTGCACTGTGAGCTCTCATTCCTGCTAGTTCCTTCCCCCAGCTCTTCGACCCAATCCCCAGAGACGGGGTCACCCTCGTCGATGCCTCCCCTCCCAACCTGGGTCACAACATCATCCCCCCTCCTTTGCTGATCCCCCCCAAGCCACATAAAGATTCAGAGACCCCATACCATAAAAAATAGAGAGAAAAAAAGAGGTGGGAAAGTGGCAAGGAGGGGATTATTGGAAATGATGCCTGGTGTGGAACAGGACTTTAGAATGTGTTGGTAGGTTAGCTCCTATTGTCTCCTCTTGAGGTCTGAGGTGTGGTTGAGCAACCTGTGGATATGGTTGCTCTTCTGTCACCCTTGTGTGACAGCCTGGGGGGGGGAAAGATGTTCTTTTATAGCTAGCAAGCAGTGAGTAGGTCAGCTGACTTCTCTCTGTCATGTGCTCGACACATCCTCTCTACTTCAAAGGACGACTCCTCATTTGTCTACTAGATGAGTCTACTTCAAAGGATACCTCTCACGTGACTCATCTGCCCCAGTTTTGTGGGAAATGATGTAATAGGGAAAGGATGTGTGGCCTCTTGTGGGACAGGTCACAACTTCATAGTCTTAAACTAACTAGTACACTGCTCTTTATTACAGCATATTCCAAGCTCCAAGAGGGCATTGGAGGGATAATTGTTGGGATTTCTATACACTTCCAGACACATAACGTCTTTGATAATACAGATGCGAGTAGCCCAGCAGCTCTGGAAGGGAAATTGATGGGATTGGGTGTGGATTGGGATGTAGAGGTCAGGATTCAGAATTTTGGTGGTGGTTTTTATATGGTGTGATGTAGAGTGCTGGACTAGAACCTGGGAGACCAGGGTTCAAATCCTACTTACATTATTATTAGTGTGTTTTACGCCTTCTATTATAGACTCCTCTGGAAATTTTCTTAACAGCATGATCCTCCCCTTTTGGTATTAGAATATTGAAGCATCTTGATGATGAACATAGTATAAATGCCTAAGAAGATTTTATGCTGCTCTGGCATGCCAATAAACCTCTGAGTCAGTTTCTTGTTTAAATTATAGCAATCATAAAATGCTTAAAAAAAAAAAGTAATAATGCTTGCTAAAGAAAAAGGATAGTCTAAGAAAACAGTTTGATGGCTGTGCACCAAGTGAAGGCTTGCCATGTATGAATGAATCATTGCAGATCAGCCACTGTGTAAATCTTTCCTTATTGCATTGCACACAAAGCTTTTTAGTGGAGTCGGTTCACACGATTTGGTTGTAGATGTAAATGCGTCTTATCTACGGATGTCGGAGGGTTCTGATGAAAACAGAAACAGGAGTGGAAATTGCCAATGTTTGCTTATTCTTTCCATGTTTGGAATGGAAATCAATCCAGCGAATACAATCAATATTAGCTATTGTTGCTTCCCGTTTGCAAATTATACATACTTAATTAAGTTCACCCCATTTGCATTGAGTTTCCTTTGCATTGAAATGAATAGGGTGAAATAACGTAATGACAACATAATCTACGTAATGTATTTGTAAATTATGTAAGTTACACAATTTCGCCACAGCGGATAGCAAGACAAATAATGTAGGGTTAGGCGAAAGACAAACTGCAGTGGAACGGAAACAGTGCTCTATGCAATGAACGCAGGGTGGAATTAAAAACAGTCTTTCATCCCTAATCTTACCACTTGATCATATGGCATTTGTTGACTTGTGTGGATGCTTGGAGCATGTTGTACTGGCCACAGATGGAGAGAGAACGCTGGATTAAATGAACCCAATGCTGAACTGCTAATGGATGCTGCTTTTATGACTTCATCATACATAATTTGATGATGTGTTTGGATGCTTGAAGCAACTTGTACCAGCCACTACTTGGAACAGAATACTAGGTTAAATGAGCCCAGTGAAGAAATGCTGATGGGTGCTGCTCTTATGACATCCAGATAGTTATGAAGAGTGAACAGTTAGTGCATGAGTGTCCTAACAAGAGGTCACAGCCCATGGAGAGAGAAGGAGTGAAAGAGAGAAGATGCATGGAGGCATTTCAGTGACCTCCCCACGCAGAAACACTTCTTCATCCAGTTAATCTGTTATGTGGATGGACAGCAGGGGGTTCAAGTGGACTGCTTTCAAAAGTCCCTGTCATCTCTTGTGTTTTCCTGTCGCTGTGAATGAATCATATTACTTGGATAACGAACCATTTAATGACTTGTGTGTTGATTTATCAGGTGGCACTGCAACAGAGGCCAATTTAAACAAAAGAAAGAAGATATAAGCAAGAGGCTGCTTGAGCAAGCTTATCAATGACTGCAACTTTCATCAAGATGTTGTTAAGGCTTGGCAGGTACCCAGTGGTCCTGTCTGCAGTTTTTGTGTACATAAATATCCAACCAGGAATGGGGGAGACATTTGGCTCAGTTTGCATTTAAAGGTGATCTTCCCTAACTCACTCTTTTCAAAAACAAAATGAGAACTGAAACACAGCCCTCCTTACAAATTCACACTTTTCTGAATTTTGCAGCGTGGTTCTCTGGCCAAGTATTGTGTACAGAAATGCATATACTAGGGTAAAGCGTCCATACAAGTGCATATATAAGTTGCCTTGAGACTATTTTTAGTAGTAGGTGCCTAAGAAATTTAATCAGTCAACCAATTAATCAATTATTATTAATAATATATTACTGAAAATAACATACAAAAATGCATTATTTTAGGGAAATTGTTTTGCAAAAATGTGTCCACTAGGCAAAATTGCATGCAAAAGTTTATATTAGGAGAACTTTGTACTAAAAGGCTGATGAATTTTCATGAGGACTTTAAAAAAAAAAATTCACTAACTGATATGGAAAAGTGAAGAACTGAAGTCTGGAAAAACAAGTAACTGTGAGAAACCCAAGAGATAAAAATAGAGACATGCTTGCAACACCCCTATTCTCATTCTCCTGACCACTGCTCGAGCACCCTCACCTCCTCCAAAAACAACTGCCCATTTGTTATACTCATTCCCCTTTTCCAAGCAGTGAGAAGTTGCAGGGACCATAGGGCTTGCTCAGGTTTGGTTCCCCTTGGAAGAAAGGATCACTGGAGGCTTATAATATTCTGTATATATGTAAGTAAACTCAAATATTACCAGTTGAGCATAGGTGGAGGAAGTACTGATTAAATACTCCAAGAGACAAGCAAATTCACAGATCTCCAGCGAGAGACAGCCAGAACCCAAGTTCCTAGCAAAGGTTGACGAAGCTAGGTATGTGGGTATGTGTATGTATGCAAGTAAAAGTGTAAGTGATGAGAAATAACAGAAACTGCAGTTTGAGTCAGAGACAGCAGTTTTCAAGTGGGACTAGGACCACATCCACACCATAATTGATCCCACTATTATTCCACTTGAAACAGGCATGGCTTTCCCCAAAGAATCCTCAGAAGTGTAGTTTGTAAAGGATGCAGAGGGTTGTTAGGAGAATCCTAATCCCCAGAGGTCCCTGGGAAGAAGGATTGATTGCTAATCCACTCTGGGAATTCTTGCTCTGTGAGAGGAATAGGGGTCTCCTAACAACCCCTAGCACCCTTCCCAAACTACACTTCCCAGGATTCTTTTGGGGGAAGCCATGACTACTTCAGGTGGAATAATAGTGGAATGAATGTACTGTGTGAATGTGGCCTAGGAGAGATGTGTAGAGCTGATGTTCCAAAAGCATTTGGGGGTATCACAGAACTTGCAATCTTATCACCAAATCTGACTGTTCAGTTTCTGAAAGCTGGAGAAGAGAGGGCCAGAATTTACTGGGACTTATTGAGAGGGTGAATGCTTCTCCAAAGAGATATCATTCTAAACTTTTCATCATCCTCCAATAGCTGCAATCGCATCTTAAAAAAACATCTGGAGCTTTTTTACTCCATTAATTTAAACATCTTCTTGATTAGCATTTACAGTGAAGAAAAGTTATCTTTTTGGGAGGAGGAGCATAATTTAAATATCAAAGATCTTTCAGCATAAATGGAATAAGTTACAGGTGCGCTGCTTGCAAACCCCTGAGTGATAATTCTTAATGTGCCGCCTGAATGGGTCCCTCAGACAGCAAAGTGCATCAGCATGTGCTCCTTTGTTTTGATGCTTTGCTTCCAAATAGAGGCTTCTGAAAATCAGGATCAATGGTTGGTCTGCTGCAGGCTTCAAAGACTTTGTTTCATGCCAATGTACTTTAACCCTGTCCTGTTTTACCTCAAAAGAAAATTGTTGCTGAGACTGGCATAATTTTGTCAGTGATATCAAAGCAACTGCATTAGCCAAAGTGACTTACATTGAGAGTTCCCTTTTGAGGATGGAATAATGTTCACAATGGCTGCTGATTCGTTACAACTGGAACTGATTTGTGTGTCCCGAAAAGGCACGTGATTCAGCCTTCCTGGACTGTGCCACTTCAGCAAAGAGATGAGGCCATTATATGTTTGCATGCTGCCCTTTGTTCATGTGTGAGTGCACATGCCCCTACCTCAAGATTCAATGACTGCAATGTGCTCTATGTGGGGCTACCCTTGAGTCTGGTATGGAGGCTCCTGTAGGTGCAAAACGCTGTGGCTAGAGTGTTGATGGGGACAGACTATCAGCAGCACATAACTCCACTGATCAAAAGCTTGCATTGGTTGCCCAAATGCTGTTAGGCCAGGTTCAAGGTTCTTGTGTTAATTTATAAGGTCCTTAGTGACTTGGGTCCAGGATGCCTCAATGACCGCCTTATATTCCTGCTTGATCACCAGTAATGCAACGGCAAATTCAGAAGTTCAGGGTCACAGTCACACACCCTCCCCCCCCCTTTTTTTGCTGCTGGGTTCAGAATGAGATTCTTGTTAATGCCTTCCCCCACAACAACAGATGTCTCTAGGAGCCAATCAGCATGAAAGGAGAGTGTTAGCTACTGAAAAGAGCCTTCTCAGACTGACTCACCTCCTTTCACTCTGATTGGCTCCAGTCATCAGGAAAGGACAAGGAAGCAAGTTAGAAAATTCTTCTCAGTGGCTAGCATATTCCCCTTTCATGCTGGTTGCCTCATAGTACACTGGAGACATAGGGACCCTACTGGACCCCTGCTCCTCAGAAGGATCCTGTTCCCCACAAGACCCTCTGAGACCCTGGACGACTACACCCCTGTTGATCACTGAAGTCTTTGGTGAAGTTGTTGTTAGTGGTTCCTCACGGCTTGGATGCATGGCTCATATCCACCAGGAATACTGGATAATATTCAGTATTCTGGGCCCAATATTATGGACCTCCCTCCCAGCTCCCTGTGGGGGCTGATGGAGTTGCCCTCCTCCTTTGCCTCCTCCTTCCCGGAAGTACCTTCACCCCGAGATCAGATCTGGGATTGGAACAGATGACAATGTGGAGGCCAGAAGGATGTGTACATGGAGTCTTGGCATGTGCCAGTGACGCCTAGAAAATTTCAAGTGGGATCAACATCAGAGTTTGCTTCCACTTCTAAGAAATGTCCTGTGTTTAGCCTTATTCCTACAGAGACGTCTGTGATATAGAGGCAGGACAAAACTGTCAGTTTTGGTCCTCTCAGTTTCTCTTTTTCCCCAGTTCTGCATTTCTGCAGTGATTTGTAATTTTTTTAAAAAATAATTCTCATGAAATTTCTTCAGCATTGTAGTGCAAATTTCTCCTAATAGATATATATTTTTGTATGCACTGATGTGCACAGTTTTGCAAACTATTCCTGTTAATATAATGCATTTTTGTATGTTATTTTCACTAACATACTCATTTTTATGCACACATTCCCCTAATATGTGCGTTTTTGTAGACATTATTTGACTGGAGAATTGCATTGCAAAATTTGTACATGTGCGAATTTCAAAGGATCACTATGTTTTGATTCCCATAGTGTTTTGGTGAGTGCAAATTGGATAGATTTGGCTTTAAATGTGAACTGAATCAAATTTCTCCCCCATCCCAAAATAGAGAATCGTGAGCAGGGACTGAATGAAAGTATGAAGAACTGCACCTTTAGAAATTTCCCATTTAAGGACAGCTAAAAGCAATTTATACAAAGGTGATGGGCCTTTGTCGCAAAAGAATCTAAGTGAAATATGCCAATATAACATATCAATATTTATATGTATGTATGTATATATAGCACTGTAGTGGCAAATTCAGAAATGCAGGGTCCCTTCATGATAGTCCTAGCTGCTCCCCCCCCTTTTGCTGCTGGGTTGAGAATGAGATCCTTGTTAATGTCTTCTTCCACAACAACAGAAGTCCGTAGGAGCCAATAAGCATGAAAAGGCAGAGTGTTAGCTACTGAAAAGAGTCTTCTCAGTGTTTGACTCACCTCCTTTCACTCTAATTGGTTCTGATCAGCAGGAAAGGACAGCGAAGCATGTTAGAAGACTCTTCTCAGTGGCTAACACACTTCCCATTCATGCTGATTGATTTGTAGGATACTGGAGACATTGGGACCCTGCTCCCCAAAAGGTAAGGGGTTTAAGACCTCCTGAGACCTCAGATGACTACACCCCTGTATATATGTGTATGTCTGTGAGGATAGTAGCTCCATGGCAGAGATGAGGAACCTGTGTCCCTCTAAATATCATTGGACTACAGCTCCCATCATTCCTGACCATTGGTCATGCTGACTGGGCTTTATGGGAGTTGAAGTCCAGCAACATCCAGAGGGCCCCACATTGTCTATCCATGCTCCAAGGTGATCATATTTCGGAAAATGTTGCTTTGACTTTTTAAGATTTTTTAATCTCCCTTGTTTAGAGGGGAAAAGGCTATTAAAGGAGCTGCATTTTCATTATATGTGCCCTTGCTGGTAAAAATTCTTTATAACAAAGAGTAGAGTGATTTGTGCCACTTTTGTAAATGCAGAAGTAGCTTGTAAACCACCTAACTGCAATGCTCCAAAGGAGTAATTATTATTTTTCTTTTTATTATGAAAAGGAGTCCTGTTTGTTTCCAAACCTCCTTGTAATTCTTTCACTGTTTAATGGGGAAATTACACCACCACCTCCTATAAATGACAGGAAACTTGTTTAACAAATCAAACATGGACATCTAAAGGGCAAGTCAGTGTAAAACAGTACATTGTTTTATTTAGCAGAGTTGCCCATTAGTGAGGTCTTCTTTTAATGGGATTATCAATAACTACAATTATCCTTTTCTTACCCATCTGCTTGAAAGCTCTTTTTATGTTGCTTGTCAACAGAAGCTAAGTGTGATTTCCTGGTATTTGTCAAAGTGCTGGGATTGGTTTCCAATGTGCTTTTAACACTACTTGGGAAAGAAAGCTTTGGTTCTATGACTTTCTTCATGCACAATCCTCAGTCTTATGCTCACTCTCATGGAGGTTAAGCCTACCAATGGCTAATATTCATGATGGCTATATATTGCCCAGTCTCATGGACTATATGTCCTAGCATTGTCTTAGTGTCCTATACTCAAATTCCAGAGGGTTTCTGGATATCCTACTTAACTGAGATCCTCATACATGTATGCCCACATAGTATACCTACTACATTACTTAGAAGTGACTTAAGTCTCCCTTCTCTAAAAGCACACATTCATAAATCCATGATTCTGTACTGGGGAAAACTCTAGCTAATGCCAGACCAACATTTAGCAAAACTGTGTTTTTTTTTAAGAGCAGCAGAGCAGAGAGGGCTGGGCACAGTTTGATGTTGACTTACTCAATTCACCCTGTAATGTCATCTCAGGATATTTCTCACTGTAAGGTCTGTAATGTAATTATGGCTGAAGATGGCAAAATGGACTTTGGATATACGAAGAAATTAAAACCCTCCGTTTCATAGCATCGTAGAATCATAGAGTTGGAAGAGGTCTATAAGGCCATTGATGCCAACCCCCTGCTTAATGCAGGAATCCAAATTAAAGCACACCTGACAGGTAGCTGTCCAGCTGCTTCTTGAAGGCCTCCAATGTTGGAGAGCCCACCACCTCCCCAGGTAATTGATTCCATTGTTGTACCGCTTTAACTGTTAGGAAGCTTTTCCTGATGTTCAGTTGAAATCTGACTTCCTCTAACTTGAGCCCATTATTCCATGTCTTGCACTCTGGGATGAACTAGAAGAGATCATGGCCCTCCTCTGTATAACAATCTTTCAAGTACTTGAACAGTGCTATCATATCTTCCCTTAGTCTTCTCTTCTCAAGGCTATTAATATTCATATAAAATCTGACTATAAAAAGGCTGTTTATCTATGGGAATTAACTTCCCCCTGTTAGAGGTATGTTTACTCTGCTTAGATATAGTCGTATCCAGGTTGGGACTCAGGAACCAGACCAGTTGGTGAAAGCAATTCAGTTTTTATTAAAGTAATAGCCAGACAGAGACTACGCCTTCTCATGAAGTTTCACTGCGAAACATAACCTGCGACTTGAAAGAGAGTTGACAGAACAAGGAACCACTATTCCCCCTATCCCTTAAGAAGGGGGCAATCGAGCGCGAATTCTCTCACTCCACCTTAAAGTGCTCTCATCCACACCCCTCCTCTCCTCCCTCTTTTGCCGCCTCTTTTGTTGTCGTCTTGTGCATGGCGAAGGGGGTGCTACTGCCCCCTCCCCTTCTGAAGACTCTGACTCTGGTATGGGGGAAAGTGGGGGGGGGCAATGCTTGAAGCATCTGGCTGCTTCTCCTTGCATTTCTCTGGATCACGAGGGGGTTGGATTCCCCCTTGCCCTCCCTCCTTCTCCAATAGCTCTGAGCTCGAAGGGGGAGAAGGCATGGGAAGCTCACGGGAAGGATCTGTGTCTGTTGGCCTTTCAAGGTCTTCGCCGCCAGACAGTTCTATCTCTGGGATTCCCTCCCCCTCTTCTGCTTCTTCTTCACACGGCTCTGGCCAAATGACCCCCTCCCTCTCCTCATCTTCTGAAACCTCAGGGCCCCAATCCTGTATCCTGACAGATATCAAGCTGTGTCCACAGCATATCTGACTAGCAAATTCTTTAACAAGCCAAAAATTACAAACTTTGGTTCCCCATCACTGATCTAGAGGTATTCTAAACGTGGTCTCTTTTCCAATGGGCCAGGGCTGCTTGGACAATGCTTCTTGCTCCTCAGCCTGCCTCTTGATGTTGCATTACATCTCATAATAATCTATAAATACTACCAGGCTTGGCTTAGAGGTGTTAACAAAGTCAAACTGGTGGCTAGAAGAGAGGTTCGCTAGCCATGTACAGAAGCAAGGACATCAAACATTTAGCAGACCTAAATACCTCCTTAAGCACCTTCAAGGACAGCCCAGAGGATGCAGCCAGGATGCTAGATGGACTTTATTGCCTCTTGAAACAGGAAAGAGAACACCCGGAGGAGATTGCCAACTCCTCCCTAGATAGAACTAACTCAATTGCCCTCCTAGTGACTAAACCATAGCATGATTACACAGCCAACTTTTTCTGGACCTTCCCTAACCAAATGTATCTAAAATGCATACAGTACATTAAAGTGTGAGTATAAATGTAAATACTAGTGAAAATCACATACAGAAATGCATTATATTAGGGGAAATTGCTTTGCAAAAAATGTGTGTATTAGGCAAAATTGCATTAAATACTGATACATTTTCATGAGGACTTTTTTAAAAAATTGCAGACGGATGTGGAAATGTGGGGAACTGAGTGAGAAACTGAGAACAACCAAAATGGACAGATTCACCTGTCCCTGGGTCAAACTGTGCTCCATGGCTGCCCTCCTCCCGTGTATCTTGCCTCCAGTCCTGCACTTTTATGATTGTTACTCCATCCATCACTTACACCACAGATACATTCACATAAGAGCCTGGCTGCTTGCTGATGGAGGAAGGCAGCAGATGTAACCATTTAGGGCAGAACTTGCCAATGTCCAATGCTGCACCTATATTTACAGCTCGATGAGCACTGGCTTCATGCAGTCTCTTTGACTGGGTTTAACTGCAATCACGTCAACATCTGCTGGACCCTATAACCCTGTGAGCAGACTCGGCATACGCCATACTCTCTAATAACCAATATATTGCACCCAAGGTGGTGGTGTAGGCTCAGATTATTGGCTGTAGTGAACATAAAGGCTGTTTGGGGTGAAACTAAAGCTAGGAGGGTGTGGAAAATGCATCCAAAGGAATGTCATTATGGGGAAGTGCTATGGAAGTCTTTATCTCCCCGAAACACCCAGGGTGCTCTTAGCCAGCAGTTAAATATTCATAAGGAGAAATTAATAAGCAGCAGTGCATGAAATGATGTTTATTTACCTGCAAATGATATGCAAAATGTAACACAGTAGCTTTTGTTCAATGGATCAAGTAGGGGGGTGGTGGAGGAGGGGAAATAGCCAGCTCTGCACAACACTGCAGCAGAGACATCACTTCTTTAGGCCCTTCCCCAAGAAGACTACTTCCCCAGTTGTTGTTAAGCCAGAGGTGTCAGTGTGCTAAACCATGAATGAATTGAATGTCTTGGACAAATAGATGCTCTCTTGCACTATCTGTCAGTGTTACCTAGGGAATGAATAACATTTTTATTTTTGCCCAGTCAAAATATAGCATGCTGAGTGTTTGGATCTTTCAGCAGTGGAAATGCCACCTTGAGGGAAGACTGGTTGCAATGTGTGAGTAACAACTGTGCATTTAATGAGCTTAAACAATAAAATAAAAATCTAACCATGTGGCGATGATGCTCTGAGAATCAAGGCTATTAGGGAGAGACACTCCTAGCTCAGTTAGGGATGCTTGAGGGCTTTATTAGGTCTGAAATGCCGCATTTACTAGACTAATATGCAGACCGGAAGTCCATTATACTTCAGTTTCTCCAAATTTTGAAATCACACCTGCACCATACACTTAAAGCACATTCAATGCACATTTGATGCACATGGCTTTCCTCAAAGAATCCTGGGAAGTGTAATTTACCTCTCACAGAGCTACAACTTCCCAGCACCCTTAACAAACTACAGTTCCCAGGATTCTTTGGGGGGAAGCCATGTGCATCAAATGTGCTTTAAATGTATGGTGTGGATGTTGTCTGCTCAAAAACTGTGCCAAAATTAGTACACAATGTGTATTTCTGGACAAAATGTGTACAAAATGTTATTTATTTATTTATTTATTATTTGATTTATATCCCACCCTTCCTCCCAACAGGATCCCAGGGCGGCAAACAAAAGCACTAAAAACACTTTAAAACATAATAAAAACAGACTTTAAAATGCATTAAAACAAAACATCTTTAGAAACATTTTTTTCAAAAAAGCTTTCAAGCTTTAAAAGCTTTAAAAAAATTTAAAAACATTGTTTTAAAAAAGGTTTAAAACATATTAAAAAGTAATTCCAACTCAGATGCAGACTGGGATAAGGTCTCAAAAGGATTGTTGAAAGAGGAAGGTTATCAATAGGCGCAGAAAAGATAACAGAGATGGCGCCTGTCTAATATTTAAGGGGAGGGAATTCCACAGGGTAGGTGCCACCACACTAAAGGTCCGTTTCCTATGTTGTGCGGAACGAACCTCCTGATAAGATGGTATCTGCAGGAGGCCCTCACCTCCAGAGTGCAGTGATTGACTGGGTATATAAGGGATAAGACAGTCTTTCAGGTATCCTGGTCCCAAGCTGTATAGGCTTTGTACACCAAGACTAGAACCTTGAACTTGGCCTGGTAGCAAATGGGCAGCCAGTGCCATTCTTTCAGCAGCGGGTTGACATGTTGGCGATACCCTGCCCCAGTGAGCAGTCTTGCCACCGCATTTTGCACCAGCTGCAACTTCCGGACCAACCTCAAGGGCAGCCCCACATAGAGCGCATTACAGTAATCCAGCCTAGAGGTTACCAGTGCATGGACAACACATTTTGTTGCATATTTTATTGTAAGAAGCGTATAAAACAATCCACATCTTTTTAAAAAAATTGTGGATTGATGCAGAAGTGAGACAAAATAGACTTATAAATGAACATATGCATACTTTGTAGACCAGAAATTGACTGTTCCATCCGTCCCTAAACTTAGCTTGGGCCCATAGGAACTGCAGTGGTGGGGGAAGAAGAATCTCTGGCTTCCATAAAGTCATGGATCTAATTCTCAGTAAGGTAGTACAGCTACGTCTCAGTGATACCACTTCAGAGTGCAGGTGCGGGCTTCCATGCAATAAAAAAATCCATGCCAATAGAAAACTCACATGTCAGCAGAGAGGATTTATCCCTAGCCTCCCCCCAATCCCAACCCCCAATTTTTATGTGAAGCAGTGCAGGCTAGTCCATTAGGGCAGATGGGGCACTGCCCCAACATCAGTATACCCTCAGCCAGTCCTCAACTGCCTGACATAGCATTTACAACCAGTCAGGAGGCATCTCTGCCTGTCATTGGTTCTGGTTCCACCTACTGCTGGTCTCCCTGCCTTCTGCCCTACCTGTTCAGTGGGCACCAACCACCACTAATTTGAAGGGATTTTGTTTTGTATTGATGAGTGTTCTGTCATGTGAACTTCCCCCTGCATTCTAAAGTGGTACAGCCCAGCCTCAGCTTTACCACCTCCATGTAAATTAGAACACACTCTGCATATGGTGAGAGGGACAAAGCTCTGCTCCCTGTTGTCTTCCTATGTGGTCTATGAGCTGTGCCCTTTAAAATGCTCAATTTTCTCCCAAGGGACTTGCAGTTGTCCACAGAGCCCCAGAATTTGATTTGTTCTGGATCTTCTTCAAGCCTTGCCTGCTTCCTGCTGGAGACTGGTGGCTCTAATGTCAGCGGGGCAGTGCATCCACTCTGTGTTTTAGTCTGAACTGTCAAGGAGCTTTCCAAAGTGCTGAACCTATTCTGGGAATATGTTTCACACCTTGGACAGCTCCTTGAAAGTTCAGACTAAAACCTGGAGCAGATTCACTGCCCCACTGATATTGGAGCCACCTGAATTGGTCTGGATCATCTCTCGTTCTCCCTCCCTTCTGTTCCATCTGCCCAAGGATTCACCCTCCCTGAAATGAATACAAAGAGAATAATGCAACAGAGACTGAGTAGCAGACGCTACTGATATATCTGGATTTCATGCTTGGGGTCAGATTAAAGGTATTAATAACAAACGTAGCCTGGTTGCAAAGGATTTGTAGCAAGCAGCTTTGAAATCAAATGGTATTGAGAGAACTGTCTATGCCTAAACTGGGGATGTGCTATGAATTCTAACATGCTGCTCAAATAGGGAGAGAATGTTCAAATTTTACTTACACACACACACACTTTGCAGCACCCAATCAAGATAGAGCAGCAATTTATAAATGTACCCTACTTTAGTCTGAAAAGTCAGCCATATTACAACAAGAAAGGTTGTCAAACTCAGTAAGTTATGAGAGTTTAGCACCAGAATAGTTTATTTAATCTTAATGGTAGGACTGTCAGAGTTTATAAGAGCCCAGTTCTAAAACCTTCTTCAGAATCACTTGCGAATCTTACTCACAAAGCTCCTATTTGGACAGCACTGATAGAAGCATTTTAAAATTCCATGGAATACCCAGTCATTCTGGTTTTTTTTTTACCTCCTCACAAATCCAGAATTTGCTAATCCGTAGAGCAATAAGTACACAGCCATTACACCACTGTTGCAAAAATATTTGTTTGTCTTTAATAACAGCGACAACAAGCAGCTGCATCCATTTAAGCAGGTATTGTGTCAAGATTTAATCAATGACAGGAATTGACTGGTATTACACAGAACATTGCCCTAAAGGCTTAAAGGGAGAGGGGGCAAGGAATGCAAAGCCACCCCACATTTCAGTGTAATAGTAAAGGGGATGCTCGCAAACCAGTGTGCTCCATTCTTTGTTGGATTTGCTTCTTACCCTGCATAGCAGGAGTGGGGAACCTGTGGACCTTGTTGCAACTGCAACTCCCATCAGCCCTAGGAAGCATGGCCAATGACCAGGGATGATGGGAGTTATAGTTCAGCAAATATCTGGAAGGTCAAAGGTTCTCCACTCTTCCTGTATAGCTATGGTATTCCTTGTATCAGAATCTTTTAGATTCACAGATAACCTAATCCATTTTAGGGCCAAACTAGATGTGACACCATTCATGCAATTAGTGATTGCGTGGATTGGTTTTACAGGTAAAGTTTGGGCACAGGGAATCCTCTTTCAGATCAGAAGCCTTGTGATTCCCAGCAACTGGTATTCAAAGGCATAGTACTTCCAAAAGTGGGAGCAGAACCTAGCCGTCTTGGCTAGTAGCCATTGATAACCTTATCCTCCATGAATTTCTCCAGGCCTCTTTTAAAGCCACCCAAATTGGTGGCCATCGCTACATCTTGTGAGAGTTAATTCTAGAGTTTAACGATGTACTGTTGCTGTCTGAAGAAGTACTTTCTTTTATCAGCCACAAATCTTCCAACGTTCAGCTTCCATGGATGCTGCTGAGTTCTAGCATTATGAGAGAGGGAGAAAAACTTTTTGGTGTCCACTTTCACCACACCATGCATAATTTTTCACTGTTCAGTAGGACCTAAGTAACATAAACTGTAGGGGATATGCAAGAACAAACATTGATAAGGTCATAGTGAGGAGAATAAATTAGAAGGCTGAGTGAAAATCAGGAGGAATGTTCCAAATAGACATCTCTCTCTCTCTCTCTCTCTCTCTCTCTCTCTGCCCCTCCCCAACTTCCATCCATCTAGGAGTCAGATAATTCAGGAGAATAATTTATGAGAGCAACAGGCAATTACAAACCATCTTCTTTCAAACAGCTTTGTTTGTTTTAAACATGAGACTGATTTGGATACACAGAGGCATTTTAGGCAGGCTCCAAAGGGATGTTCAATAATACAAGCCTGACTCAGAAGAAATAGGCCTTGAATGGTAACTATGACAGTTATTAAAATGATAATAAAATGTGACATTTGACCCAGAGCTTTCTGTCCATATATTTTCCAAATGCTTTATGAAAGCCATTCTGCCAAATTCTCTATTTACTGTCTGATGCAGCAGTCATCACTAAAAAGGTAAAGGTGTCCCTGCACTTGTAGTGCGAGTCGTTTCCGACTCTTAGGGTGACGTTTTGCAACATTTACTAGGCAGACCTTATATATGAGGTGGGATTGCCAGTTCCTTCCCGGCCTTTCTTTACCCCCCAGCGTATGCTGGGTACTCATTTTACCGACCACGGGTGGATGGAAGGCTGAGTGGACCTCAACCCCTTTTACCGGAGATTCGACTTCCTCCTTCCGTTGGAATCGAACTCTGGCCATGACTAGAGCTTCTGCTGCGTTACCGCTGCCACTTACCACTCTGTGCCACGGAGGGTCATCACTAGAGAGAATGAAATGAAGGTGCAGTATCAAAGGCACGGCTGTCAGGGCAGAGGGTAATGTACAGTGTGTTTTGTATTCATTGATAAGGAACTATAAAGCAAGGACCTGATCCAGGAGATCTTAAGTGAGACTTGCAACAGAATTTTGAAGTCTGATGTGCCCTACTCCATTCTCCCTCCCTCCCACTCTTCTGTCCTCCACTTATTTATTTATTATATTTGTATCCCACCCTTCCTCCCAGTAAGAGCCCACTCCAACAGTCGGTCAGCTGCCATGTGTACTCAATCCTTGGGATCTCTAGTTAAAAAGGATAAAGCAACGGATGATTGAAAAGGTCTTTAAGCCACAGACCCTGGAGAGCTGCTGTGTCAGAGTAGACAGTAGTGAGCTAGATGGGCAAATAGTCTGGTCTGGTAGTAGGCAGCTTCCTATGCCATTCTTATTGAGATTCTGCATCAGATTTCCCCCCCCTTGCAAGTACAGTACAGGTTTTCCTTGCCACTGTTCCTTCCAGTTCAGAGATGCCTTTTCTTGGCATTTTTTTAAACTTGTAGTGTTTCATGTAATCCACCAGGGAAGCCAGATGTCTTTCAATAACTGTCTCATTTTTCTGAAGCAGATTTAAGCATTGCCATTTGGACCTGGGTCTTAACAACCTGAGCTGATTTCCCAATAAGGCTTTCATGTATTTTTAAAAATAGGGACGCTTCCCAAACTCTCGCAAACTGTATTCCAGAGTCATGAATTTCCTTCTTGTTTCTGCAGTGGAACTCATGTATTAGGAATCCTCCATAGTACAAAATGTGGAATTTTAAAAAAATGGTCCTGTAAATCTTTCATTTGTTGCAGCTTTGAATTAATTCATATATTTCCCCCATATATATTATTGACAAACGCACATTGATAGAACACCTCCTCCTCCCTGTCAAAAAGAAGCAGTCTTGGTGCCCATCTGCACTATACATTTAAAGCAGTATCATACCACTTTAAGCAGTCATGGCTTCCCCCAAAGAATCTTGGGAACTGTGGTTTGTGAAGGGTGCTGAGAGGTGTTAGCTGACCCCTATTCCCCTCACAGAGCTGCCATTCCCAGAGCGGTTTAACAGTCAATCCCTCTTCCCAGGGAACTCTAGGAACTGTAGCTCTGAGAGGTGAAGAGGCATCTCCTAATGACTCTCAGCACCTTTAACAAAACCAGATTCTTTAGGGAAAGCCATGACTGTCAAGTGGTATGATTCTGCTTTAAATGAATAGTGCAAATTAATGTAAATAGCAGCAATATTATTTTTGTGTGAAGTTTTCCCAGTGTGCCCGAGGACACATACACATTTCTGAACATTGCACCAGAGGAATGCGAGTGCAATAGTACATACATATAAAATCACACCAAGATTGCTTTTTTTTTTTCAATGTTCTGTCAACGTGTATGTGTACATTGGTAATACAAGTGGGGTGTAAGTTGGGAGTGAAGCAGGTATGGGGGAGAAATTCAGTCTGGTTCACAGTATAATGCAAACCTATCTAATTCACACCTCTCAAATCAGCACAAAGCAACTATCCTTCCAGATTTTAACTTCTCTGAATTTTGCAATGCAGTTCTACAACAAAAGAATGTCTACAGAAATATGAATTTCAGGGGAAGAGTGCATAATATATATATATATTCAGAAAAATAGCATATAAAGTGGATTGTACTAGGAAAAAATGACTTGCAAAAGTGTATATATTTGGCAAAATTGTGTACAAAAATGTGTTTCTTAGGAGAAATGTACACTAAAATGCTGCCAGTAGGCTGTTGTGCTTGTGAATGGGTGAGGTTTAATATTACGCAACAGAGGAATCCCAAGCAGAAAGTTGATGCACCACAGATTGTGCCACCTATTGTGGAACAAAGTTACCAGCAACCTGCTTATTCATTCTCTTGCACAACAGCATTCTGCTGGCACAAAATATTTCACCAGTGGATCAAGTATACAGTTAAATGACTTTAACTTACTGCTACATTGGGTACAACCCATTTTTTGTGTGAGGACTTTTTTTTTTAAAAAAAACCCCACAAACTGATGCAGAAATGGGGTGAAACGAACTTAAGAATGAGAAGCGGGGAGCAACAGAAGCTGACAGATTACTCCACTCCTAGAATGAAGTGAAGAAGCTGAAAGCTGTGGCAAGCTGTGCCAAACCGAGTGTCCTTCATTTCTGCAATTAATTTGAGAAAGGCTTATAGTTTAACTGGAATTCAGAAGAGGTGGTCTGTAGTAATCCCATGGAAGAATAAAGGAATGGAATGGAGACAGTTAAAAGTACAAAGCTTGCTCAACCATAGCAATCATAGCAATGATTAGTAACAAGATTAGTAATAGCAATCATAGTAACAAGAGGGTGGCTTTGTGAAATGTTTTGAGCATTACTTAACGTTAGTTTCCCACAACCCCCTGCATTTTACAGCTGAGGTGGGTTCTTCTGCATGGAGCCATAAAGCAAGGCACAGTGTGCAAGATGACAAAGGAATGTGTGCAGCAGTGAATCTCCTTTATTATTACAAGCAGCCATTGAGCAGCCATAGTGGATATTTGTGGCTTTGAACCATTTGTGGAAGAACCTTTTCTATTAGAGCTGTTTTTGAGTTTTATGCTCTAATCCCTCACCCCAGTGACAAATATCGCTCTGGCAGATGGCATCGTTGCTCTGGCTGATGACATCATCACTCCTGTTGTGGAAAAAGTACTAGAGTTGTGCTCCCCCATGTTCCTGCTCAGTTACACCCCCACTCCATAATAGTGCTTGGATCAGCTGGAGGTTTGATGGCGGCCACTCTGTTTTTTATATAGGCTAAAAAAAAAAAGAACAAGATTTCTATGATCTCATCATGTTCTACTAATCCCCCAGTTAGCCGACTGATGTGTGTGTCACTCTGAGAGTGATATCTGTCACAGTCTGGAGAACCAGCCTTGGATCGTGTCTCTGACTGCGATTTGCAGAGTCTGGTTATCTCCATGCAAGCAGCTGCCAGCATTATTAATACCAAACCCATGTGAAGGTTCTTTTTCAGAGGATCGGGGTAGAAAGAAACACAAGCTTTGGATCCAGCCCGATCAACAGCTTGATTGTATTTGAAACCATCCCATGGACCTTTACTCAAAAGATGTGCACTGAAGGGCAGCTACACCATAGATCTGGGATGGGAACAGCCATATCCTTATCTTCCCTGCCCTCCATGGCTCATGTTTGACAGGTGGGCAGGGCTGCTGTGCAAACCCAGATGATCTGCTTGCCAGTGCTTGCAAAGCATTGTGCAAAAGGCTCTACAGGTGTCTGCAAACCCCTTTTCAGCCCAGATGCTTTATCTTTATCTGCCCATACCTGATGTCATATGTGATGACCTCAGGCCAAAATGGCCTGCTGAACCAAAGAGGGGAGCAGGTGGGCCTAATTAGACCCATGGGCTAGAGCAGCCTTTCCCAACCAGTATGCCTCCAGATGTTGTTGGACCACAACTCCCATCTTTCCTGACCATTGGCAATGCTGGCTGAGGTTGATGGGAGTTGTGGTCCAACAGCATCTGGAGGCACACTGGTTGGGAAGGGCTGGGCTAGAGGTTCCCCACTACTGTCATAGATCAGGTGGGGGGAACCTTTGGCCCTCCAGAGGTTGCTGAACTACAACTCCCATAAGCCCTGGCCATGCTTGGTGGTGTTCATGGAGGTTGTAGCTCAGCAACCTCTGGAGGGCCAAAGGTTCCCCAGACTTGCCATAGATGGAAGGAAGGCCCCCTCGTTCCACATCCCCTCTGACATACTGGTGATGCTATGATTGTAATAGTGGGTCCTCATCAGGTCAGATACCAAAGGTGCTTCACCACAAAAACTTGGCAGACTCTGCCTTATGCATCTTAGCAATGCTCCAACGTTTTTTTTAAAGTATTCATTGTGTAAGAAAGGCAACCATATGGACACCATGTTTTTCTTCTCACATTTCCCACCGCTTTTTCTAATATTAAAAATGTATTCTTTTCTCCTAAGTGAAGCAGCGTCTTGGAAAAACAAAAGCAGCCCAAGAAACACACTTGGTAATTCTGCAGAAAGAGTATTCGGTGTAATTAGCCGATAATAGATGATTGACATGGAATATTAATTCCCATTACAGATCAAGGTTGCTTTGTCATTGTCAAACCAATTGCAATGTCAGATCACGTGTGAGTGCAGTACAGCTGGTGAGGCGCAGAAGTAAGCTACAGCATTCAGTGGCAGCTGGTGGCTCCCTGTCAGTGGCACAATGGAATCTGCTCCGGGTCTTAGTCTATACTTTCTAGGAGCTGTCCAAGTTCAGACTAAAACCTAGAGCTGATTCCAGTGCCCGTCTGACATGGAGCCACCAGCTACCACTGAAAGTATTTGTTGTTGTTTTAAAGACTTTCTTGTGGTTGTTGGCTCTTGTGCACAATTAACCCTGATGTTTACGTTCTCCCTCCACTGTTGGAGGCAGTATGCTTCTGAATACCAGTTCCTGGGAAGCTTCCCATAGGCACTGTGAGAACAGGATGCTGGACTGGATGAGCCACTGGCCAGATCTAGCAGGCTTTTCTTATGTTTTTGCTTTCAATTTTAAATAACACTCAAATATTTTATTGTCTGTGTGTCTCTGTGTGTGTTTCTTCTTCTGTTTGGAGCAGATATTCTATTGATGCTCATTTTATTATTTGGCTCATCATTTTAATATTATGCCTTGTACCCCATCCTGGTATCTGTATTTATCGGGGATGGGAAACCTGTGACCTTCCAGATGTTTATTTATTTAGAGCATTTTTACCTTGCTCTTTAGTCAAAAAGGCTTCCCTTACATACAATCCTTTTGTATTTTGCCTTACATACAATCAAAACAAGACAGTCCCTGTCCACAGGTTTACAATTTGGGGTGGTGGTGGAAGACCCACAACAGAAAGGGGACAGGAAGGGAAAAGGGGAAAAAGCAAACTCAGGCACCAATTCTTAAATAGTATTTGTTACAATGATCAGCTGGCTCTGAAACAGTTCAGGGGCAGGAGGTGCCTGATGGAGCTGGTCTTCCGGCAAAGCTGATGGAACAAGCGCCGCTTCTAATCTCTCCCACTTAGGCAGCCTGATGGAATGGCTGATGCCAGGTGATAGCTGAAGTTGAGGAGGCCTTGTGGAGCTGGTCTTGCTGCAGAGCTGGTGGAATGAGCCCTGCTTTCAACTCCTATCATCCTTTAGTATTGGCCATGCTGACTCTGGCTGAACATAAGAAGAGCCTGCTGGATCAGGCCAATGGCCTATCTAGTCCAACATACTGTTCTTACAGTGGCCAACTTGATGCCCATGGGAAACCCCCAAGCAGGACCTGAGTGCAAGAGCATCCTCCCCTCCTGCAGCTGCCGACCTGCATCTGACCATGGTGGCAGAGCACATCTCTGAGTTCTTGTCTGAACTTCAGTGGGTTCGGGCAGCACACTATGGTGGCAGAGCACAGCCATCATGGCCAGTAGCCATTGATAGCCGTATCCTCCATGAATTTGTCCCTCTTTTAAAGCCATGCAAGTTGGTGGCCATCACTGCCTCTTGTGGGAGCAAATTCCATAGTTTAACTATGCGCTGCATGAAGAAGTACTTTATTTTGTCTGTCCTGAAGCTTCCAACATTCAGCTTCATTAAATGTCCACAGGTTCTAGTGTAATGAGTGAGAGAGGGAGAAAAACTTTTCTCTATCCACTTTCTCCATGCCATATATAATTTTATACATTCCTGTCACATCGCCTCTGACTTGCCTTTTCTCTAAACTAAAAAGCTGCAAATGCTACAAACCAAATGCTACCACCTTTCCTCATAGGGGAGTCGCTCCATCCCCTTGATCATTATTTATATTTATTTATTTATTAAATTTTTATACCGCCCGACTAGCAATAGCTCTCTGGGCGATGTACAACAGAAAATACAAAATACAACTCATAAAAAGTGCATAATAAATATTACAAAAACGTATAAAGTGCAAAAAATCAGATTACATAATATTTTAAAATTAAATTAAAACGCCCTTTCTGGTTGCCCTTTCCTGAACTTTATCCAACTCTGTGATATACAATATTCTGATAGTTTAACAACTACCACTACCACTACCTGTTGGAGGGCCCGAGGGTATAAATGAAATATAATGTTTAAACAAATACATAAATAAGCACCTTTGTCTTCCTGAAATCCTGTGCAGAATAATTGGCTCTATCGTTAGGCAGGGTGATGTAGACAATGTATCTTACATGATAGATATAGGAGGCATCTTGAGAAAGTAGCAAATGGTTAGTCATGTACATTTATTGCATTTCTTCCACTGTGAGGATTGCCTTTTTGATTTTCTGCTGTAAGCATCAAAATGTCTTGGTCCATCTCTGATGACATGAACCTTTACTTTGAGGAAGCTAGGATTGGGCTATGAAGGTTCCTCCCGGCATTCCTTTTTGTGACAGGCTCCTATGTAGAAAAAAATCCTCCACGTATATAAATTGTGATTTCTGTGGAAATAAAAGGGTGAACTGCCAATAAAAATGTGTTTTGTAATCATATCCATCGCATATTTTTGACTCGTTCCAAGCCTAGAGGGACATGGGAATGGATTTGTAAATGGACTTTCGTATTTGATGCCGAAGGGTCAAATTCTACCATGATCAAGAAAACTCCCCCTGGTGTACGGCAGGTCAGAGACTGGCTCAAGCTCAATTGGAAGGAAGTCGATTGACAATGATTGAAGAAAGTATCCCAGTTATGGGTCTCTGAGCTGGCTGTAATTAATTTATGAGATTGACACATTCAGGCTCAACAGCTGCCTCTTTCTCTCTGCTAAGTGGCATGTAGGGTAAATCCAATCTATTCAGCTGCTGATTCAGGATTTAAGAGAGCCAGGCTAGTTGTTCCAAATGCTTTTAAGTGGCAGCCTACATTTCTGCTGTTGATCTCAGGTTCCACTCTGGGCATTTTTCAAATACTTGTGCCATTGATCATTTATGGGATTGCCCTTTGCAAACTAAGTGATATGGTGATGGTCAAGAAAGATTAAGAAAAAGGGGGGAAATGATGAGGTGTGTGTGTGTGTGAGAAAGAAATACATGCATATTTACCTTCCTATGTAGTCTCTCCATTAAAATTCAGGACAGACAAATGGAAGTATTTCTTCACACAAAACACAACTAAATTTGGAATTTGTTACCACACGATATAGTAATGGCTGTCAACTTGGATGGCTTTAAAAGGTGAAAATAAGGTACAAGAATGCATTGTGTTAGAGGGCATTGCTTTGTAAAATGTATACCTTAGGCAAAATTGCATACAGAAATGTATATTGGGAAATGTGCACTAAAATCCTGATGAATTTTATTTATTTATTTATTTATTTTAAAATTGCAAACTCATATGGAAATGTGGAGAATGGAACTTAAGACTGATAAAGTGAGAAAAGGTGAGAAACCAACACTGACATATTTGCCCATTCCCACCCCACAGAGAGGTGCGCCTGCCTCTTTGTTGTACAGCTTTTGCCATGTGCTGAAGACGCACCTCTTGACCCTGGCCTTTGACAGTTAAGGCATTTTGTCTTGTGGAACCCACCTCTTTGGCTCCATTTATATTGGCATGGCTTTATGGTTTCATAATTGTTTTTCTAATCTGTCTGTATAATTGTATATCCTATTGTTGTAAACCCACCCTGGGATCTTATGGTGAAGGGCAGGTAGGAAATATTATAAATAAACAAAATGAAAAATAAAATAAATGTGCTTTGTAAAGAAGACCTTCCTTTTGTCTCTCAGCAGCCCATCAGTCTGGTTGGGTGACCAATCATTATCAGAAGGGAAGAATTCTCCACACCATGCACTATTTTTTAAATCTCTGCCACAGGTATGGGGAATCTTTGGCTCTCCAGGGTATTCTTGAACTTCAGTTCCCATTGTTCTTGGCCATTAGCCATGCTTGCTGAGGCTGATGGGAGTTGTAGTCCAACAACTTCCTAGAGGACTGAAGGTTCCCGAAACCTGCTTTATCATCTTCCCCTTACTTGTGCCCCCCCACAACATAAAGTTCCAAACACTTTATCCTTTTCTTGCATGGAACTCCAGCCTATTGATCATCTTGCTTTCCCTTCCCAGCATCTTTTCCAGCAATATGACATGCTTCCCTTTCCCTTTCCCCAAATATAAGAATAAGACTTTTGTTTGCAGATAGAGATCTGCTTATTTTGGATCAGAATTGGTGAATTCTAAATTGGCAATCTGAGAAGTGTTATTTGGGAGAACGGAAATGGCTGCATTCTCACTGCTGTTGCTCAGACACAGTGGCTGAATCTTCCAGATGTCAAAGATGGCAGCTATAATGAAAAAAAATTGAGACTCGGGAACCTTATAGCCATCTTAAACCTCTTAAATGACAAACCTATAATTTGTGGCAGAAAAAAAAATGATTCCCTGAATGCATGTTATATCTCCAAGTTCCAAATTGCTGAGTTCTTGTCAAAATTGGTTTCTGCCCAGGAGGAGATAATGTCAGTCAAGTCACTTGCTTTCCTGTGAGCCTCGGGGGAGCGGGGGTGGAGTGGTGAAGGAGGGTTGTGGGGCAGAAAAGCAGGCTTCCCATTCATGTTACAGTACTTGTTGGAGAGCTAAACATTAAATCAATTTCGGCTCCTTAGCTGGGGCTTCACCAGCCCTTCAGAGCATGCATGGCTGCAATAGAAAACTCAGGTGGAATGAAACTCTCTAATTTTTTGGGTGGCATCAAAGGTGGCCATCAACCACGGTGGGCTTGTGTTGGCTTGGCTCTGCAATTAAATAAATTGCAATTTTTTGCAGTTTTGAAAATTGTCAGGATTTTAGCAGGAAGCTGTGGGTAGAGAATTTTGATGGAAATGGGAGTGGAAATTGCTGCTGTTTGCATATTCATTTCATGTTTGAAACAGAAATCAGTCCAGCAAATATGATTGGTATTCACTGCTGTTGTTGCCTTCAGTCCGCAGACAATACTTAATTGATTAGATTTCTCCCAATTTGCATTGCGTTTCCCTTGCACTGAAATTAATGGGATGGCATAATGTAATTACAACATAATTTATAGAATTAATTACGTATATTACGTAAGTTGTGCAATCTCGCCACAGCGGACAGCGAGATGCATAACATAGTTTTGGGCAGAAGATGCACTGCAGCAGAATGGAAACAGTGCTGAATGTGATTAATGCAGGGCAGAATGGAAAATGATGCCTTATTACATCCTTAGATATGAAGAATGTACAGACTGGAAATGAAGCAGCATGCCCACCCCAAAACCTTTGCAGCTGAGCATGGGATAGCACATAACCATCCTGACACCATCATGAGCACAAATCATGAATGCACACACACAAAAAAGAATGCCTGGCAGGGCCCTAATCTGAAAATAAGAAAAAAACCAAATCCAGGAGGAAATGTGAATGAGAGGGATTTTAAAAGCATCCTGTTTAAAAGATTAGAATCTATATGTCAGTTTGTTGTATGTAGGAGCACCTCTTCAGGTCACAGTACCCAGAGCTAGGGATGTAAGAAGACAGCGTTTTCCATTCTGACTTGTATTTATCGCATGCAGCACTGTTTTCATTCCACTGCTGTTTGTCTTCTGCCAAAAACTACATTATTTGCCTCAAGGTCCACTGTGGCAAAAATACACAGATTACATAATTCATGTCATGTTAATTATGTAAATTATATTGTTCTTACCTTAATCTATCCCATTCATTTCAATGCAAAGGAAACACAATGCAAATGGGGGGGGGAACCCCATAAGAAACAACAGCGAATGCCAAATACATTTGCTGGATTTATTTCCATTCTGGACATGGGCTGAGTAAGTGAACATTGGCAATATCTGCTTCTGTCTTCATTGGAATTCATTAATATCCTTTCTCAGAGCTGGTTCTGGGGCAAATACTTGCATTTCTTCTTTGTGCCCATCCAAACTGAAATGATGAAGCAGTTGTATTGGAAGTGTCCCCTACTTTCTTGGACAAAGTTGTCAGGGACGTCCTGCATGCGTTGAACTTTCCAAATAAATCATTTTGGGCAGCATCTTACTAGAGTTGCACTTCCTCTCAACCAGCAGGAATGATTACATTTTCATCAGCTTGATTTTCTCAGAAGTGTCAACCTTGAGAAGTAAATTGGCATTGGGTGGTGGCACCAGTGTGGAGAAACACTCTCGCAAAATCCAGGCAATTCCCTTTTTATTGCTAAGTGATGAAAGCCTTATGGAAAGAGGCACCATATTTTTTATTCCATGCTGGGAGGAATGAGTAATGCCTGACATTCTGTTTAGCAATAGTAGTGGCAATCAAGTTCCACAAACGCTGCATGCAAACAACAGGCCATGTTTTGATTCCCCCCCCAACAAAAGCCCAGGGCAGCAAAGAAAAACACTAAAAACACTCTAAAATATCATAAAAACAGACTTCAAAGTATATTAAAACAAAACATCTTTAAAAACATGTTAAAATAAAACATCTTTAAAAATATCTTTTTAAAAAAGATTTAAAAACATCTTAAAAAAGCAATTCCAACACAAATGCAGACTGGGGTAAGGTCGCTACTTAAAAGGCTTGTTGAAAGAGGAAGGTATTCAGCAGGAGCTGAAAGGATACCAGAGATGGTGCCTGACTAATATTTAAGGGGAGGGAATTCCTCATGAAAATTGTCCACCATTTTAGTGCAATTTCTCCAAATAAACATATTTTTGTAGGCAGTTTTGACAAAGGTACACATATGTGCAAGCCATTTCTCATCATATCATGCCTTTTTGCATGTTATTTTCACTCATTTTCCTTAATATATGCAGTTTTGTAAATATTGTTTAGTTGGCAAACTGCATCCCAAAGTTCTAATAAATGCGAATTTTGAAGGATGGCTGATAAATTCTGCTTGAAATGAGAACTGAATCAAAATTCTCACCCATCCCTATAAGACACCCAGGTGGTGGCTGGCTGAGGGCAGACTGAGGTTGGTGGGACGATGCCCCATTTCCCCATTTCCCACTGCTCAAGGGTCTAAAATTACCTTGTTGTATCACTGGCTCGACTGAGGCCACTGTTTGCAGGTGTAGGGGACCTACAATCAGTCAGGCTCCCTTGCTATAACAACAATAACATTGTTTTAATGGGACTGCTTTATTGCATATGTTAAATGTGGATGCTTATATTTTAATGTTCTAATGCAGTGGTTCCTAAACTTTTTTGCCCCCCACAGAGCACTTGAAAATTGCTGATGGTCTTGGTGGACCACTTGATGATGTTTCTGCCTGTTGTAGCAATTGTAACTCACAGTGCTCAGTGCTGTATGGTTTTAATTGCATATTTTTTCAGACATGCTGCAGACCACCTGAATGAAGCTCATGGACCACTGGTGATCTGTGGGCCACAGTTTGGGACCCTGTGTTTCAATGGTATTGTTTATTGTGTATTTTAATAATGGGTGTTTACATTTCAATGTTGGTGTAACTGGTGTTTATACTTTGTGAACTGCTTAGAAGCCTGTTTTGGCATTAAGTGGTATATATATTAACAAAACTAATACTAATTAATTAATTAACTAAGACTGAGGGGAGACATGATCGCAGTCTTCAAGTACTTGAAAGGTTGCCATACAGAGGAGGGCCAGGATCTCCTCTCAGTCATCCCAGAGTGCAGGACATGGAATAATGGGCTCAAGTTGCAGGAAGCCAGATTTCGACTGAACATTGGGAAAAATGTCTGAACTGTTAGAGCAGTATGACAATGGAACCAATGGCCTAGGGAGGTGGTGGGCTCTTCAATACTGGAGGCATTCAAGAGGCAGCTGGGCAGCCACCTGTTGGGTATGCTTTAATTTGGATTCCTGCATTGAGCAGGGGGTTAGACTCAATGGCCTTAGAGGCCCCTTCCAACTCTACGATCCTATGATTCTAATACTAATACTAATATCTTGGAATTCTGAGATTGTTTTCATCTTTGTGAACCTGTTTTATTCTTGGTTTAAGTAACCCTGATTTTTTTATTCTTGTAGTTTTTATTTGTTGTAAGCTGTTTTGGATGGGCTTTGCCTGGAAAAGTGGCATTAAAATAAAAATAACAAAAATATAATTAATCAGTAACCTCAGGCTTTTTGTTCTTAACTTGTCTCCAACATTGACATTTGGGAGCTTCACTATCAGACTGCAGAGGCTGATTTAATGGAATCTTGGATCATATCATTCTCATAATAACATAAGGAGAAATCCTGCATGTGCTCAGGGGTGTATAAAACAACCCAATTGCTTTTGGATAAGACAAAGAGATAGCAAAGAGATTTTATGAAGGCAAAATAGGGGAAAAATGGAAATGATTGCTGGGCCAAGGGTCAAAAACAGTCTTAATTCCCATTTCAATGGATTTAATTGTTGTTGTTGCCTCAGCACAAACACGGCAATCAGTTAGATGCACTCTGGAATGCCATGTTATTTAGCAAACTTACTTGACTGGGTAATGGGGCTATATTTTTGGGGAAATGTGAATTAGTGATGGCTGTATGCTTCATTTTTGACTAATAAGCAAACAACTTTTTAAGATATATAATTGGCATGCCAGCTGCCCTTGAAATTCTTTGCGCTTTAGGGACTGAGCGCTCGAGGCAGCAAGAGGGATGAGCATCCAGGGACTTAAGGGTAACACAACGATCAGATATAAAAATTTTAATGAGCTCTCTGTTGACACCACAATTTGTCTTAGCAAGTTACTTTAGTGCACAAGGCCAGAAGCCATATGTAGATGAGTTTTTCTTGTGACTGGTGGTTACTAGCCTGTTGCAGCTGCGAGGGAATATTTGGGTGATGAAATGATATTGCACGTAATGGGGTTGAAGAAGGCTACAAGTCATTTCCTTCAGGGAAACACACTCTGTTCATTTTTTAAGAGCGAGCTCGCACTGAGAGTTAGAAGTTCAGATTGTTTCTCTCTCCGACCTCTTTTAATGTTGCAACTGAGTTTCAGGAGACAAAA
This sequence comes from Rhineura floridana, assembly GCF_030035675.1. NCBI lineage: Eukaryota > Metazoa > Chordata > Lepidosauria > Squamata > Rhineuridae > Rhineura > Rhineura floridana. Next base: position 26,515,578 of record NC_084492.1, on the reverse strand, counting down.
ACATATAATGATTGTGGGTTTCAAGTTGGCTTTTTCAGGTTTAATACTAATACTAATAACTGCTACTGTTATTATGACTACTAGATCTTTCCCAGTCTGCATAATTGTTTTTAGACATTTTCAGATGTTTTATCACTCGTGTGATTGCCGCCTTTGGGAGGAAGGGTGGCATATAAGTAATAACAACTATAATAATAATAACTAAAGAATTTATATGCCACCTTTCATTTTATTTGTTCACAAACAAATAAAAACCAACAGCAAAATGGCAAGAATAAAATCAGTTATAAAAATACAACTACCTGTAATTAAAATGTCCAGTTAAACAACTACATTAAAACATCCAGCATTAACATCTATAATAAACAAGGGCATTAAAACAGCATAAAAGTTAAAACAACAATTGAAGCAGGAGATTGGTTAGGAGATCAGAGGAATGCTCAGGGCCTGGAATGAACTAGTTCCATTTAACAAAATTCATTGAATTAGTTCCAAAATCTTGGAGCTACATCTGAAATACTTCCCATGTCTGATGGGGTGAACTGAACATGAACGAAGTTTGCTTTGGGGTAGAACTCAGAATGATTTCTAGTTCATCTTCTAGTTCACTATCTTACATGTGTTTTTGACTTTTTAGATTCTTTGGGCCTTTAAGATAAAATATAATTTCTGGGGAAAACAAATTAAGCCATTCACATCCCACTGTTTGTGTGTTTTAGTCTTCTTAAGTCTCTTTTATACTTCAGCACACCAGCTTGTAACATTCTGAGTGCTGAGGAAAAAATTGCTGAGGATCATGCGGTTGAACTTGAATCAAACTGTGAACTGAACATGAGCAGAACTAGCTTCTTTTGTAAAGGTACAAACATGAATTGGAAGTAGATCCTTTTTGAACATGTTGGACTTGACCTAGAACTAGTTCGTTTTGAAAGTAAAATTTTCAGTCTCTGCCCTTCCTCCTCCTCCTCCTTCATATTTTTGTGGAGAGTTGCATATCCAGGCAGGATGGGCATCAGGCTGTTGCTATGTGATGGAATGCTAATCTTATGATTCAAGGCAAGGAAACTGCCAGAAGGCCAAAGCTTCTCTAGATCCTCTAGATCTCTAGATCCTCTTTCATACCAGATTTATATATGATCATGGCAAACAAAAGAAACAGCCTTATACTGAGTTAGATCATTGGTGCATTTAAGCCAGTACTGCAGAGGTGGCTAACCTTTGGCTCTCCAGATGATCTTTTGCCCTCTGGTGTTTTTGAAGTACACCTGGATTTGCCCCTCCTCAAAAACTATTGCCCAAAAAGATATGTGTGAATGGTTTGGCCCAGCGCTTTCCTTGGGAAAGAGCATAGCTCAGTAGTAGAGTATCTGCTTTGCAAGTAAAAAGTCCCAGTTTCAATCCCCAGCATTTCCAGGTAGGGCTGGGAATGTCTTCTGCCTGACACCCAGGAGAACTGCTGTCAGTCAACACAAACAATTCTGAGCTAGATGGACTAAAGCTGTGACTTGGTTTAAGGCGGCTTCCACTATTCCAAGTACCTTCTATCTGCATTACTCCCAGTTTTTGAAAGCTTCCTGGTTTCTGGGTGCACGGCTGAAGAACACAAACACGTTTGAATAGGGCAATGGTGTAGATCCCAAAAGGATTGCTAGATAGTCTAAGATGCATGCCCAACATATTCATGAGCTGTTCTTCCTTATCTATGACAAATCACCACTTTCCAATATTTTTCAGTCCTTAGGCTGTAATCCAATACACACTTACTTGGGTGTAAGTCCCACTGAATCCAACGGAGCTTACCTCTGAATACACGTGTATTGGATTGCAGCCTTAGTCTCCCTCACTCAGTTATGGAATCCTATAACACTTGTTCTTTTTTTCCTTTTGCCCTGTCAATTCCGAGTGAGGCATCAATTTGTGCTTTTCATTGTTTCCTGTTCTTGTGATGTCTTTTAGAATTGTGGTTTATATATTTGTTTCCTACCTTTCTGATTATCAGTGCTGATTTCCTTCCCCTCCTCCTTTTGCTTAGCACATTTGAGTTATATTGTATACATAAATCTCACTTGATAGGTCTCCTGTAAGCTGTGCAGATGGCTATGGGTAGATTGTTTTGAGTGTGAGGATTTTGATTCAGAAAATAAAACCAAAAGATATTTTACAGTGTTTATCACTCATCTTTTGGACTGCTGTTTCAGTAAAAGAACACTGAAAGGCATATACTAAGCCAGTGTTATATAGATACTGTTGGGCTTAGAGGTGGTGGAGAAAGTTAATTTGATTTTCATTTCAGTGCAAATTTAATCCTACTTCTTGGAACAATGTATGAACCCAAAAGCAGCTATCCTTCAAAATGTGCACTTCTTTCATTTATGCAATGTAGATCTTCATCAAAAAGGTGCACAAAATGCATATATTAGGGAGAAGTTCCTTCATTCATTACATTTGCATACTGCCTTTCTGCCAAGGCAGTTTACAATTCAAAATAATTAACCCAGACAAATGGTACAAAATGTTATCAGGCCACGTTCAAGGAACGGATGGCACTGGCTCCCTGGCCTGAAGTTCCTGTGTTCTACCTTCCCTCTGCGCGTGCGGATCTTTAAAATGCATATGTCGGTGCAAATAACATACAAAAGAGTATCATAGTAGGGGAAACGGCTTGCAAAAATGTTCTGCAAAACTGCATACAAAATATGGATATGAGCAAAAATGTTGACTAAAATGCTGACAAATTTTGACCAGGACTTAAAAAACACACAGACTGATGCAGAAGTGTGGTAAGCTGGCGACTGGAAAAATGACAACTGGAGAGACACTGAAATAGACAGATCCTTCCATCCCTATCTGGACCTGGGACAGGAAGTCATGGGTTCAAAGCCTCAATCAGGCCTGGTGACTCTGGACCAGTCACCCCCTCTCAACCAAGCCTATCTTCCAGGGTGGTTGTGAGGTTATACATGCAACAGGATGAGATGAGAATAGGATGGCTTTGTGTCCTACTTTATAGTTTTGTTTTTTTTAAAAAAAGATGTTTTAAAGATTTAGTTTTAAAGATGTTTTAAAGACATGATTAGTGTTTTTGTTTGCTCCCGGGGCTCCTTCTGAGAGGAGGGGCAGGATATGAACTTAATTAATTCATTTATTTTGCCCTCTAGGTAGGGACCCAAGAGAGAGATTCTTGAAACCCTTGCAAACTTATGGATGTAGGAATGCCCTTGCAGAAATGGTTCAATTTTCTTTTGAGTGACACCAACAGCTATGTGACACATAAAGTGGCTGTCTTTGCCTTGGCAGCAAAAAAGATTACGAAGAGAGAATTAGATAAAAGTGCCACAAACTGTCTTGGAGATACCGAGTTTTAAAGGTGAAGGTGAGTTTGCTTATGGAAATTTACCTGTATTACTCTGTAGTGTTCAAAATATTACTTTCTGTACACTTATACATTTTGTAATTTTTTATGTGTTTGTCATGGCGTTCTGCTAATACAATAAATGTATTATTAATCAATCAATCAATCAATTAATTAATAATATAGAGGACAGTCCTCCATTAGAAGGGCTCTTAGAGGACAGTCTTCTATTTGAAGGACTCTGTTCTTTGAAGGGATGTCTGGTTCATAGTTTGGTTTAAAGATAGATCGCTACCTTGACGTTGCCCATCAAAGTTAGCACTTGGATGGCAGACTGAGCAGGCACACTGGTCACCTGGTCACAGTTTCCCCTTCTATGAGGAAGTGCATTTCTTTCCAAATTGTAGTAAATTCTAAATTTGCATCTATACATGATATACCTTAGCACACGTGACTCTTCTGAAAATCTATGTTCTCTTTTGTCCTCTTTTTTTTGGCTGATGCGTTTCTTTTTGCTTGGCCATGTGTAACTAGCTGCTCTAGATGGGAATGAAGTAGAAGTGTTCTGGGATCTTGTACCTGCCTCCTTCTTCCCAGCTTTTTCCAGAATGGTGTGGGACTATATCGCATTGCAAAAGTTGCCATGCCACAAAGGTAACATTTGAATCAAGTCTAAGCACGCTCTCTTGGGATTTCCAGTGCTGTGCAAGTCAGGGGATTGAAAGCACATGAATAAGGTCAAGAGTCAGGCTAGGAGGTGCTGGTTATAGGAAGGAATCATAATGGTGACAGCAATGGCAGGGGGATATATATTTTGTATCAGTGATGTCACAATTTGAATCCTACATATCAGGGACAGCCAAGGTGGCACCTTTCAGATACTGCTGGACCATGACACCCACCATCCCTAACCATTGGCCATACTGGTTAGGGCTGATGGGATTTGTAGTCCAACAACATCTGGAGGGCACAGTATTGGCTATCCTGCTATAAACTAATATATAATAAGTTAACTATTATACATTAGTGGATCTTTATGTATCCAAAATGGAACCATCCATGCACAAGAGGGAGGTGTTGGCATGTCTGGGGAATCCCAAGCATTGCAGAAGCACTTTTTTTCAAAGGGGAAAAAACCCAAAAGGGGGGGGTAGAGACTCAAAACAGCCAGTAAGACTGAGCATGCTCAATGGCTATGGAATGCTGACTTACTGCTGTGGGAAGGAGGGATGGAATATCCTGAAAGAAGTCATGCCTGGATGGCTGGAACACTAAACACTCCAGTGTGGTATAGTGGTTTGAGTGTTGGGTCTAGGAATCGGGAGACTGGGGTTTAAATCCCGACTTAGCCATGAAGTTTACTGGGTGGACCTTGGGCCAGTCACTATCTCTCATGCTAACCTACCTCATAGGGTTGTTGTCAGGAAAAAACAAGGAGGGGGAGAACCAGGTACACCACCTTGAGCTCCTTGGAGGAAAGGTGGGAGAAGGAAATAAAAATACTGAAACATATTGTTTCTGGTCCTATTTCTACATAACTAAAGCTTAATTGAGATCTGTCTGTACAGTATATATACTGGCACAAGAGATGAGCTATGAAGCCTAATGGCTTTAAGCAGGATTAACTGGTTTTTTTTCCATGTGGGGATATTATTATTATTATTATTATTATTATTATTTATAATCCGTATTTCTTCCATCATGGAAACCAATGCTGTGTACATGTGGTTCACAGGTGGTCACTCATCCAAACACTGACACAGAACTGCTTAACTTTAGCAAGATGGTGGCATCATGTACCTTCAGGCCATGCTATTTCTTCTTCTTGGGGTATGTAAAAGTTTCTTCCATTAACTACCAGGCCAACCATGCTTCACAATACAGAGAAAAAGTTACAAAGTATGAAGAACTTTCACCTAGTTTCAAGTGAAAGATTTTCCCCTAGTAGAATCAACAATGATGATAATGAAACATAATGTGACTATTATCTATTTGTATGTTTCCCTAAAAGAATATCCATTTTGTATTAAAGACTCTGGGGTTTAGGTCTATAAAATCTCTTTGCTATATCAAATTGAAACCTATCACTGTCTCCCAACTTGACAAGAGATGATAATCCTGTCATTGCTAAATGTACCTGTAATATTTTCTGATTGAACAAATCTTCATTCCAAAGTGATGAATTCCCCCCACCCATTTTTAAAAAATGTTTTGTTAATGCTTCAGACTGTCAGTAGCTTTGCCATTATTTTTGTATTGTACCTGAAGGTGTCTCTTTGTGCTGTTGTTAATCATTTAGGAGGGAAAATGTGAGATTAAGAGATGGGATGATTTGCATTTTTGACCTGGATGTGGGTGAATGGAATGTCTTTAAAGTCTGTTATAATGATAATGTAACCCATAATCATTTAACTAGTTCCTTGGTATATTATGCTTCACATTCAGTTTGGAGGAAAAAAACCCACACATCTCATTTTACTTGCTTAGCCACCAGTGGTATAGAGTCTCTGATCTTTAGCGCATAGCTTAAAGTATAATGCATAATGTCTCTGAGAATCCAGCACTACCTCTATGAACAGCTCCTTCCATTTCCAACTGCAATTTTTGTCCTGTATTTTGAATGCTATTTTGTGAGGTCGAAACTGAGCCAAAAGTAAAGCAATCCTCAAACAATAAAGCTGAGCATCTGATTGCAGAATCTGCCTAAGCTTATATGTGCATTTTTTCTTGTTAAACTGAATTCTTCCACTTTTTCATTAGCTTTGGCATAGTTTAGATCAGGATCAAAATATAGGGGCTTTAGGTTGCATTCCTATACCCATTTATTTACCTGGGAGTAAGTCTCATTGAACACAATGGAGCTTATGTCTGAGTTAACATGTATAGGATTGTACTGTCAGATTTCTGCCTGAGCATCTGGAAGAACATAGGAGGCTGTTTTATACTAGTCACACCATTGGTACATCTAGCTCAGTATCGTCTACACTGACTGGCAGCAGCTCTCCAGGGTTTCAGACAGAAATCTCTCCCATATGTTCTTATATTTTAGAGGTGGGGAACCTTTTTGGCCCAAGGGGCCAGATTTTTATCTCTCCCCAACTCACAGGCCAACTTTGACAGGTCAGTGGGGGCTCCCATATGCCAATCAGCTGACAGCATGATGATGTCAGGTGGCTGATAGGTGAATGGTCCTGTCCACCTGTCAAACGTGACCCATGGAGTATGGGGAAGGGTTTATTTCCCCAGCACATTTCCCACAGGGAACATGCTGGCAAACCAGCACTCAGCAAGAGTGAAACCCACCCACCAGCTGATGTCCCCCAGTGATATCAGCTGATCGACAAGTGGGTGTGGTTTTGGAGAAATTTGTGGGCCAAATTGGACCCCCTGGTAGGCCATCATTGGCCCGTGGGCTGGAGGTTCCCCACCTCTGTTATATTCCTAAATGCCAGCCCTGATAACAAGTGAGGAGGCACAGTTGAAATCCATAACTCTGTCTAGGATGTACATTTAAAAATTTCCATTGATGTTGGAGGAGAAAGCCTGATAAATATTGTTATGGTTACTTTTGGATTAAAAGGACACGATTGCTACAATAAATGTCTTGCATTTCGTTTCTAATTGATGGTCCCATTCACTCCATTTTGATGAAAAAGCTCCCTTCTCATTAAAATTGTCAGTTCTTAAAATTACAATCTTTTGATGAGCACATCTAAGAAATGACCTTTCTTCATTGTAAATACCGTAAAATTACATTTTTTTTGTAGAATGTAGGCAGGCCCAAGGGATGGGTCTGGCATAATATATGGAATATTGCTTTCAAAGTACACTAATTGACTAAATTAATAACAGCTTTTTTTTCTCTTTTAGTTCCTATAAGGGATGCATGAATTTGAATCACTCCCAAGGATTGAATCACTGGCTATCCCATTTTGATTACTTTTTTCATTCATTATAAAATTATAAATGAAAGCCAAGGTCACTTTTCTGGCATGGGGCATTTGTGAATGCAATGGAGCCCAGCTTGTGCATTTCTTCACCAGGTATAAACCCTCTTCAGGCATTCAAAGAATGTGTGTGGACAAAACACATTGATAGCCTTATCCTCCATGAATTTGTCCTCTTTTAAAGCCATCCAAGTTGGTGGCCATCACTGCCTCTGGTGGGAGCAAAGTCCATAGTTTAACTATCTTCTCTTTCCATGCCATGCATAATTTTATACACTTCTCCTATCATGTCGCCTCTGACTCGCCTTTTCTCTAAACTAAAAAGCCCCCAACGCTGCAATCAAATGCTGCAACCTTTCTTCATAGGGGAGTCACTCCATCCCCTTGATTATTCTGGTTGCCCTTTTCTGAACCTTTTCCAATTCTACAATATATAATATTCTGAGACTTTAATAACCACCACCACCTGTTGGACAGCTGCAGGTTCCCCGTCCCTGGTATAAATGAAATATAATGTTTAAACAAATAACATAAATAAGCTCCATTGTCTTCCTGAAATCCTGTGCAGAATAATTGGCTCTATCATTAGGCGGGTGAGGTAGACAATGTGTCTTACATGATAGATATAGGAGTAGGGTTGCCAGGCTCAGGGCCTGAGACTGATCCTGTATCTTTAAGAGAAGAGAGAGTCAGCCAAGTGCAGGTGTTCTTGCAACACTGTAATGGGAAAAACCACAAGGTGGAATTCTCCCTTCTCCCTGCACAACTGTTAAAGATGCAGAAGACCTCTGGGTTTCCAGGCCTGGCCTCCAAGAGGTCTTCTGTATCTTTAAAAGTTGTGCAGGGGGAAGGGAGAATTTCACCTTGTGGTTTTTCTCATTACAGTGTTGCAAGAACACCTGCACTTGGCTGACCTTTTCTTCTCCTACAGGATCAGTCTCAGGCCCTGGGCCTGGCAACCCTAGAAGGGCTGTCATGCTGAAGATGCAACAGGCTTGCTCTCTGTTGCTCCAGAGGGTAGGACTAGAACAAGTGGGCAGAAGTTGTAAGATAGCATATTTTGGCTGAACGTCAGGAGACACTTAATGATAAAAGCCATTCAGTAATGGAGCAGAAGGTAGTGGGCTACAGGATCAGAGAAAGCTGCTTTGTGCTGAGTCAGAACAATGGTCCATCTAGCTCAGTATTGTCTACACTGACTGGCAGTATCTCTACCGGGTTTCAGAAAAGGAATCTTTCCCAGCTCTGCAGAACCTGGAGTTGCTGGGGATTGAACCTAGGACCTCCCGCATACAAAACAGATGCTCTGCCACAGAGCCATGGCCCTCCCTTACCTTTCACTGGAAGTATCTAAGCAGAGGCTAGGTGGTCTTCTGCCATTTCATCCTGCATTGTAGATCCTGCACAGAGCAGAGGGTTGGACTAGATGACCTCTGGGATCATTTCCAACTCACTCTCTCTCTTTCTCTCTCTCTCTCTATGCACACACACACGCAGACGAGTGTTATTATTTGAAAACATTATAAATGAGTTGTGGCTAATTAGTGTATCTTGCTTGTACTCCTCAAGGGTCGAGTGGAAGACATAGATTGTTCCCCAGTTTTTCTTCACCTGTAAGCTCTGGATATTAATGTGCAAATCTGTATTATGCACTGCAGATGAATTTGTTGCACTCCATCTGGCAGCTGAGGAGAGAGGAAAAATTAGACAGGAACTTTATTAATCATTAGGGGATCAGCTGAGTACTGCAATTAGCCTGGAATGGCATTTTAAAAATGTTGCAGAGAGGGTACTGTAAATCAGCTCTGACTTAGTAAATCAAAGCGCATCGGGAAAACTGACTTCCTAAAGTCAGTAGTCTGTGCATCATATTGACTCATCAGGCCTATGCTTCTTTAGGCCTGGACTAGGAGGACCCCACTGAACGAAGCAGGAGTGGCAGGACAGTTTCCCCAAAGATGACTTGGAATTGAGCCCTATGGGTTCAAGGGACCTGATCTAGAAGTGAGTCTTCCACCTCCCAAACTTCATCTCCTGAATGCTGAAAATCAGAGTGCTTGGGACAGGTCATTTCATGCCTACTATGACCACTAAAATCATACTGACCCAGTCCAGGGCCCAAAACTCTGCTTCCCCTCTCTGCCCTTCCCTTCCCCTCCCTTCCCCCACTTCCTTTTCTGAAGTGTCAGATTTACCACTGACTGCTCAGACACGGTGACGCATCTCGGGCCATTTTCTGAAGGGCTGTAGTTCAGTGGTAGGGCATCTGCCTAGCATGCAGAAGGCCCCAGGTTCTTTTCTTGGCATCTCCAGGTAGTCCTGAAATCCTGGAGAGCCACTGCCAGTCAGTGTAGATGATACTGAGCTACATGGACCAATGGTCTGACTCGGTACAAGGCAGCCTCCTATGTTCCTATGTGTATAGAAGGGGCTGTAGCTCAGTGGTAGTACAGCTGCCTTGCTTGGAGGAGGTCCCAGGTTCAATCACCAGCATCTCCAGGCAGGGCTGGGAAAAGCTCTTGCCTGAAACCCTGGACAGCTGCTGCCAGTCAGAGTAGACAATACTGAGCTTGATGCACTAACGGTCTGACTCAGTACAAGGCAGCTTGTATTTGCAGGAGCAGCCATGGCAGAAGGAACAGGAGGCTCTACCTCCTTCCCCCTCCTCTGCAATTCAGGGCTCTGCTTCCCCACTGCAAGAGGTGGTGACCCAGACTTGAAGCCAAGCTGCTATGGGAGCCTTCCCTATTCTAAGGCAGTGAGCTAAGTGCTGCCCTGTCTCTGAGAAGGGGTAGCCTGGGGCTTAATAAGGTGAATCCTTTGCACCGTAATAGCTGGTGCTTGCTCCTGGCTTCCATAAGTAGCCTGGCCTAAGGACAGAGTGAAAATGGCCTCCTAACATTCTCCATGTTGTGGTCAGCAAAGTGGAGATGAAGGCAATAGGGGGCACCCTTGGATGGCCCTCCATGCACGTCCCCCTCTTCCTCTTGCTTGCATGCAGTTGGTGGAAGCCCTGAAGTTCCTGTCATCTTCCGTACCCCGGTGGCATTAGAGGAGATGGAGGGTGTGTGTGAGAGAGCTGGTCAGGAGCCCAAGCAGCTGGTGTGGAGATCTCCAGGCCTAGGCCATTGATTACCAGATCTAACAGCTATTCAAGTCACTGGCTGGTGAGCCTCCCATGGGCTTCTGGTTTGACCACTGTGAGAACAGGATGCAGGACTAGATGGACCTTTGGTCTGATCCACCAAGGACCTTCTTATGTTCTTTATGCAGTGTAACAATATGTGGGGTGGGGTGGCTGTGATGTTGGAGACCTCAAATCCAAGTTCCGGGTACATCTGAATCCTAAAGATACCGAGTTAGACTATTTGTCTACAGGAACATAGGAAGCTTCTGAGTAGCAGTCGATCCATTTCAGTAACATCTACACTGACTGGGAATGACTCACCAGGGTTTCAGGCAGTGTTCTCTTCAAGCCTTACCTGGAGATGCAGGGATTGAGCCTAGGACCTTCTGCATGCAAAGCAGATGTTCTGTCCTCTGAGCTGTGGCCCTTCCCGATCTAGCTCTGTTTTCTCCACTGACTGGTGGTGGCTCTTCACGGTTTGACAAGGATCATTCCCAGCCCTGCTTGGAGTTGCCAGGGGTTGAACCCGATACCTTGCAAAGCACCTGCCCTTCCACTAAGCTATGGCCCACATTCGTTGATCTGCTGCCTGGATGGTCAACACATCCGACAACCCGCAAACATTGTTGAATGAAAGGAAATACATTTCTCAGCATCGCAAGTCAGGCAGGGCTTACGAAGATTAATCTCGTTTACAATGGGAAGGATATCTGTTATCTCAGGATGAACATGCAGGAGGAAAACATCTTGCTGCCTCCGGGAATCATCATAACGCCACAGTTTGCTTAATTGTTTTGTCACTGCTTTGATAATTAAGGCCCATTAACTTGACACGTACTGATAACAGGGATGACCCCAAAACAGACAGTGAGATGGACCTCTCTTTGAGGTCAGCATTTCTGTGCTGCGGCGTTGGTGCTTTTCGCCGTTGGGGAAGTGTCATGTGAGATGAGCTGGGAGAAAGATGCAGAGAAAGCACTGGTACTCTGCTAACAGACGGATGGGCATCCCACGTCAGAACGCTAGGCTGCTCCTGTGATGGAAGAAAACCTGGAAGGTATGTTTAAAAAAAAAACTTCAGAAACTTTGTAGCTCAGCGGTAGAGCATCTGCCTTGCATGCAGAAGGTCCCAAGTTCAGTCCCCGGCATCTCCTGGCTGAGCTGGGTGAGACTCCTGCCTGAAATCCTGGAGAGCTACTGCCAGTCAGGGTAGACAATACTGGGCTAGGGGGACCATTGGTCTGACCCAGTATTATCTATTAATTAAATTTATATCCAGCTCTTTCTCCTAGGAGGAGGCAGTATAAGGCAGCTTCCTGTATTCCTAAACTTTGTACGTTTATAATACAGAAGCAGCACACTGGGGGGGGGCGGGCGGAGCGGCTCTGCTAGCTTCCTGGCAAGTGGGTCACTGTGAGGAAGGAAGGCAAGGTAGCACACTGCAAAAGCACTGGCAGGAGCACTGGATGGGGTTCACCAGTGCAGTTGTACCTGCCAACCTCCCCGGTGCCTTGCCATGCCCTCTCTCCCTGCCAATAAGCAGAAGTGACCCACTTGCCAGGGGTTCAGCTTCGCAGCTCGACCCCAGTGGATGATACGCTTCTGCATGCATAGCCCACCTTTGCTCCAGGTACTCAGGGCAGCATTCCTGCTTCTTCCTCCCCTTTTTTTTACCCACACAACAATGTGGCGAGGCAAGCTGGGCTGACAGACTGGCCAAAGGTTGCCCAGGGCGAGCTTTATGGCCGAGTCTCTCCAGCCCTAAGTTGACTGTCTAACTCAGGGGTGGGGAACGTTTTTCAGCCCAAGGGCCGCATTCTCCTCTGAGCAATCTCCTGAGGGCTGCATGATGGTGGTGGGTGGGGCCAGAGGCAAACGTGAGCAGAGCAGCAAATGCATTTTTTAAAACCTTTTTACACACCTCTGATTCCGCAACACACTTGTCCACCCCTCTCTATCCAGGGAAGCAAGAGGCATCCTCAGAGTTCAAGGATAGGCCCCAGCCAGGCAAAAACAGGTGGAATGTGAAGCAGGGCCCGCCAGGGGTGTGGCCTAGGGACAGTGGGTGTGGTCTGAGAAGAGTTCTGAGGGCCAGATGGAAAGTCTTGAAGGGGCTGCATTTGGCCCCCTGGCCTGAGGCTCCTCACCCCTGGTTAGGTCTCAATTTGGCATCAATAGGATTAAGTCAAAACCATGCATGTTCACCCATAAAACTGTATGGATATAACTGTAGCTAAAAAGACAAATAATTGGGTGTTAAGACAAATTAAACCAGAATTATCACTAGAAGCTAAAATGATGAAACTAAGATTATCATACTTTGGACACATAATGAGAAGGCATGATTTCACTAGAGAAGACAATAATGCTGGGAAAAACAGCAGGGAGTAGAAAAAGAGGAAGGCCAAACAAGAGATGAGTTGATTCCATAAAGGAAGCCACAGACTTGAACTTACAAGATCTGAACAGGGTGGTTCATGACAGATGCTCTTGGAGGTCGCTGATTCATAGGGTCGCCATGAGTCGAAATTGATTTGAAGGCACATAACAACGACTAAGATGCCAAGCTAGCAGTGCTGGACCATTTAGAAATTATTGTTTGTATACTCTCCCTTTGTATCCCAGTCCCACCCTCACCTGTATAGCAGTTAAGGCCACACACAATGCAAGGCTGTGGTTTCCCACTATGTGTGTTTGTGTATATATACATATATAATGTGTGTGTGTGTGTATTAGGGATGGGCAAGTTTCTCACTTTTCCAATCTCAAATTATTTTTAAAAAGTCCTCATGAAAACTCGTCAGCATTTTAGTGTGAATTTCTCCTAATACACACGTTTTTGTATGGAGTTTTGCTTAATATACACATTTTTACCAAATAATTTTCCCTAACACAATGCTTTTTTGTACACATGACTTGGCTGGAGAACTGCACTGGAAAATCTGGATATTTGCAAATTTTGACAGATGGCTGTGTTTCAGTTCTCATGTTGGTTTAGAAAGTGCAGATTAGGTAAATTCACCTTTAAATGCAATCTGAATCTATTTTTCCCTTCCTCCCTTCCTCTCCACCTCTCTATATAATATAGGATTTCTCCAGAAAAAACCCCCCAAAGATGAATCAGTGAAAGAAAACCTCCCCCAATATGTAATTACAATAAGATTGCAGGCACAATGCACTGATTATATTTGTTTTGCTAGATGAAGAGAGAATTTAAATTTGAATTTTAAAATGCATTACACCAGAGGGTTCTTGCTGTGAAGGGTGGGGTGCAGGGAAGGCAAATTTTCTCACCTATGAGAATCAGCCAGAAATGTTGCTCTCACTAAAATTGTTTGGGAAACCTATTAGGGGTCAATACTGCAATGCATACTTAGCTCATAATGGCATTGGCACTTCAGAGCACTGATTGTAACCCACATTTAACCCACATTATAAACACCTGCTAGAAGGAAAAGAAGGTTCAAGGACTGAGTCTGGACTGCTGGGTGGTTCACACTTCAGGCATTCCTATGAAACAGCACTTTCGACGGACGAAAACTACAAATTTTATGCTGAGAAGGGGCTATGCAAGAGTTAAGTGTCCACTATGAAATTGCTTTCCAGATCCATCAGATCACCTGTGCATTGCAGCCTCTTTGAACGGTCAAAAGAAATAATGTATGTAACATGTGTTTCTTAACTCTGTGCTCCAAGGGTTGCTCAGAAAGGAGAACTGCATTTGTCCTGTGAGGGCGAGAACCATTCCAAGAGATGTTGATGTCTCATATGGGAAATGGCATTCCCCCCCCCTCCCTCCCAACCTGGGAATGAGGAAAAGTAAAAACTGCAACAGCCCTTCCCATATTGTCCTTGCATGTGACAGTTCAAAATATATATGTATAAAAGTTAAGGCACTTGTGCTAATTAAATATGAGCGCAAGGCATGAGGTTTGATGGTAACAGATGTGTTTTCATACAACAACAGTTTGGCTGACTTACGATCTGACACTTGCTTCAGCCACAGGGTGTTATCTGCAGGCATTTGGAATCCATGCTGTTTGAGGGACCAATTAAATTGACTTAGTACCCTCCAACAGCCATTTTAGGGTGCACAGACAGGTCACATTTACATCACAGAGTGCACTACTGCATACTCTGTTTAGAGACATAGGACCAACATATGGCCTCTAATTCCAAAGTATTAAAAAGGCTGCTCTATTTGTATGAAGACTTATTCTTCAGCAAGAAGCATTGGTAGGGAAAACAGAAAAGGAAGTGGAAATTACTGCAGTTTCCGTGTTCGCCTGTGGTCAGGAACGGAAATCAGTCAAGCAAATACAATCGGTATTTGTTCACATAAGCTGCATCTGCACTATACATTTAAAGCCCCGTGATACCACTTTTAAACAGTCATGGCTTCCCCCAAAGAATCCTGGGAATGGCCATTTCTTAAGGGTGCTGAGAGCTAGAGTTCTTAGAGTGGTTTAATAATCTACCCCTCTTCCCAGGGAACTCTGGGAATTGTAGCTTTGTAAGGAAAATAGGGGTCTTCTAATCTCCCCTTTCTAATGCATTTGTATTCATCAGAATGCTTCACAGCAACAATTAAAATACAAGCCCATAATAACACATATTAAAAACTGTGTTATGCTTCCTACCATGCAAGGTTTCATCAGCTGGGGAAAGGGTGGAGAATTATATGTATTTAGCAGCATAGAAGACAGCAAGACAAACTTGCTCCATCACAATGCACTATTGAGCAGTCCTTCTTAAATACCACATATGAATTCTGCAAAACAGTGTAAACCAGTGTGGTGCAGTGGTTAGGGTGTTGGACTAGGGTCTGAGAGTCCAGGGTTCAAATCCTGACTCAGTCCATGCAGTTGACTGGATGACACTGGGTCAGTCAAGGTGTCTCAACTGAATCAATCCGCAGGGCTGTTGTGAGGATGCATGGATGCCTTGAGATCCTTGGAGGAAAAGCGGGATATAAATATAATAATAAAATAAAAATAATAATCTATAGTTCCCTCTGGTTCCAATATTCAAGCTGTGAGTGCCAAAAAAGGCACCTATGGTTGTAGAACAAATTTGATTCAGTTTGTATTTAAAGCTGAATTTATCAAATTTACACTTTCCAAAACAATAAAAACTAAAACACGGGCATCCTTTGAAATTCGTACTTGTCTGAATTTTGTGATGCAGTTCTCCAACCAAACAGTGTTCACCAAAATGCATATATTAGGGGAAAGTGTGCATAACAATGAATATATGAGTGAAAATAATATACAAAAATGCTTTATATCAGGAGCAATGGCCTGCAAAAGCTGCATACAAAAATGTGTTTAGTAGGCAAAAATTCACTAACAAGGTGAAGAAGTTTCATGAGGATTTTTTTTAAAAAAATGAACAAATTACTGCAGAACCAAATTTTAAGACTGGGGAAATGAGAAACTGAAAGAATTAAAACTGGCAAATCTTTCCATCTGTAGGCACCATCTACACACAACAGGGAGGCATCAGCAAGGTTGGAAGAACCCAAAGGTTTGCAGAGGAACAGACAAAATATCTTGTGGAAAAAAACCTAGGTGGTGGTGGTGGTGGAACATTCCCAAAATCAGTGTGGTAAGTGGGCATGGAATGCTGGACTGACTATGGGGGGAGGGGGAGAAGGAAAACTGCAAAGATGAGGAATGGAATAGCTGGAATCTTGAGCAACAGCAGTCTGCACTGCAACATTTTGTTGCTGATTCCACTTGCATGGTTGTATACTTCTCAGTCTTACAAGTCCACTTGTATACTTCTTTTGCAGATGCTTCAGAAAGGAAAGGAGAAGGGGGAAAAGTATTTATATTGGATAATTTTTATCTCATGTATATTCAGCTCTGTGAGTTGAGCAAGTTAGACACATGGAAAGAAATTGGGACATAGAAGTAGGCTTGCCAGATGTCAAGTTTTCATTCTGGCAATGTACATCAGTTTCTCCCAGCCTGGTGCCATCCAGATGTTGTTGGACTACAACTCCCATCAGCCACAGCAAAATGGTGAAGGAATATAGAGATGATGGGGACTGTAGTCCAACAACATCTGGAGGGCACCAGGCTGGGAAAGGCTGTAGAATGTTGTAAGCGCTCAGGGTACTGAAAGTAGGGATGGAAACATCTGTCAATTTCAATTCTCCCAGTTTCTCATTTTCTCAGTCTGAAATTCAGTCCTCCACATTTCTGCAGCAAGTTGCAATTTTTTCAAAAAAGAAAAATCCTCATGAAAATTCTCCAGCATTTTAGTGCAAATTTCTCCTCATAAAACACATCTTTGTAAGCAGTTTTGACTAATACACACATTTTTGTGAGCACCATATAATTTATTTTTGTATGTTATTTTCACTCATATGTTCATTTTTATGCTTACTTTCTCCCAATCTATGCATTTTTGTAAACTTTGCTTGGTTGGGAAACTGCATTGCAAAATTCAGATAAGTGCAAATTTTGAAAGATGGCCATGTTTCAGCTCTGACATCATTTCAGAAAGTGTGTATTTTTATCTTGAAATGCAGACTGAATTGAAATTCTCACTCATCCCTAACTGAAAGGTACCAGGAGTCTCAAACTGGGATCCCTAGCCACGAAACACTGGCACCTTACCTGCTATATCAATAGAAAAATCAGCAATATAATTACCTCCACTTTCATATTAGACAGTCTGTTGTCTTTTTGGAGCCTACTGAATGCCTTCCTCTTTCATCAAGCCATCTGAGACCTTTATCCCAGTCTGCATCTGTATTAGAACAGTATTTAAGATGTTTTATTGCTTGGGTTTGCCACCCTGGGTTCCTTTGGGAGGAAGGGCGAGTTATAAAAACCAACCAACCAACCAACCATACTGAAATTGGGGAAGGTCTGTAACTCAGTGGTAGAGCATCTGCTTTGCATGTAGGGGGTCTCAAGTTCAATCCCCATCATCTCAAGGTAGGGCTGGGAAAGATTTCCACCTGAAACTCTGAAGACCTGCTGCCAGTCAGTGTAGACAATACTAAGCTAGATAAACCAGTGGGCCTGACTCAGTATAAGGCAGCTTCCTATGTTCCTATTAGTACACAAGCCAGTTTGAACCTTAGATGTCTCTTTTTTAAAAAAAAATAATAGTAAGCTCCGTGTCATGTTTAAATTTAGGATTTAAAATTACAGGATATAAATAATGCCTTTAAAAAAGCCATGGAGACAACACAGAGTAAAAAGGATGCTGTATTAGAATCCTCTGGTCTGTTTCTTTCTGCAGTTGAAAGTGTTAAGCTCTGCTTATGTCTGTTTCCTTTTCCCACTGTATTGAGTGAAATCACTCTAGGCTTTACTCATTTCCAACCCAGACAAAGAAGATCACAGGTGAATGCAAGTGAATCCTTCTGGCGCTGCATCTGCTCTGCTGCTGTGCTCACTTGGACGTGCAAGGCTGAGAAACCTCCGAAGCAGCTGACATGACTTAAGGCTCCTCCTCTGTGTGTCTCTGTGTGTGTGGAACAGGAAATGAGTTGGCTAGTGAAATAATTGGCTGCTGCATTTGACATACTGCAGTTCTCTCCAATCATGACATTATTTCCCCGGGGGGGGGAGGACATTCTAAGCTTGCCGTTGCTCCCACCACATATAACAAAGACATGAGGCAGCTATGGGATGAAAACAAGGGCACAATGCTATCTCTTGATCCACTCTCATGCCAATATAGACTTTTAAGAGACTGAAGAAGTATAAAAACCATTATTATACAAATATGAAAATAAAAATGTCCATAATTAAAATGCGGTTAAAAATCCTATTCAAACATTAAAATGTAAGCATCCATCATTAAAACAGGAGACTCAGGTGGAGAGATGAATAGAATGCATGTGTAAGCAAGTGCACCTTCAAAAGCTGGTGGGATGTCAGTACAGATGGGGCCGCTTGTATTTCAGCAGGGAGTGCTTTCCATAACACCTTTGCCACTAGAGAGAAAGCCCACCTCCGCGTCACCACAAATGGATAATCTTCAGGCCACAGTCTCAGCTTGGGTGCTTACTTCCTGCTGTTATCCTTGTTCAAGTGATCCTATTGTGGCTTCAAGCCTCCAGTCAGCCCAAGGCCGATCCTTGCTTCTCGCAAGGTGTTAAAGAGAACCCTACCTGATTTTTTCCTCTCCAGCAAAACTACCAGTGGCCAAGGAAGGCTACCATCTCAGCCTTTCATGCTGGTAAGCCTTGAGAGATTGGTTTGCAGAAACCTCACTTTGCCACACAGGTTGCTCAGGGGTACCCTTCCCAAAATTACTGGAGGCTTTATTACTTTCAGACCCAGCTGAAGAAAAGAGAACAGGATAAGTCCTTCTGACAAGTCGTCTCCCCACCCACAGTGTGCAGGCCAGCTGTGACCAAATCAAACTAGCCTACTGTCAGCCTCACCAGAGCCTCAGTAGTGTAAAGCGGGCAAGGGGGTAGGGAAGCCTGACCTACAGCAAATCTGGCTGGACCAAAAGTTCCCACTTGTCCCCTATAACTGAGGATTCTAACTACCATCATATCAGCTGTCAGGGAAGAACTGTGTGCCAGAAGCTGCCATGTCCTCCTGGTCTGGACATTGTCACCAGCTCTGCTCCTAAATCTGATGGAGGGAATCATAGAATAATAGAGTTGGAAGGGGCCCTCGAGTCCAATCCCCTGCTCAATGCAGGAATCCAACTTAAAGCATACCTAACAGGTGAGTGTCCAGCTGCCTCTTGAAGGCCTCTAGTGTTAGAAAGCCCACCACCTCCCTAGGTCATTGGTTCCATTGTCGTACTGCTCTAACAGTTAGGAAGTTTTTCCTGATGTTCAGCCAAAATCTGGCTTCCTGTAACTTGAGCCCATTATTTTGTGTTCTGCACTCTGGGATCGAGAAGAGATCCTGGCCCTCCTCTGTGTGACAACCTTTCAAGCATTTGAAGAGTGCCATCATATCTTTCCTCTGTCTTCTGCAGGAAAGGGAGGAGTGCTTCAGGGGAGGGCGAGCTGGCCAGAACCACCACTAGAACCTACTGCAAATTTTAGAACTATAACTTTAAGACCTTGCCCTGGTGCTTGCTTTCCTCTCCTCCCTCTCATTCCTTTTTCCCTTGTGCCATGTCTTTTTGGATTGTGAGCCTGAGGACATGGACCATCTTGCAAGTGATTTTTGTAAACTACCCAGTGAGCCTTTTTTGGCTAAAAGGCAGTGTATAAATGCTGTAAATAAATAATAAATTTAACAGGTGACCAGATAGTTTTACTCAGAGCTTGGAAAAGTTACTTTTTTGAACTATAACTCCCATCAGCCCAATCCAGTGGCCATGGTGACTGGGGCTGATGGGAGCTGTAGTTTAAAAAAGTAACTTTTCCAAGCTCTGGTTTTACATTGCTACACTTGGGTGTGTGTGTGGATAGGCAGGTTGCTGTTTTGCCTTCCACCGAGGCATGGGAAGGTAGGACCACTCTTATATATGCCCTCCATAGGCCTTGTCACTCCCCCACAAGTAGCTGTGCCAGCATGTTGATGTGGCTTCTCCCTAATCAGTGGTGGCTGGTGCCCATTGGGACTGATAGGGCAGTAGGCAGGGAGACAAGTGGTAGGTGGAGCCAGAGCCACTGACTGGCAGAGCCAACTAATTCTAGTTTTGTCCCCATCCTCCTCACTCTTGAGTTCTTCATGGGCAACATTGAGACAAAGGAGGAGGAAACTGACAGGCAGTGCTACTCCTTGGATTGGTTGTAAGTAAGACGATGGGCAGGTGAGGGTTGGTTGAGGGCACAATGAGGTTGGCAGGGCAGGGCAGGGCCCCATTCATCCTAACAGAGCAGCCTTTGCTGTCCCTAACGCTTTGTGCCCTTAGAAACACAAGAGCATAAACAGGGACCTGCTTGAACCATTCAAATATCTAGTCCAGCAATCTATTCTCACAGTGGGCAACCAGATGCCCATGGAAAGCCTACAAGCATAAGAAGATAAGAAGAGTCTGCTGGATCAGGCTAGTGGCCCATCTGGTCTAGCATCCTGTTTTCACAGTGGCCAACCAGATGCCTAAGGGAAGCCTGCAAGCAGGACCTGAGTGCAACAGCACTCTCCCCTCCTGCACTTCCCAGCAACTAATATGCAGAATTGCCCCCAACAGTGGAGGTAGCACATAACCATCACAGCTGGTAGCAGGACAGAGCTGGTAGCAACAGCAATCTTGCACTCATGCAATTGTAGGGCAAAGCTGCCCCCCATTACAAGCGGGGAGGAAGAAGGGTGATATTCTCAGATGTTCCAACGTTGCTTTTGCAAATGAAGAGTGCATTTTATGGACAACACTCTTGTAGTGTGTGTTGAGCATGGAGAGAGAATCAAAGATCAACAAGAATTATTTTAGAAGCTTCATTAAGGGGGTGGCTAAGAAGGAAGGGAAACTATGGACAAAGACTAGAAATGGGAAGCATCATTGTGTTGTTAAAGGAAATGGGTTCAGACATAGGAGGCGAGTGGGCTCTCATCTGTTGCTTCGTATCTAACAAACTGTATCAATCTTTGCAGCTCTTTGGTATGCTTCTCTAAGTGCTAAAATGGAATTTCACCCCATTTCAAAATTTGGTAACATGTCATGGCTGTGTTTGGTTTTTGTAATGTTTTGTGAAGTGTGAATTAAGCCGGTTCACCTTTAAATGCAAACTGAACTGAAATTCTCCCCCATCCCTAATCCAGGCCACCGTCTTGATATTAAACTTCTCATTTTTTATTATGCTCTCTGCTAAATGACAGCATCCATAATTTCGAATGCTGAAACAAATCCCAACTCAGGGAAAACAACACTTTTAAAATAAAGTCCCTCCAGGCTTCCTACCTCACCCAATTCTTTTCAGCTCTAGTTGTATGTATAAGAGTAATTGTAAGTGAAGTGGAAAATCTTTCAGGATAGCATTTTTTTTAATCAGCTGAACTGCAGCAAAGGAAGAAAAATAGCCTGTGTTTTACTAGTCAATTGATGCTGTTAGCAACTCACGTTTTAATCATTCTTTAGTATTTTAAACTCAAGAAAGATGTGATGCACGGGATCATGTTTCGACGTTGGATTATAAATCTAACACAAATTGTGTATAACTTGAAGAGCAGAACTTATTTTCTCCCGGGCAGAGCCCCAAATGGTTGTCTTGAGAAAAATGTGTATCCATCATAATGATGGATCATCAAATGAAAAATCTGCTTTGTGAGACAAGCAGTTTATAACACCTCTTCTACATATTGACGAGACATCTGGCCATTTTTGAATCTTTGTGTCCAATTTGCATGGGAATTCCTGAACCCTTAACTCTTTACCTTGCTGGGTGGCATCAGGCAAGCTGGATCTTCAACTGGATTCCTTCGGTTACTGAAAGGGCCTACTTGGTGGGCAATTTACCTGGCTCATTGTATGACCTGGGAGTAGGGAGAGGTGAGAAATTTGACAAAGCCGAACTGAACTGTAACAATAAACACACACACACACACACACACACACACACACACACACACACACACGGCTTGGAATGTGCTTGGCTGTATTATGAATTGAGTGCCATTTTCTCCAAGAAGAACTTCTTTACTTCGGAATGTAAAATGAGATTTGTTTCTGCTCATGTTAGAATAGAATAGATTCATTTATTTGTATTTAGTCATCAGACCATCACTAAAAGTTTTGTGAACAGTCCCCCATCTGCCCCTTAGCTCTGATCTGGGGAGCATCAGGCCAACCTGACCTGGGTTCACCTGGAGACCATCCCCCCAACCATGCCCCAGATTTGGTCTCAAATAAATTCCAGCACAGGGTTAATATTTAATTAGGCTTTACAAAACGTAAAGGGGTAAGGGGTGAGAGAAGGAGACCCTTCCCAATCGAGACAGGGGTCAATTCTCAAGGGTGCTGCAATACCCCCCTCCCCGGATCAATGCCCCAGCATAGGCATTAATCCTTGGGGGAGGAGGAGAGGCATCACAGCACCCTACAGAAGCAACCCCTCCACTGAACAGCTGTTGAATGGAGGTGTTGATCCTATGCAGGTGATGCTCTGCAAATGGCTTTCCTCAAGGAAAGCTGCTTGCAGAGCATCACCAGAACCCTGCAGAATTGACCCCTCCACTGAACAGCAGTTAAACAGAGAGCTCGATTTTGCATGGATGATGCTCAGCAAGTGACTCTCCTTGAAAGCCACAAGCAAAGCCACTTGTGGAGTATCACTTGCACCATGCAGAATCATCAAGGGGGGGGAGGCGAGGCAGGCAGGAAGCTTCCCCCAGAAGACCTGGCCTTTTCATGGGTTTTTCCTGCCCTGCCTGGGTATCCTTCTTGCCTGTTGTCCTGAACTCTGACAGCCACTGATTGCTCTGGGTTATCCAGCCTGACCCGTACAATCCATGGCTGGCTGAACCCAACTTGTCTGACACCCGAGTCCCTCTGAGTAGGCCAGATATGCCTCGGACGTTGGCCAAAGCCAGTGCGCAGCCCTATTTATAACAGTATAAAAGTAACACAAGGTGACATCAATCGAAATCAACTCAGACCCAAATAAGCTACAACATAAACTTAAAACGCCGAATACACCCCTTCAAAAAGCACCTCTTCTATAACAAATATTAAAATGAAACATTACAAGTAATATGGGATGAAACAAAATGAATGCATGCAAATCTGAACAAAAATTATGTAAAATCTAAATGCTTTAGATTTACATAAAGCAAACTTAGAATCATAGAGTTGGAAGGGTTCTATAAGGCCATCGAGTCCAACCCCCTGCTCAATGCAGAGATCCAAATTAAAGCGTACCCGACAGGTGCCTATCCAGCTGCCTCTTGAATGCCTCCAGTGTTGGAGAGCCCACCACCTCCCTAGGAATTTTTAAATTATGTATTAGAATTTTATCCTGCCCTTCCTCCAAGTAGGAGTCCAGGATGGCAAGTAATTGGTTCCACTGCCATACCTCTCTAACAGCTAGGAAGTTTTTCCTGATGTTCAGCCAAAATCTGAGTTCCTGCAACTTGAGCACATTATTTCATGTTCTGCACTCTGGGATGATTGAGAAGAGATCCTGGCCCTCCTTTGTGTGGTAACCTTTCAAGATTTGAAGTACAAATTTGAAGATTCTTAAAATTCTGAAGCACTGGAGATTGCCCCCCCATGCCTGTCTATGTTATACTTTGCCACCACAAAGGTTTCCTGTAGTCACATTGTTGTTCTTCCTCCCTACAGTTATGGATAACACACAGTTTATGATGTCACAATGCTACAGAACTATTAAGCTTTTGCTATCTGATGAAAACACTGAGGGCAGGTAATGACAATTGAAAGTAAGGCCAATATAAATGAAAAAGCAAGCATTTTTGTAAGGAGCTCCAAAACATTGCTCAAAAGGGGAGGCACTTTTCAACACCTCCAGAAATTTTCAAGGAAAACCAGGGGCCTGTTTGACTTAGCTCTAAACTTTTTTTTATAAAAGCAAATTGCCCATTGACCTTTCAGAGACTGTATGCATAAACAGTCCCAAGACTTTATTAGCAAACAAAGTTAGTTACAGATTAATACCTTTTGACATTGCATGTAGTGTTCCCTCTAAATAATCTTTAAAACCTAGTATTAATCATCAATGACAAAGCATTAACCTTTTTGTAGCCTCCCTTAATTAATGAAAATAAAGAGCTATGGGATGTTAAATTGCTTAAATTAATACTATTGAGTGCTGGTCTGTCACCTTCATTTTGTTTGCAATTTTGTACACCTGAAAGTTTCAACATTTCGTAGTGAGTTTGGATGCTAAAGCCAAAATTTTTCATGCCAGTGTATTCAGCTTTTTAAGAAGCTACATGGCTTTTCCCACCATGAAATAACCTTTTGTATCATCACAGGAGATCCATGTGGATCATGGGTTGCAATCTTGTGCACAATTACCTGGGAGTTATCCCCATTGAAAGTGACTTCTGAGTATGCATTGGGTTGTACTGGCAGAAATGCAAAAGGTCCAACATACTCAAGTGTTGCAGGTCAGTACAAGTGTTGCTAGAACTAAAGAGTGTTGACAGAATCACTTAAATAACGTTTTACTGGGCAAACTGAACAAAAACAGTGTAAAATGTGAGAAACAATAAACAGAGAGCGTTTGTCTTTCTTGGGTCAGGTACACAGCAGGAAGACATTCAAACAAAACATACAAAGAGATAACTGTAATGTTCCTCCTCCCACTGGCACCACCTGTGATACTCCCACCCGTGGCTACCACCAGGGAGAAACATAGTTTTTATTTTCCTTTAGCTCACCCTAGCACAGATCTCACGAGATCCCACTGCTAGGCAGCACCACCAGTCACTCCCTGTAAACAATACTGCTAGAGACTTCACCTTAGTCTCCCTATGGCTTGTTACTTTGTGTCTGGGTGCCCTTGCTGTCCACAACCTCCTTGTATCTTTGTCTATAAAGCATACAATCCTGGGTTGCTCTGGATACTTGACGATGTTACAATATCTCCCTTCAGCGCTGCCACCATATGATACAGTTTCCCTCCAGCCTTGGTAATTACTCTGCCCTCCCTTCTGGTCTGTGTATCCCCAGCCAAGGATCAGGCTTTTGGTAAACCAATAAAAGTATTTATTTGATAACACCGGGAAATAACAAGATTACTTTAGGAATGTTCAACAAGCGTGTGATTTCATATAGTGTCACTCTTTATGTTTCCAGTCATATATATTCTGTCTAAATACCAGCCAAATATAATCCAACCCACAACCAACTCCAATCCACACTCCACAACCAATCGCCAACAACTCCCCCACCAAACAGAACCCTGAACCAACTGTCATCCTCTCATTTATACCTTCAGCCACTCAAACACTCAGCCAATCATCATACAGCATTCTCCAGCATTCCAGCCCATGTACTCCCCCCTCTCACTCAGTCATTTACCATATAACACTTAATAAACCCGCACTTACCATATTTACAGATATTAAAATACAGGGACATCAGAATAACTCCTTCAGAACTACATAGCCAATCACAGCACGTCTACCCTCAGTGAAGATCATACCACTCTGACTGGTTGCTAAGTAACACTCTATCCCACCACCTCTAGGCTAGCTAACTTTAACATTAACATAATTAACCCTTATGTTGCACACGGAATGCTGTTGCATTTCCAATACAGAGAATCAAAGGCATCATAACAGGGACACCATGGAAGCAGCAGCGTAGGGTCACCTCACACTTTGGTGTTTCAGGCCACATATGATTAGGAGCACATATGCTTCCAGGCAACTGAATAACTATTCTTTAAAATCTGGGTTGGGGAACCTATGGTCCCACATGTATTGTTGGACTCCCATCAGCCCCAGCCAGCATGGCAAATGATCAGGGATGATGGGAGTTGGACCCCAAACAACTTCCCGAGAGCCATGTGTACTCCATCTCTGTTTTAATTTATGAATATAGGAAGCTACCTGGTACAAAACCATACCATTGGTCCATTTAATTGGTTTGCTTCCTTCCCTACAGACTCTGTTGCGTTTTAAGGTTGGTAGATGTGGCCCTTTTGGTAGTTCCACCACCGTTAGAAGCTTGGGGGAGTGGCCACCCAGAGAGGACACTCTCTGAGGCAGCCTCTAATTATGGAATTCCCTCCTCGCAGATGAGCACCTGACATCTTCATTAGACAGCTTCCATTGTATGCTGAAGACACATCTCTTTACTTTGACCTTTGACACTTGAAAATATATATATATATACCAGAGCTTGGAAAAGTTACTTTTTTGAACTACAACTCCCATCAGCCCAATCCAGTGGCCATGCTGGCTGGGGCTGATGGGAATTATAGTTCAAAAAAGTAACTTTTCCAAGCTCTTATATATACTGACTGGCAGCAGCTCTCTAATGTGTCAGACTGGGGCCTTTCCCAACCCTACCTGAAAGTGCCAGGGAATTAACCTGGGTCCATTTGCCTGCAAAGCACCAGCTCTACCGTTGGCCTGTGACATTTCCCCAGGTAAATTTCCTGCATACTAGCTATGCATGCTTGACTGCAATTTTTAGTAGGTATCAGTTTCCTGCTGTTTTAGCTATGCCCCCATTGAGCTGCAGTCAGCACGCCACCTCTTGTGCTAGTCTATTACACATTTCAGTTCCAAAGTGCTCCTTGTCAATCTTTTGTAGACTTTCCTTTTTGAAGGCTCCTTGGAATCATGATTGTACAGCTTTTGAAAATCACTGATAGTTCATGTTTGCAGCTCCAGCAGTCTCTTCTAAAGAGATCACCGCTGCCTTTGTCTTCTGGACATCCTTGAACTACGGCTTTCTTTAGAATTCTCAGTGAGTTACTTTCCCATTTGTTTGTCTGCTTCAGGGAGTAATTTGACACCAGTAATTCTACAAACAGAGCACCTCCATCTCGGAGGACTCTTCTGCTTTCAAAAACAGGTTTTATAACTCTGTAAAGGATGTCCATTGTAAAAATATAAATTTACTCAGTGTATAGTTATCTGTGGAGAAATGCTGGTTATACGTGTCTGCTTTGTTTGTGTTTAGAACAAAAATATGTATTTTGTGACTTCTGTGACTGTCATGAGGCCTTGTATTGTTATGTTGTTACAAGCCGACTTAGCAGGGGTTGCTTGGGAACAGGTTAGAGAGCAGAGAGACACAATCACTTTAAGATTTTGTTAGATGCAGCCTGGATCAGGTAAATTCATTCTGATTGGTCTGGGTGACTCTCAGTAGCTGGAGGTTCCAGTCAGTTAGGTTGAAAGCATCTTGGACAGCTCCTTGAAAATTCAGACTAACACTCACAGAGGATTGCACTGCCCCACTGACATGGAGCCACCAGCCTGCACTGGGGGAGTCAGCTGGGAATTGAGGAGATAGGGAGTTGGTTCATGAGGGCAGTGAGGAATAAGACCAGTGTGAGGAATAAGAGCAGAGAACAGCTGAGGGAAGACCTGAGCCCTGTATATTAATACCCAATGTGATGGTAACACTGGCTTGGGGAAGATCAGAATAAGGGAGATGGTGACTGAGTTGGTCTGGGAGGCTGCCCTGTGTAAAGATCTTACCAGAAGTAAGCGACACAAGTGGGTTTTAAAGGTTGGTGAAACTGTCCAAGCAGCCAGGAGGACAACCAGAAGAGCTTTTGGGTCCAGAGGCAGATTGTCCCAAGCAGCTGGACTATGTCATGGGAATATTTGGTTGGGATGGAGGTTTAGACAAACTGGCCTGAAGTAAAAGCCACAGAGGTGATGCTGGTGTCAGCAACTGTGTCTCTTGAGTCCTCAGAAACTGTCCCTTAAGACTCCGATATAAGTATCAGTATTCAGTTATGTCAATAGTATCACTTAAAAAACCAACAATCTTAGTTTAAGGTTTATCCTGTCTCTGTTGTTGGTCTCCATCTCATGCCTAAAGCCTACTGTGCACACCACTAGGAGGGCGTTGAAAGTATTCTGAGTGAATTGGTGGCAGCAGAAAATTAGTGAAGCACAGACATCAAAACCTGTGTTCATACAAAGTGAGGCTGAGGGACCAGGGAACCCTGACAGTGTCAATAAAGTCATACTTTTACCGTTTGATAATCTTTCTCACACTCCTTAAGATAGATACACATTTTTTTTTGCAATTTAATCTTAAATAAGACCAAGACCCTTAAGAGTTATATTCAACTAAGTCCTATTCAGCGTAGACCCACTGAAATTAATGAACCTAAGTTAGTCATGTCTATTAACCTCAGTGGGTCTGCTCTGAGTAGGACTAGCACTGAATACCACCCTAAACCTTACTGAAGATCTTACCTTACCAATGTCCCTTCTTGGCAGGTCAAACCCACAGAAGCTTTGCTGAGAATTGGATTGATCTGTTGGATCCAACCCCCCTCTGTGGATTTATGATAGAGCTCTGTGCAAGTGAAGACAGCTGTTTCGTATCTGAGAAAAGTATGAAGGAATCCATCTTATGGTACACATGCCACTACCATGCCCATGTCCCATATACTCCACCCTTTCAATGCAATCAATTTTTCATTCTATGACTGGCCAGCCATTAGATCAGAGATGGCCATCCTCCAGCCTGCAGGCTAAGCCATGCCACTCTGTCTTACACTGGGTGTCAAATATGACATCAGGTGTGGGGCAGGTAAAAACCTGACTCATCCAAAAAGGGGTTTGTAGGTATCGCCGATCAGCTCCAGCACAACAGAAAGTAGGGATGCTTGAGCATTTGATTAATTCTAAATTTTAAAGCGAAACGACTTGATTTTCACTTCCTGGACTGATATGCAGACCAGGACAAAGTTACCTTTCATTACATTACAGACAAAGAATGCATTCAAAGATCATGTGAACATTTGCACGCTTTAAAATAAAATCACCACAGATTGATGCAGAAATGGGAGCTATAGTTTCTCTCTTTGTGGAAAGAATATCATGTTACCTCATTTGTCATACCACTATAACTGAGGGATCTTTCCTCTGGTCTCATGCTTTATTTATTTAATTGTGGTTTTGTTTCATACATGAAGAAATCAGTTGTGGGGAACCTTAGGCCTGAGCCAAATATCTACCTAGGCCTCTCTATCTAGCCACCAGGATTCTCCCCAGACCCCATTTATTATAAAATGACA
Source organism: Rhineura floridana (assembly GCF_030035675.1). Taxonomy (NCBI): domain Eukaryota; kingdom Metazoa; phylum Chordata; class Lepidosauria; order Squamata; family Rhineuridae; genus Rhineura; species Rhineura floridana. Next base: position 26,486,530 of record NC_084492.1, on the reverse strand, counting down.
TTGCAATTTCTGCTTATATGTGGAATGCATCAATCTATCCCCTTTAATGCCCCATTTGTAGCCCCTTTTGGAGGTCTGTAAGTGCACAAAAGTAGAGCTGCATATTAGTTAGCTTCAGACTACCTACTGTGAACTCTCTCACGGGAAGTTACACATCCTTTCTCTATTAGGTCACTTGCCACAAGACTAGAGGCGATATGTAAGGATTATCCTTTGAAGTCGACAGGAGATGGTAAATAGGCTAGCACTTGGTCATGTTGTGTCTGTGCACAAGGTCAGGTCATGGCTCAGGTAGTAAACACATGGAGAGTATCCTGTGATGTAGTAATGCCACCTATGGGCCATTATTAGAGGTGACTCCTGACAGTCACCTCTCTGGCTATAAAGACACAGTAGACACAGACACAGAGGGAGACTCACAGACACAGCAGACATCAACCATCACACATCAGTAGTACAGATGTGTGAAGGTCTAGGGAGGGCTGCTGGACTGGCCCACAGGAGACCCCTTTCCCTGCAATACCATGGGGAAAGGGGCCTCCCTCTATAGCTGAGATGGGTAAAGTGTTATCTGTTATGAAGAGTCTTCATATAATGCTGAAGTATAACCTGATATCTGAATAAAAGCCACATTAATTAGCACAGCTGGTATCAACCTTTATTTCTTATCTGACGTCATCATAAAAAAACATCTGCCCCCCCAGCAAAAGCAGGGGGTGACAGAACAGCATTCCCCTCCACTGGCCCTGCTTCACATCCTGAATGTTTTTGTCTGGCTGGAATGTGTCCTTGAACTTTGGTGTAGCCTCTTGCATATTAGGATAGTTGGAAGATAAAAAGGTCTCTGTGTGTAGAAACTAGCTTACTGTACAAAAGTACTGCCTACTTTTGCCCTGGGTCCCATCCACAGCTAACATGTGGCCCCCAGAAAGTTTTCCAGAAGGGAATGTGGCCCTTGGACTGAAAAATTTCTCCACCCCTGATGTAAATAATTGTAGTTCTCAATAAATTAACATTTTTTAAAAAAAAGTCTTATGAATGAATACATATGAAACAGACTAGATGTACACAGATCCATCCATCCCTAGCTAGAAGTTGCCTCAAATTTATATTTTGGTGCAACTTCAGAGTTGCCTGAATCAGTCCTGTGTCTCTTTTTATCTGCATGCGCTATTTTGATCTGGATTGGCACCATCTTAACCACAGCATCAATCATATAAAGAATGTGTATGCTCCAGTTCTGTTCTCTTTTCTTTACCCACATACATCAAATTTCATATCTCTTTTCTTTTCTTGCAGGAATCTCATTATCCTTCAGCTTTACCTACATCAGGGTTGCCCAATAGGAACTGATTATCTCTGTAATGAAGTTCAGCAGGGGAGCCTGGTATAATCTATTCTTTGAAACACTATCTTACCCTAATGATTTCTATGTCCTTATTTACTGCAATCTCTCTTGCCTCAGTGGCTGCATCTTTGCATAATAATCCTACTATTTTGTAAGAGCAAGAACGAGAACAGATTGATTTTCTGTGCCCTTTTCCATTATATGTGTAATTATAGATATACATCACCAGAGCCACACCCTGGATTGAATCAATGCAAACATGATGTGAAATACCAAAGATGGTTAAAAATGTGGAGGAATGGACCACCTGCCTGTTCCCTCTTACATTGCTTGGGAAGATCTTGATATGTGGTACCCAGGTCCCAGTCCCAATGTCCGGGAGACAACTGTGTTGAACTACCTCCAGCCAGCATTGGGAAAGCCAACCTGAACAAGGAGAAACCTGGAGCCATTGGAAATGAAAGAAATAATCATGAGTCAGCTGCCAAGGTTGGTCCCTCAGAGAGAGGAACATAGCTGCCTTCTACTGAGTCAGTGCATTGGTCTATCGAGTTCTGCAGTGCTGACAATGAGTGGCAGTGGGTCTTCAGGGTTTCAGATGGGGGACATTTCCAGTCCCATCTGGAGATGCCAGGGATTAACCCGAGAGCTTCTGCATGCAAATCAGATGCTTTACCACTGGGCCTTGCTGAAGCAGAGCCAGCATGGCTTCTGCAAGGGTAGGTCTTGTCTCACCAACCTGTTAGAGTTCTTTGAGTGTCAGCAAGTGTATATAGAGAGGTGGTACTTCATATAACATACTTTGACTTTCAAAAAGCTTTTGACAAGGTACCTCACCAAAGACTCCTGAGTAAGCTTGGCAGTCGCAGAATAAGAGGAGAGGTCCTCTTGTGGACCAGGAACTGGTTAAGCAGCAGGAAGCAGAGAGGAAGAATAAATGGACTGTTCTCCCAAAGGAAGGATGTAGAAGGTGGAGTCCCCCAAAGTCTGGTATTGGCACCTATACTTTTTCACTTGTTCATAAATGGTCTAAAGTTAGGGGTGAGTAGTGAGGTGGCCAAGTTTGCTGCTGATAATAAATTGTTCAATGTTGTTTAAATAAAAATGCATTATGAAGAGCTCCAAAAGGACCTCTCCAGCCTGAGTGGATGGATTGTAAAATGGCAAGTGTAATTTAGTGTGCACAAGTGTAAAGTGATCCATGTAAAGGGACAAAAATCTTAATTTCACATATACACTCATGGGGTCTGAAATGGCAGTGACTGACCAAGAACAAGACCTTGGGGTCAGAGTGGATAGCTCGATGAAGACATTAACCCAGTGTGCCGCAACATTGAAAAAAAGGCAAATTCCGTGCTAGGGATCATTAGGAAAGGTATTAAAAACAAAACTGCTGATATAATCATGCCGTTAAGCAAATCTATGGTGCGGCCACATTTGAAATACTATGCACAATTCTGGTTGCCTCACCTCAAAAAGGGTACTGTAGAGTTGGAAAAGGTTCAAAAGAGGGCAACCAAAATGATCAAGGGGATGGAGTGACTCTTCTTGAGGAAAGGTCGCAGCATTTCAGGCTTTTTAGTTTAGAGAAAAGGCTAGTAAGAGGTCATGTGATAGAAGTCTATAAAAGTATACATGGCATGGAAAGAGTATGTATCATAACACCAGAACGCACGGACATCCAAGGAAGCTGAATGTTGGAAGATTCAGGAAAGATAAAAGAAAGTACTTCTCATAGCACATAGTTAAGCTATGGAAGTCACTCCCAGAAGAGACAGTGATGGCCGCCATCTTGGATGGCTTTAAAAGAGGATTAGACAAATTCATGGAGGATAAGTCTATCAGTGGCTACTAGCCACACAGTCTATGCTCTGCCTCCATAGTTGGAGGCAGTATGCATCTGAATGCCAGTTGTTAGAAAATGCAGGGGGGGGAGTGCTCATGTTTTCAGGTCCTGTTCGTGGGCTTCCCATGGGCATCTGGTTGGCCACTGTGAGAACAGGATGCTGGACTAGATGGGGCACTGGGCTGATCCAGCAGACTTTTTTTGTGAGCTATGGCCCTTCCCCTTCACAGATGGCTGTGAGCAGTGTGCAAAAGCAGAGGTGCTGCAGCTGGCTTACTGGGAGTGGTTGCCTGCACAACCTGCCCTGGATCTCTTGTGAGAGATTGCCTGCACAACTTGCCAAGCACTGTTTAGAGGTGAGAAGGAAGCTGCCAAGGAAGAAATCCTTTCCTGCCTCTAAAGGGCCAGGGGAGAGTGAGAGGAGGAGAGGGCTCAGCTGTTTTCCATCTCTCCCTTCCCATTCTGAGGCACAGACCAAGAAAAAGGATGGGAAAAAGACCTCCCCTTCCTCTGACTAAGCCATGGCAGTTCTTTGGGTCTGATTTCCAGGACCAAAACTAGTAAAATCGATATAAATATTTTGTTTGTGTGTCAAACAAAGGCGAGTGAAAAAGTGCCCTGTGACAACCAGCTCAAGCTCTTTTCACTGCTGAACCTCTGAGGCTAAATGAAAAGGACAGGCACTTTTCAGGGGAAAAACATAATTAAATAACAGTCTGGAAATTAAAATAAGGCTGCAATCCTAATCAGGCTCCCTTAAAAACAGGCACCATCAAAATAAAGGGTGAAGCACCTTTTTTCAGCCTGAGGGCCACATTCCCTGCTGGGTAACATTTCAGGGGCCACATGCCAGTGGTGGGTGGGGCCAGAGGCAAAGTGGGTAGAGCAACAGATGTAAATTTTACCTTTTACAGTAGGCTAGTGTCTACACACACTCATCCCCCTCTATCCTCCATGGAGGCAAGCAAACATCATGCTCAGAGTTTAAGGGTACATTCAAATCAGCCAAAAATATTCAGGGTACAAACCAGAGCCAGGGAGGGTTGTGGCTTAGGGAGAGGGCCTGGAAGTCACATTTGGCCCTTGGGCCTACAGTTCCCCACCCTTCACCAAAATCAATAAGATGCACGGGATGTGATTGTGAAATATACCATTCTTCCCCTTTCAGAAATCTAACAGAGGCTACAACCCTCCCAACTGAATTTTGGCCCTTTTTCTTTGATGCCACCATGGGTGTCAAAGTCCAAGGTCAGACCACAGTATGATTCTGAAAGAAGGTTTGGAGCTGGTAGCTGTGGCAACTTTTGGCAATGTTGTCATTTTCTGAGGATCTTGGTACTAAAATCATATAACACTTTATAATCACTAATTAGGTAAATGCGCTAAAAAAAGGGTTCCCTGTTGTGTCATTTATCAGCAAGGCGAGTTTGTAATCAGTGCTTGACTTTAAAAGTGTCATCATATCAAGAGTAAGGCTGGTAGCTTTGCTGGGTTATTTTGTGCTAAGTGGAGTGTTGGGAACGCTCTGTGCTTATTATAGGTTAGATCCTTTAATAGGACACCCTGAGTAATAACTTTGTTAGCAGTCTTGTCAGTACAGGTGCTTAGAAGCCTCCCTACCAAAGTGGACGACTCTGCTTGATTTTTATGAAGGGTCCTTGAAAGGAAGGGGGGTCGCAACTCAGTTGCAGAGTACATGCTTTGCATGCAGAAGGCCCCTGGTTCAATCTCCAGCATCTCCGGTTACAGTATCAGATAGCATTGTCAGGGATGCGCTCTGGAGAGCGACTGCCAGTTGCAGCAGACAGCACTAGACTAGAGGGGCCAATGGCCTGAGTCTGTACAAGACAAGTTCATGTGATCAAAGACCAAAATTGATATGTCACCAGGAAATGTCCATTTGTAATGACCATCAGGTGTGGAGCAATATATATTTTGGCCTATGTATGGTCCCAGAGTATGGTCTGAAGGCACAGGAGGCCACCGCCTTGGGTCTGGTTAGTACTACCTGAGAAACACTTGTATGTTAGCTTGGGTTCCATGATGGAAGAAAGGTGGGTTATAAGGGGCAGTCATTTTGGGGGAGCTGCAAGTTATCTCTGTGAGGTGTCTCTCAGTGTAGGCTGGGCCACCTAGAGCCGGCTGTGTCTCCACACTAGTGTTATTCCCAAAGGCCTATTTCTTATTGAGGTTTCTGGGCAGTACACTTCAGACTGCAGGTGGGATCACACTGCCTTTTAACATGGTCACTTATCATTCAGAACATGGGTAGGGAACCTTTTTGGGGCTGCATTCAGGCTGAAGACCAGATAGTTTCAGCACATACTTTCAAATATGCCTCTGTCCTCCATTCAGACCAGCAAGAGGCATTATCAGAGGTCAAGGACACATTCCAGCCAGGCAAAGCAGGAACTGTGAGGGGTGTGGCCTAGGGAGAGGGGGTGTGGCCTGGGGAGAATTGTGAGCACCAAATAGAGAAGCCTGGAGGGATGTGCTCATTCCCTGGACTGGAGCTTGATGGAGCAATGAAAGGCGGGAGAAGTCCTTTGAAAGTGATCAGTTCAGATCTTTGGTGTCCTTCCCCTGGCAGTCCGCTTAGCAGTGGCAGAGAATATAACACAACACACACACACGGTTGCAGAAAAGAGGATACCAACAAGAGAGAAAGAGGGGGAAAGGGCAGAGCTTGGAAAAATTACTTTTTTGAACTACAATTCCTATCAGCCCAATCCAGTGGCCATGCTGGCTGGGGCAGTTCAAGAAAGTAACTTTTCCAAGCTCTGGGAAAGCGTGTCAGAGAGATAGAGAGAGAAATGGGGTATTGTTGGCTTTGGTCCTGCCCACTGAAACATGCAGCCCCTGACTGATTAACCATGAAGGAATGTAACCCTTGAACTGAAAAAAAAAAGCTCCCCGGTCCAGGTTTAGAGCATTAGACTAGGGAAACTGGGGTCAGGTCATCTGAAGATTCATAATAAAGGGAGGCAATACAATAAAATCCTGTCAGAATTGTTTTGAGAAAATATGTACACTTATTCTAAGGTTGATAGATTTTTTCCAGAAATTACCAGATCAAACTTCTGACACTGTGTAATTTTTTTTAAAAAAGAGAGAATTAAATTGCTACTGACCTCATGTTGAGAATGTCAGCTTTCTATTTCAAAATAGCTCTTCCTAAATATTATACATTATCTGTATTTTTGCTTGTTATTTTTATCACTAAGTGCATTTGAATAACAAGATCTTTCTTTTTCAAGAGTTCATCAACTCCTGCTGTTTTTTCCCCTGCCTAGAGTTATTATCCTCTCTCCACAAATGACATGCAGTAATTGGTTGCTGTAGAAGTCATAATGAGGTCAAAAAAGAAAAGAAGAAAGGATGATTAGGATGAGGAAAGGTATGGAATGTGGATCGAGAAAAAGAGAGTGACCCTTCACCAATGCAAAGCCCTTTATTTTCCAAAGGCCAACACACAAAAGCAGTTTATGCAATCAGCAGAATCAAGTGGTACAGCCTTTCTCCAGAGTGTATAACTTAAGTAAGTCATGGTTCATGTTTGAATTCCCTCCCCCCCCATGTCTAAAATCCCCTAAGCTAGAGATGGGGAAGAAATTTGATCCAGTTCCCATATAAAGGCAAACTTACAAAAAATTATTAAAATGAAAAACTGAGAGAAATAAAAAAAATTACATATTCAGCCTTCCCTAACCTGGACACAGAAATCTAGTAAGTCAGAAGAAAGGATTCAACCCACCCTATTCAGTAACAGACACGTCTTGAACACTCCATGAGTAGGTCATGAAGGTAATAACAGCCCTCTCTCTTGCTGTTGTTCCCCAGTGACTGGTATGCAAAGGCATGTTGCCCCTCATCTTAGACGTAGCATAGAGCCATCACACACAACTTGTAGCCATTGATAGCCTTATCTTCCATGATAAGGAGAACCCAAATGTATCCATAAATAGCAATTTTAATAAAATAAAATAATCACAGTGGGGCAGGAGAGGGAAGTAAATTTATTTATTAAGACACTTGTATACTGCAATTTCATATTTAAAAAATCACAGCAAGTTGCAAGAATTATATCTATACAATAGAAACACATAAGATTTTTAAATGTGTCAATCTGTAAGCAAATTTATTTATTTTATTTATTTAGTATTTGATTTATATCCTGCCCTTCCTCCCAGCAGGAGCCCAGGGCAGCAAACAGAAACGCTAAAAACACTTTAAAACATCATAAAAACAAACCTGAAAATACATTAAAACAAAACAATGTTAAAAACATTTTAAAAAGCATTAAAACATCTTTAAAAAGGGTTAAAAACATATTATTAAAAAAAAATCCCACATATTAACAAGCAATTCTAACACAGACGCAATTTGAAGTAGGAGAGTCTCCCTGCCCCACTCAGTGTGAGTTCTTGGCCTTGGGGGCCCTTGGTCAAGATGTTCTCTGTGGGACTTTTCCCAGAGTGGGCCCACCTTTTCCTCACTACTGTTACCACTGCCTATTCAGTTGCCTCTCCCTTTGGGTCCAAGTGACACCACCTCCCAGAGGGAGGGAGGGAGGTGGGGGCCACAGGTAGAGCCCTCCCCTCTGCCAATCTTAAGGATTAAGTTGGCTTATATAGGAGGAATATTTCCTGCAGATATATGGGCCCCAAGCTGTATAGGGCTTTGCACACCCTCAATAACATCTTGCGCCAACCCCAGCGGCTTATAGGCAGCTAGTGCAAAGCTTTCATGATCAGTATTAATGTCCCATTTCGTTGGTCCAGTTGGCAACTGCATACTGTACTAGCTGCAGCTTTCTGGTTGTTTTCAAGGGCAGCCCCGTGCAGAGCGCCTCACAATCAACCTAGAGCACTAAACATGGATACAATCCATAACCAATATTGATGACAGCCACCCCAAGGCAGCTATTTAAATGTATAGAGCTTGAGTTGGCTGGGGAATGATGTGCCCAAGCAGATGTCGTGGATAATCCAGCAACTGGGGCTATGCACAGATAATCCGATAACTGTGGGCTATTGGGAATAGGAGAGATCAGCTCTGGAAGGGAGAATAGGGGTTTGGATTTAAACTCTCAACCCTCCTACACCCCCACCTCCTGACCAAGCGGCTGATCAGCATGGTATGATTGCTACTTAGCTGACAGGGCCATGTGCTGCATGAATGGACAGATGGATGTGGACTTGTGACTTTTTACAGTCAGCAAACCATCCACTATCCTTGCTAAGAGAAGTGAGAAGTGATATCGCTCAGTTCTACAGCTGCTTTTCCACATCTGCCCTCTGAAATGTTTCTGTTTTTCTGGCTTTAAGGTTAGAAAGGCATCCGTATGCGACTGTCAGAGCATGTTTGACATGCAGGGGCATCTTGTAGCCTTCCAGACTGTGCCTGTGATGCTCCAGAAGCCAAGAGATGCAGCAATCTGTACTGGAGATGGGAGCTTCCTCTAAAATTCCCTCTGTCCTTAGAAGGTAATCTCTCTCTCAAAAAATGAGAAGCATTGGCAAATGTCATGTCAATTTCATGTCCGGAATGACTCCTCTTCTCTGAAGATTGTCTTTTTGCTACAGCACATCTTTCCATTACAAAGAACTGTCAGGGAAAGAAAGAAAAAATCAGGAAGAGTTTGATGGCCACAAGTGCAGAGCAAGAAAAGAGATAAAAATTAATGAACCAAATCATTGGTATTAAGTTCCTATGGTCCCACTTTTAGGGTAAATGGAGAGAATGCATTATGATGAATGCTAATAGAATGTTTTGGTTGCTACATACTAGTGGGCAGACTATAGTGAAAATGAGCAAAGGGGGAATAGAGACTTGTACACACAAAAAGCACTGTTTCTTGGTTACTTTCATGGATATCATTAAGGAGCCTTTATGAGAGTCAAAGGGGAGTTTACATCTACTCTTGGCAGTGGAAGGGGGAAGATTTGTTCATTTCAAAGAATAGTTTGAGTCTTCTGCTTCAAAAATCTTCCCAGATGTAGTGATTGAAACTCTGCAATTGATAAATAATGCAAAACATCTTATCCCAGTCTCTAGCTGTACTGGACTCGAAATGGTTTTTATCGCTAATAAAGTTTTGGAATCCCGTGTTGGGATGGTTTATGGGAAAGCATTCATAAATGAAATAAATAATAAATATTTGGGATATTCTTTGGAAGCCTTCACCTACCTGGTGCCCTCCAGATGTTTTGGAGTACAACTCCCATCATCCCTAATAATTTATCATGCTGGCTGGGCCTGATGGGAGTTGTTCAAAACATGTTACGGTTTACTGTTTATTTGAAACATTTGAAGAGAATCAGGTTGGGGAAGACTGTTCTTGGGTATTTTACTTTTTTGTTGTTTCAAGCTCAGCAAGAAAGTATAGACAGAAATAACTGGATTTTCAAGCTATGCACAAATCCATTAAGAAATGATGGGTCTTGGCTTTGGGAGGCCCTTGGTCAAGATACGTTCTCTGTGGGACCTCTTTCAGAGTGGGGCCACTGCCTTCTCATTATTGTTGCCACTTCTCATTCACTTGCCTCTCTCTGTGAGTCCAAGTGACATCATCTCCCAGGCAAAGCGAGAGAGGGAGGGTGGTGGGGACCACAGCCAGAGCCCTCCCCTTTGCTAATCTTAAGGACTGAGTTGGCTGATATTGGAGAACTGCATATATCTGAGCTCCAATCAGTAACATCTTGCACCAGCCCCAGTAGCAGCAGCCAACACAAAGCTTTCAAGATAGATGTTGGCATCCCATTCAACTGGCCCAGTAAATAACTTGGTTGCTGCAGCTTTCAGATCAATTTCAAGGACATCCCCATGTAGGGCGACTTGCAGTCACCCAACCAGAGCACTGAACAAGTAGTATTTTTCATGGAAACAAAGGAATATGAAAACTTAGCAAGGCAGAAACAGTGATTGCTTTCAGAATAGGGCTCTGCTCGATCAGACCAAAGATTCATCATCTTTGTCCCAGTATTTGTGGTTCTAACAGTGGGGAGCAGCCAGATACTTTTGGGAAACTCGTAAAAAGCCTGGGACATGAAAGCAACTGTTCTCTCCTGTTATCTACCCCTTAACATCTAGTACTTCAAGGTATACATCCTGTGTGATGGGTCTCTAATCACATGGAGGAACCTATAGGTTCTAGCCAATGGAGACTGGTGGCTCCAATGTCAGGGAGCAGTGAAGCCATTCTGGGTTTTAGTCTGAACTTTCAAGGAGCTGTCCAAAATACTGAACCTATTCTGGGAATATGTTTCAGCACATTGGACAGCTCCTGGAAAGCCTAGAGTGGGTTCAGTGCCCCACAGACATTGGAGACACCAGTCTCTGCTGGTTCCAGCCACTGAATTTCCACAACTCTAAGATGGGTGGCAGTGATGTTAAATTAACTCTTGGCTAGTAAAAAGGGTTGGGGGAGAACTGGGGAAATGGTGATCAGAATCTGCCAAGTATGCTGGTTCCAATGAAATATGGAGCTTCAGCCTAATACTACAATAGGCCCAGTAACAATACAATACAGCAATTTTCACACGATGCAAATGAAGTACGTCACACAATAAGTGAGGGCCTTCAAAAGATTATAAAGACACCTTAAACTGGCATTGTAGTACAGTGAACAAGTGCAATTAAGTTGTACGGTTAACTGAGACTGATCATTTGATTGTATATCATCTATAGCTACCTAAGAACATAAGAGCCCTGTTGGTTCACTCCAAAGTCCCATCTAGTCCAGCATCCTGTTCTCACAGTGACCAACCTCATGCCTACAGGATGCCCCAAAGCAGGGCATGAGCAAGCAGCACTCTCTCCTCTTTTGTTCACCAGTATCTGCTGTTGAAAGGCATACCACTTTTGATACTGGAGATAGTACATAGCCATCATGACTAGTAGTCATTGATAGCCTTATCCTCCATGAATTTGTCTAATCCTCTTTTAAAGCCATCCGTCAGTGGCCATCACTTAGGGATGGGGGAGAAATTTAATTTTGTTTGCATTTTAATGAGAAACTACCTAATTCACACTTCTCGAACCAACACATGGATCAATACACAGCTGTCATTCAAAATATGCAGTTCTCCAAATCTTGCTATACCAGTTCTCTAACCGGTCTTTACCAAAAGGTATACTGTATGCTATATAAGGGGAAAATGTGCACAAAAATGCACATAGTGAAAATAACATGCCCAAATGCATTATATTAGGGAAAGCTGCTTGCAAAAATGTGTATATTAGTCAAAACTGCATACAGAAATGTGTATATTAGGAGAAATTAGCACTAAAATGCTGAGATGAATGTGAGGGCCTGAAATCAATGGATTCTTTCATTTCTACATCTTGTGGGAGCAAATTCCAGAGTTTCCCTTTGCGTTTCTTGAAACTCAAAATCATCAGCTTCATCAGGTGATCTCAGGTTTTACTATTATGAGAGTGGGAGAAAAATGTCTCTCTATCCACTGTCTCCACACCATGCACAATCTTATGCATGTCCAACATGACCCCCCTTACTCATCTTTTTTTCTAACCTAAAAACCCTGTGACAGGTAGGAGGCCATACTCCCAAGTTCAGAATCTCGGAAGGGCGTTTAGAAACCAAAGCTGAAGGATTCACCCATCTCTGTGTGATGATGCTATACTTTCTGCTTCCTCTTTGAGTCTGGGGATAACCTCTCAATTCCAATTAATACCGTCTCAGAATAGAGCCCCACTTGGTGCCGTAAAAGACTTACCCAATCATATTGACCAATTGCTGAACATACCCTCGCTCACCACCTTTGATGTGGATTAGAGAGCCATTTCTCCATCAGCAGCAAGGTCACCTGCTCCATATGTCTGCTTTCATTGTCAATAACATGCTCACATTTCAGAGGAACGTTAGGGTAAATTAACTTAATTATGTATGACAGCTAATTTTGAGTGTGAAGGAAGTGCTGAGGGACTCAAAGGTTTTTTTAATGCATCTCAAGATACTCTTGACTCGCAACCGGAGAGCTGAAAGACTCAAGCATGTAAAATGAACTTGCACTCGCGAATGGCATGTGGTAGGTTAGGGAAGGCTACTGCGTTTAGTACTGAGCAGAGAGAGTAGCACTATAAACTATACAGTGAACAGGTATGACAGATCTCTGGAGGAATTTGGAAGGATTTCTGCCAAGCATCTGTGTGTGGAATGTCCATTGTGGTTGTCCAGTCCCCCCAAAAAGGATATCACAGACCTAGGAAAGGCATAGAAAAGGACAACATAAGCATAGAGCATCTGCTTTGCATGAAAAAGGTCCCAGGTTCAACCCCCAGCATCTCCAGGTAGGCCTGGGAATGTCCCTGGTCTGAAACCCTAGAGACCAACTGTCAGTCAGTGTAGGCAATACTGTGCTAGATGGACCAGGAATCTGACTCAGTAGAAGGCAGCTCCCTATTTTCCTATGAAAAATATTTTTTGCCTGGAGCCCTGGAGAGCTGCTGCCAACACAGTACAAAGTGTTGGACTCAAAGGACCAATGATCTGACTCGATGTAAGGTAGCTTCATATGTCTGTAATATTGTTTTCCTGGGCCTGGCCAAGACATGTGGCTGCTTGAAGCAGACCAGCTAATCCCCACAACAAAAAAAGGTCTTCGGCTATGGGCGGTATATAAATAAATAAATAAATAAATAAATAAATAAAGATGCATAGTATCCAAGGCTGCCCAAATTATATTTGGCACCAGAGACAGAGAATCCCATAAGTGCTTCTTATACCTGAAAGATTATCTCACACCTTATATGACCAGTCAATCATTACACTCTGCAGATGAGGGCCTCCTGCAGATTCCATCTTATCAGGACATCTGTTCCACATAATATAGTGTCATGGCACCTACCCTTTGGAATTCCCTCAGCTTAAATATTAGACAGGCACCATCTCTGTTATCTTTTCAGGGCCTACTGAAGACTTTCCTCTTTCAACAAACCTTTTATTCCAGTCTGCATGTGTGGTTTTTAGATGTTTTAAAGACATTTGTATTGTTTTATTGCTTGTTTGCCATCCAGAGTTCCTTTGGAAGAGTGGGATATACATTTAACAACAACTTATGAAGAGGCCTGGTTGGTCATACCAAAGGCTCATCTAGTCTAGCATCCTGTTCCCACAGCAGCCAACCAGATGCCTATGGGAAGCCCATAACCAAGACAGAAGCACAATAGCACTCTCCTGCTTGTGTTCCCCAGCAATTGATGTGCAGATGCATAATTGCCATGGTAATATATCACCATCATGACTAGTAGCCATGAAAAGGAATGGAAGAAGGCATATTTTTCCATTCCATCCTATATTGGTTGCATGCAGCACTGTTTCTGTTCCACTGTAGTTTGTCTTCTGCCAAAATCTATGTTATTTGTCTTGTTGTTCCCTGTGGTGAAATTAAGTTACATAAGTTAAATTATGAAATTAAATTATACAAATTGCGTAAGTTACATTGTATAACATTATTCCACCCATTTCAATGCAAAGGGATTGCAAATCCCATGGGGCAAAAACTTAATCAATTGCATATAGTTTGTAGACTGAGGGCAACAACAATAGAAAATATGAGTTTTATTCCTGGTATTGATTTCCATTCTGGACATGGGATGAATGAGCAATTTCTGCTCCCATTTCTATTTTTGTCAGAATTCTCTGACATTCCTAACTATGATATGTATGTATGTATTACATGTATATCCCACCCTTCCTCTCAGTAGGAGCCCAGGGCAATCTCCCTGGCAGTAAAAACATAACAATAATAAATAAAAACTTAAGAACTTGTTGCCCTTTCATGATACTCCAAATCAGTTGACTGAGGGGGTTGTCACACTCTGCATGGTAGGCCTGTTTCTACCTACCCATTTTGCCGAATACTTCCAACTTTGGATTTTTTAAAAACTGTCTCTTTTGAATGAAGTGTGTGCTTGTCCACAAAAAACATTGCTTACAATGTTCAGTTCCAAAGTGGTAGAAATGGAGTAAACTCCTTCAGATGGTGTGTGGCAAAATCACATCTCCAAATGTCCCTTTCCATTAAAAGGTCCCTGCAGACAGAAACCCAGAATCATGAGCTGCATTAGAACCTCCTTGATGTGCTAATCTTCTATTTGCGTGGAGGTGTTGCTTTCTTTTTTTAATGCAAGGGTCTGATCAAATTGGTATCCCCCTCCCCACCCTCACACATAATCTGAAGATGTACAGTCCTGTCTCTCAACACCAGTGGGTTACAGTGTTGGACTAAGATCCAGGTTCAAATCCATCCAACCATGAAGCCCACTGGGTGACCTTGGACCCAACACACAGCCTGACCTATATCTGCAATAATAAATAAATAAATACATTTCTGCTTCAGTGCCAAGACCGCAGCTTCAGCCAACCTGCTGAGTTTTTAAAAAAAAATAGTAATCAAGAAGCAGCAATGTGGTGATGATGGGGATGCTAGATTGTGCACTGCAGACAACAGGGTGGATAGATTAAGGAGAGGGGGTTAGTGCCCTTAGGCCTTGGGATGATCATCAGAACTGATGACTTGGTTAGTGTGCACTTGGGGAGTGACAGTGGAGCAGAAGACAGGTCTGCACGCACACTCTTCCAAACACACCTGTCCCTTCTGCAAGCAGCTGCAGGCATGCATGTATTTGGGCACGTGAGAGGGGAGAAGCCCTCAACTGCGGTAGCATGTGGGAGAGAGGGGTTGGGGTGGTGGAGCGTAGGTGGTAGAAAGGGGGTATACTGGCACACACACTTAGTCCTGATCTTCCTCATTGCTCCTTGGCTCCATCTGGGCGGCCTCACAAATAAGTATGATTTTTTTAAAGGAGGAGGCAGCGAAGCACAAGCCAAGAAAGGCAGGAAGGTTGGCTGCCAGGAAGGAAGTGGGAAAGCAGCTTTTCCTTGCAGTCTTGCTTCTTTCTGCTTCACAAAAATCCCTCTCCTCTCATCTGAGCAAGGGTGTCAGCAGCAGCAGCAGTGCGAGGAGATGGGAGTCAGCGATAGTAATCCCCTCCTCTTCCTGATAGCTCCACCTTCAGCCTTCTTTGGCATCTGCCACGTGTTTTATAGGCAGATGCCTGCCCTCAGCATGCCTGACTCTCTGCCGCTTCAGCAAAAGGCCTCCCCTCTCATTTGGAGCAAGGGGGAGGTGTCATCTGCAGCTGCAGTGGGGAGCAGACCGTGTCCAGGGAGTGAAGACTTTTAAATAAATAAATAATTCCTTTACTGTTCGCATCCCCCTTGGATTACTTCAGCCCCCTCCCCCCCCGGGGATCATGGCCCTCCGGTTGGGAACCACTGGTCTATTGCATAGCTTTCTTTTCTTTACAGAGTTCATTTGCCACTGTCTTAAAGCATAGGAACGGCATCTCCCTTCCTCATATTGTGGTATTTCCAATCTGGGAGGGGATATCTCTGTTAGAGTAATCTGCCCACATCCATCACACACAGTACTACGCTATGCTAATCACATCACACAGGAATCTGTAATCTTTTTTTTTTTTCCAATAATTTTTATTCAGATTTTCATAGAACATACAAGGCGAAATCATAAAACATTCAAAGACAAAAAACAAAATCAAAAATAGTTAAACAAAAAAAAAATAAAAAATAAAAATAAAAAATAAAGAGTAAAATATTGACTTCCCATTTGTCAAAGATCAAATCAGTTATAAGTCTATAATATATAACAATCCTGTCTCTTAAGTCATATTATAAAATCACTTTCCTCCAGTAGTTATCTTACTTAATCATCAAATCTCATAAACATTACTTTATTCTTTCCACAAAAAGTCAAAGAGAGGTTTCAATTCTTTAAGAAATATATCTATCAATTTTTTTTTCCAGATAAGCATATCGATTAATCCATCTCATTACTAATTATGATAATCTTATTGTCATAACCATAGTCAAAATAAACATTTCAATTAATCCATCACATCAGAATCTGTTAGGTTCAGTAATTTCAGTAGCCATTGTTCTATTATCCCTATTAGTTCCATTTTCCATCTTCCATCTTCAGTAGTCTTGTTAAGTCCAGTAATTTCAGTATCCAATCTTCCATTATCAGTATTCCATAATAATCTTGCTGTCAAAGCCATAGTCATATAGTAAGAGTCTGATGGGAATTACCTCTATCCCAAATATTTTCTTGCCATCCATTCTAAATAGGTTGCTGAAATACTGCTGTAAAATCATATCTCTGTTCTTTTTTTCAAAATACACTGGGTCATCTCTTGAAAGTTTTTCCATTGTCACATGGCTGCAGTTAATTCCATAGATTTTCTCTATATTGGGCTCCATCACATCATTCCAGTCCAGAAGATTATCCATGCCATTGATAACTTTATCTCTAGAATCTTCATTAATTTCTTCAGAGATAAGATTGAGTTCCAAACAATAGATTTTATTTCTAAAGTCCATAGACTCCAAATCTTTTTCCTGTTCCACGTTTGTTCCAATCTCCGGGGTCTCCTCTCTCACAGGGACCCCTGTTCCAGTCTCCAGGGTCTCCTCTCTCACAGGGACCCCTGTTCCAGTCTCCAGGGTCTCCTCTCTCACAAGGACCCCTATATCTTTAATCTCCTGTGTCTCCAAACAATAGATTTTATTTCTAAAGTCCATAGACTCCAAATCTTTTTCCTGTTCCACGTTTGTTCCAATCTCCGGGGTCTCCTCTCTCACAGGGACCCCTTCCAGGGTCACCTCTCTCACAGGGACCCCTATATCTTTAATCTCCTGCGTCATTTTACTCAATTCAATTTTCAGCTCCTTACAACCCTGTCGCAGGTTTTGTTTCGTTATCTCAATCTCATCCATTATTTTCTGAAACATAGTTATTTCCAGATTCTCAGCCACTTTCTTAATTGCCATTTTAAAAGAAAAATATAGGAAAACCACTTCTTATTTCAGCAACAATTGGGTTAATACTCCAAACTTGGTGACATCACAGTATAAACAGAGCAGACAGCCTTATCTCTCCATGCTTAAGTAAACAAAATGCAGTTCCCAGGATCGAAACAATTAATGGCGTCGTTAGAAAACAGATTCGACAAAATAAAATAGACCAAAAAGAGAGTAGTCTCAGACAATATAATATTCTTCAAAATAAAAATCTGGAATAGAAATCCCTCTTCTGTGTATATCTTTAGAATGCAAATCCAGGACAGCTTTTTGCAACAAAAACAGAGATAAGCTATTAATTAGTGAGTAGCAGAGAGAAGTTATGGCTCCCCAGTGAGATGTCAAAAACCGATCAATCTGGCAAATCTCTTTTAAACAGCAACAATTTAAGTCAAGTAAAAGAAAAATATAGAAAGAAGGGTGCTTGCCTGTTAGTGCGTTCTCTCTTAGAAGGTAAGATGAACGTTCGCTTTATCAGATAGAGCTTGTTGTTGAAAATCCGTCCCACCTTGGTCGGCTGGACCTCGTCCCATAAATTAATGAGATCTGGTCGTCCCAACAAAAATAGGCTTTGAGGTTAATCTCTTCGTTTCTCCCTACCCGGGAGAAGTTTAATCAGTCAAAAAAAAAAAAATCTGACTGATATATCTGAATAAGCTTCTTTTGAGGCAGGAGCCCGTCTCAAAAGCAGGCACAGGCTAAGTCACCCTTCCCGGAAGTCCAGGAATCTGTAATCTAACCTTATTTTAAACAGTCCCAGCGATGGCACCACAGTGGTTTCAATGAGGCAGCCTAATCCTGAGCCTTATCCTCTTCATGGGAAAAAAAAATGATCAAGCAAGCCACAGCAGCAAGTGGAATAGATAACACAGAGACTAACCAACATTGCTTTCCTGTGTTTCTCCAGAATCTGTCATTTTGTGGGAATCCAAAGGTGGACATTGATCATATTACATTTGTAAATCATACGGTATAAAGAATTGTTCATACCTCTAAATACCAGCAAGCCCCTTACCCCCCAATTTGTTCCTCCTGCCTATGGGAAGACTTTCTTGGTATGCTTTTGTAGACTTAATTAGCAAACTGAGAGAACTTCTAGGCCTAAATGATGGCTGGCTCAAAATGATAACAATGATTTTGATACTGTTCACTACTTTAATTTAGCAAAATGGCAGAAACTCAGAAAGAATGTCTTGCAAACCCCCCAAAAGATGCTCTATTAGAAAGTAGACCATAATGCTAAAAGGCTCCCCATGTTATTTTAATTTGGGGTGGGGTGGGGTGGAAAGGGAGAACTAGAGAATAACAGTGCAATCCTATGCATGGATAATCAGAAGCCCATTGAATTCAATGGGACTTACTCCCAAGTACATATGTCAAAAAATCAGTGACAAAAATCAGAGGAACAGACTTAGGGGCAGAAAAGGCATTTCATGAAGAAATTTCTCCTCCAATTACCCCGGGTCAATTTCATGAACTTTTGATTGAATCACTGTTTCTCATCAGCTTTAGTCTAAACCTATGGGGAAGCGATGTCCCCACTCGGATATGTGGATATACTCCAATAAGGCAAAAAAGTGTCGTATTTACCTCTCAAGCTAGCTGGGATGGAGGGACTTTCTCAGCTGTTGCATTGCACAGGGTTTTGAGTGCAGGATTAGGAATGGGTTACAGAATGGATTGCCAGTGTGATGCCTGTGGGTGCCGGTGTGCCCACAAGTGCCTCTTCTGGCACCCACAAAAGGTCTCAGTACGTGAAAGAATGCCCCCTCTTCTTGCTCAGTTCCTGTTTGCACTGGCTCAGCCAATCCTACATTGAACACGGCTCCTAAAACATGCCCACATTTCATGGGATGCCCACCCTCCCATCTGTTCTGAACACTGCAAACAGTTTCTCATAAGTCAGTGAGCGTGGCAGTAACTGACATAGGTATCTTTTTTTCCAATTAATTGGGGTGGCTGATGGGAGGGCATGCCCCCAAATTTTAAGGTGGTTCTGTCTTTTTTCCTGCTCATTTAGATGTGGCAGCCATTATACCACCCCACACAGGAGCCATCTTGTCTTATTACATGTCCTCTCAGTAACCATTTTGTATTAAGCTATAGCTCCACAGCAGTTATTTTGTAGCTGGTGCCCATGGTTTGGAGGAACACTGCAATTTGCAGAACTATGACAGATCTTTAGAAAAAAAATAACCCAAAGGGATGGAAACCCCAACACCCCAGTAAGGATTGAGCATGCTCATTAGCCACAGAATGCTGGAGGTAGGGAATGGAAACCTGGAGGAGGGGAAAGTGGAATGGAATGCAGTAGTTGGAATCCTGAACAGGGGGCATTCAATGCTTCAACAGTTTGTTGCAGGTACCACTTGTATGTCTCTGTCCCTTGCTGGCAAGCTGTCAGTCATGTGGCTTGCCCATGTGATGGTTTCAGCCAGACTGAATACGTATGTTTTCATTTCTATTTCCCTCTGATTCGTTCAACCATTTTCTTGTAATTGTTTTCCTAAAATTGCCAACGAAGAGTTGTTCATATTCATTCCTCATTATCCAGTTATACACCTCGATCTCTACAGAGTGTGCTCATATGAGCACTAACCAGACAGACATCTAACATTAACATTTGCAGAACGTACTTAAATCACCGTAAATACCAATGCAAACATATTTTCCTAAATTATTCCACTTTGTAGGAATGCATCACTTCAAATTGCTGTTTAAGATGCATCACCTGTTAGAGTGTAAATATTTTGATTTTTCTTATTAAGCTAGAAATCGAAAATTCCTAACTAGTAGCAATTCAGGGGGAAAAAGTGCTCAGGTGTTCAGAAAACAGAACTGAGCAGGGCAGACCTGTCAAATTCTTCCCAAGCAATTGGGAAAAGGAGATAGGAGACTTACCTAATCAGGTTTTTGAAGGAAATGGAAATGAAGAAGACCCTCTTGTAGTCTTGGAGAGACAGCCCATGCGATCTCACCAGATGCAAACAATCTTGCAGGCATTCCAAATGCACTTTCACAGCATCCCCACCTGTCAGGTCCCAGCCAGAAGAGTCCTCAGAGGAAGACCAGGAAGTTCCAGTCTTGGATCCAGGCCTACTCAGCCTCCATCTAAAGGTGAGGGGTCAGGATCTTGTGACAAGGCCCAGGATGGGCTGTCTGCACATGGGGCAAGTTCGGCCTTTGACATTGAGGCTGAACAGCCCCTGAGCCCAAGGGAGAGGCATCGCCTCTGATACCAGCTGGAGACCTGGCCCATCGGGCGCAAAGGACTCCTCAGGACTGGCTGCAGGTGACCAATGAGAGTCAGCTGATGTTGGGTTGTGGTCCAGCAGCTCCACTATAAAAACCCCAGTGCTAGGCTGGAAGGACTGCTGGAATAATGTGTAATGTCTATACACCAGCTCTGTACCTGATCTGTCTATAGACTGCCTGTGCATCCTGGACTTCTCTCTTGCCTTACCCCTTACCTGTGTTGCTTACAGACAGCTTGGCTTCTGACCCTGATTCTTGCTGACCCCCTTGATTTTGAGGTAGACTCTGACTGGACTGATCCTGGATACTGCCCTTGTGCTGCCCTCTCTTGTGTTTCTGCTGGGGAGTCTCTTGCCTCCTTAAAGAGCCTGGTGAGAACAGGATATCACCTCACAGAATCACAGGGACTATGGAGGTCATCTAGTTTAATCTCCCTTTCTGTGCAGGAATCTTGCAGCCAGGGATGTAGGAAGATGTTGTGCTACTTTCTGTCCTGCATTCATCACATGCAGCACTGCTTCCACTCTGCTGCAGTTTGTCTTCCACCCAAACCTACGTTATTTGCTTTGCTGTTCGCTGTGGTAATATAACACAATATAATGTAATTTATGTAATTATTGACGTAAATTATGTAAGTTTTATCGTCATTATGTTATTCTACCCTACCTGTTTCAGTGCAAATGGAGAGGAGGGAATGTAATCAGCTATGCATTGTTTGCAGACTGACAGCAGCAACAACAGCGAACACTGGTCACATTTGCTGGATTTCTTTCTGTTCTCAACATGGGATGAATAAGCAAACACCAGGCATTTCTGCTCCTATGTCTGTTTTCATTGTTATTCTCCAGCATCCCTATTTGTAAATAGAGCATCTCTGGCAGATGGCAATCCAGCCTCTGCTTAAGTACCTCCTGCAAAAGAGAGCCAAGTGGTCCCCAAAGCTGCCTGCACCACTGTCGAACAGCTTAGCTGGTAGTGGTGCCCATGCAGCCACTGCCAGCTAGGGATGAAGGAGAAATTCAACTCAGTTCATATTCAAAGGTGAAATTACCTAATGCACACTTTCTGAAGCAATCCACAACCTGAAACACAGCTATCCTCCAGAATCTGCAACTTCTCTGAATTTTGCACAGCCGTCCTCCTGCCACCTAAGCCAAGTAAAGTGCATAAAATACATCTACTAGGGTTAAGTATGCATAAAATACATATATATCAGTGAAAATACCTTACAAAACCAAATTATGCTAGGGAAAATTGCTCTACAAATTATATATTAGGCAAAACTGCACACAAAAATGTACACATTGGGAGAACATTGCATTAAAATGCCAATGAACTTTCAAAAGGATTGCAAACTGGTGGGGAAATGTGGAGAAGTGATGTTAAGCTAGGAAGAAATGAAGACTGAAAATGACGGCCAGCCTGTCCCTCCTCTTCTGGTAAGGCAGGCTTCCCTGTCATCATCAGAGCTCATATAGGCACAGCCAGTCTGCCTCCTCCTCTGGGCAGGATGCCACTGTGGCAGGAGAAGCACTGTCATCAGCTGGAACAGGAGCCACGTGGGTGCTTACCTTGCATTAGAGCCAGGCAGCCATCATTTTCTAAACCTCACAATGCAAACCCCGACAAAAAGGGGCATCTAGAACCTGTTCTAACTTCCTCGACAAAAGCATCATGTATAAGAGACTTTGCATCAGAATTGTGCAGGTGGACAAATTTGCAGCTCAGTGTGCTTATATCCGAGGTGAACTTTGTGCATCGGTGAAATGGAATATCATCAGCACTGAGATGGGTTCTGGGGGGAAGGGGCACGGTGAAGCACCTCGGGGGCATTCCACTTCCCACCAAAGAATACAAAACTCCAGTTGCCTTCTACAAGTGCTCCTTTACTGTCTATGCATTACAGTTTGGGGACTGGCTCCTAGAGGTCCCTGGAATTCTGTTCACCTCATGGGGTCCATCTCTGTGACCCTTAAGCAGCCCCAGAGAGTTTGTGTTTTCTGGATCTCTTTAAGGCAGAGAACGCCTAGGGCCCAACCTGGCAGTCACTACCCCAGTGCTTGCTTTCTTGCTGGCTTACGGGGAGCAACTTCTGCCTATTCTGTAGCTTCGCTCCTTCCTCCACGAGCATTGCCTAGCTTGTAGAACCTCTCCTGGCCATCCTGCCAGCTCTCTGAAAGACTGGTGTTCTGGGTCTGTTGTTCTCTCTCCCCCCACCCCCAGAGTCCCCACAAGTGAAGAGTGGGATGGGCCAAAAGCAAGCTGAGGAGGAAAACCACACCTCTTTCTTCCTGGGCAGTAGCCTCTTCCTAGACTTCACCCTTTGCTGTATCCCTGGATAAGAAGCTGTCCTTCCCCTTCCACCCTGCTTTTAAAGGAGTTGACCCTTGAGTGAACCCAGCTGTGTTGCTGCAAGGGCTGGGCTGATGGATCCTGCCAAATCTCTCTTGCCTTGGTTCAGCTTCAGGGGCTGAACAATGACTTGCACCCACTGACGGGAGAAGGCAGAGGCAAATCTGCAGCTGCCTGCCTGAGGGCCTGACAAGCTATAATGTTTTCCCTTATAGTTACCCTGGGGCTGAAGTACAGCATGCTGTGGTCTCTGCCCTCAGTCAGGAGAGTGGAGACTACTGGAAAAGGCACCCCTAACCTCCCAATATGCTCCCCTAACCAAAGGAGCAGCAGCTTTAGGGGTTGTGCTTCACCCCTCCCTGCTGGAAAGAACACTTACAAGAACTTCATAGCTAAGGACTTTGCATTTTCCCTCCTGCTTCTCAGCCCCTTTGCTTTTTGTGATATGCCTTTTAGAATATAAGCCTGTGAACAAGGAGCATCTTACTAATTGCCACTCTGGGAGCCTTTTCGCTGAAGAATGGAATAAAAATACTTTAATAACATAAATAATAATAAATAAAAATGATGGCCATCCAGCTTCAGTGAAAGCCAAGTGCCCATTCCTGCTGATGATGGTGTTGTCACTGCCCCACAACAACTGCTGCAGACTACCTGGAAAAAGATGGACTGCTGAGTGCCACCGGGTAAGCAGTGAGCCTGGCCGGTGGAGGAGGAGGACAAGACTGGCAGTGGCTGCAGCCACAGTGATGGGAGGGACTCCAGCAAAGTGCAACAGCCCTACAATGCTGACGCCTGACACCAGGCCTGCTAGGATTGTCTGCATGCAAAGCATATCACCTACCAACTGAGCTATGGTCCTTCCCTTCTGGCTTTTCTTTGAATGCATATATATGCTGCTTTCCCCAGTGCAATACAGGTCTCAGAAATAATAAAAAGCAAGGAGGGAGACAAACATAGACTTGGAGGGTTTTAAAGCTTCCATACAATCGTGCTGCAAAGGTTTTCTCTGATTCTTTCCCCCTTCTTCCTAGTCCAGTAGAAAGACTAGTGATGTAGCTTGCAATCATGGTCTTCTGGAGTTCTGGCTAGGATCTATCATGTCCATTCATTCTATTATAAACTTGCCCTTCCTCCAGGGTATTTGAGGTAACCTACAAGGCCCCCTCCTCACTGTGGTTATTTAGGCTGAGAGTCGGTGACTGGGCCAACATTGCCCAGTGAGTTTTATGACTGACTAGGGATTTAAATGCTGGTCTCCCCAGTCTCAAGATCAAAGTAGACAGGACGATTGCATGAATGCAATTAACATGCACAGTTTTTGTTATGTAAACAGCAGCCAATGGGAAGACAGAACTCAGGGTTGCTCAGAGGGTGTTTAACTATTTATTTCCCTGACACGGTCGTGACAAAAATCAGCCTATCGAAAGCTGCCACTTGCATTTCAACTGGAGCTTCCCTTGAAAGACAAACAGCAACTTCCTAGAAATGGTATTTACCAGAACCATAGTAGGAAGAGAAATAGTTAAACTCCCCCTGAGCAACCCAAAGGGTCCCAAGACTGCTCAGATTGGCTGCTACTTACACAACACAAACTGTGTATGTTAATCACATCCATGCAATAAAGTCACGTCTAATTTAATCCTCTGACCCACTCTCTTAACATGTAATACTACACCAGCCAAATCATATACGAGAGCCAAAGAGGTCACGATATTCATGCAAAGTCTTGAGAATGTAATTGTGGAGACTTTTTACATTTCCAAGTGTTTTATGGGCTATACTGTTTTTCATAACATGCAAGGGGATAGCTATTTGGTTAGTTGCTTGTTGCGAGCGCGATGGCAATCAATGCCTTGGAGGATGAAGTTTCAGCAGCTGCCTTTAATTCCCACCCATAATTGTGTTAGCTTCTATGATCGAATGTAGACATAATTTGGGCACAAACCAGGAAGACAGATGTCTAAATTCCATCATTTCAATCCCAAAACCGAATATGTTGCAAGTGAGATATCTCGAAAATTTGGCCCGTGTTATTTGTCAGATAAGTTAAAATGACAGCATATCTGAAAACCCCCATTCCTCTCTTTCCACAGTTGGGAGGACACACTGCTGGTGCATTAATCTTGACAGGTAATTTATCTGTTATGTAAGCACTGTCAATCATCATCATTCCTGGACTTTCTAATTATGCATGGACAATGTAACAGAAGCAGCCCACCCTCCAAAATGCCATTGCTCCGGTTTAGTTAAGCGCCATGGCAATATGGAATGGATATTGATAGGGTCCAAACTAGAGACACAAAGCACCAGAGATGGCTAGCATTCCCCTCACGTCAGTAGGACTCGCATCAAACTCAACTCCTGTGGAGCTGAGGACCAGAGATGGCCCAAGACATTTTGATGCCTGAGTGGATGGACGAGATGGTGCTCCCTCCTCATTCTACATACAGAAGCTGACCTGACTGGCCCTTGAATCTTACTTCAGCATTGGTGACAGGGAGGGATGTCAGAAGATTTCAATGAAAACGGAA
Source organism: Rhineura floridana (assembly GCF_030035675.1). NCBI lineage: Eukaryota > Metazoa > Chordata > Lepidosauria > Squamata > Rhineuridae > Rhineura > Rhineura floridana. The sequence continues at coordinate 26,461,289 of NC_084492.1, read as the reverse complement.
ATGGGAGCAGAGTTGCCGACGGTTGCTTATTCGTTCCATGTCAGTAACAAAAATCAACCCAGCAAATGCTTATTATTTTTGGTTGATGTTGCTTTCAGTCAGCAAATGATACGTAATTGACGACGTTCCTCCCCATTTGCATTTCCTTTCCTTTGCATTGAAATTAATGGGGCGGAATAACATAATGGCAATGTAATCCATGCAATTCATGTGACTTATTTAATTAATTACTCAAGTTACATCAGTTAAATAATTTCGGCACAGTGGACAGTGAGACAAATAACATAGTTTTCGGTGGAAGATGGACTCCAGCAGAATGGAAACAGTGCTGTGTGAGACAAATACAGGGTGGAATGGAAAAAGATGCCTCTGTACATCCCTAGTGACAGTACAGTTTCTTCCACCACTCCTGAGGGCATCAGACATTTTTAGGGGGCATTTTTTAGGCCTCTTCCCTAAATACATTTCGTAAAGCCTTAAAGACCTGGCTCTTTCAACAGGCCTTTGGGATTTCCGGGGAGGGTTAATTACTAGATTGAATTGCCTCCTACTGTATTGTATGCTGTATTGTTTTATACTGTTTTCATATTGTACTATTGTATTTTATTATGCTGTGTTTTAACTGTTGTACGTCGCCTAGAGTGACCATAGGCCAGATAGGCGACACAGAAATTAAAATTTATTATTATTATTATTATGGGGGGGTTGCATGGCCCACACAACTCTGTTGTCCAAAACCTTGCCACCATTCCCTGCCTGAAGCATCTGCCTCTTGTGGCAGCAGCCTCACTCTGTCTAATGGTAGAGCTGGTCCTATTGAGGAAAAGATGTGTGGAGCTAGCCAGTGATCAGCAAGAGAAGATTTCAGAGTACCAAGCAAATCTGATTTGCAAGCTATTATAGGGAGTCCCGGCATATCACATAGCCTGTTCAGATGTGTTGGTGCAAAGGTTTCTTGGGTAGTCTCCATGCAGTTCCCTTCTTTGGACGGAGGGGGGTTTCTCTAGAAATAGGAAATGACCAATCTGTGTCTACCTGCCCCCTATGGTGAGTGACCAGGATGACAACCTGGAGAGTTTCCTGAAACTAAAAAAGTTTTTCAGGCTCTGATGTGACTCCTCTACTCCAGGGTGGCCATTAGCTCTTCCTGGCCAGGAAGAGCTATAAAGGCTTTCTGTTCAGGCTGGGACCTCATGCAACATCTCTGGCTCCTGGCTCATGATTAATTGTTCCTGGGTTTTACTCAGTTGCTGTCAGTGGTTCAGTTCTGATAGGCACACAGACTGAATTGCTGTCTGATATTCCTTAGGTTACTCTTTCAGCTTCCTACATATCAAGTTCAAATAGGATGAACTTTATGCTACATTCCTCATCTTTACAGTGGAAATGGTGATTAAAAACTTGTTGAATGTACTCCTTAAGAGAAATCCCCTTTTTAATGGGTTCTGTTTTTATTGCAAGTGTTTAATACACATTTGCTCTGTCTCTTGGGGGCTTCATGTGATGTAGAGATGAGCAAACACCTCCCAACCTGATGTGTAATTAATCCAGGAAAATTAATTTAATTAACTGGACATATATTTGATATATCTTTTGGGTTCAATCTGTTGATCTTTGGGGTTTGACCCCACTTTTTGGCAAGGCATAACTATAAATATAAGAAGTAAATAAGTTATTTTCATACTAGTTCATGTAACTTGGCAACTGAGTCAACCACTCGGGTTGTTACAGACAAGGAAATGACAAGCTGAAGCAGCCCTGTCTTGTTCCTTATCATCCAGGCAATCTTCTGTAAATTAGTTACTGTGCCCACAGAGAAAATCGCTGCTGTTTTCAGACAGCAGGAGATGTATACTGAACCCTGTTTTTCTGCAATTACTCCTCTAAGGTGCCATCCTTTGTATTTTTCCAGGTTATGCTTGGTTATTTGCGATGGCACCAATTGGTGGTCACACTTTCCCAACCATGGGATGGAATATCTCGGAGGAGGGCATAGTTAACTCTCTGGAACCCTGAAGAAGCACTTCACATTGCAACATTTTATTGCAGGTCCCACTTGTATCAGTTGGGTTAGACAAATTCACACAGGAAAAGTTAGACAAATTCATGGAGGACAGGATAGGTTCAATTACACTAGCTAATTGGCATCTCTGTGTGCAGAGATAGGTCAAGGATCAAGCTACCCTGAATACCAGATGCCACGGATATGTAGAGCTAGAAGTGGACAGATCAGTCTATGATCCGTGTGACTTTTTCATGTGTTCACCCCTCAGTCCCTTCTATCTAGGGATGGGCAAATATGTCAACTCTGGTTTTCCTGTTTCTCACTTTTCCAGTCTTAAGTTCAGTTCTCTACATTTCCATATCAGTTTGTGATGATGATGATGACCTTTTAAAAATAAGTCCTCATTGAAAATTCATCTGCATTTTAGTGAGAATTTGTCCCAATAGACACAATTTTGTATGCTATTTTGCTCAATAGACACATTTTTGCAAATCAATTTTCCCTAATAGAATTAACTTTTGAATGCCATTTTCCACTAATAAATTAATTGTTATGCAAACTTTCTGCTTGGGCAACAGAATTTCTTCTCCTCTCTCTGTGCTTTCCCTTGCCTTTCCCAAATCTGTTCTGGGGAGTTGGGGGAACCATTCATTGGCTGTGAATGGGACACCTTTTAAGTGCAGAACCTTTTGTGTCTGCATTAGAGCACACACAGGCTCTGGAACAGGGTGCCTGTCTCTTATGAGACAATTGAGAACTACACTCTCAGAACCTATATGAATAGTGGGGAACAGAATACATCCAAGGCTTTGTCCTGTAGCAGTTGTAGCTGCCTTGAATCTGGTATCAGCTAATACAAGTGGGACCTGCAACAAAATGTTGCAATGTGAAGTGCTGCTGTTCAGAATTCCATTTCCCCCGCTTTTCTACTCCCCTCTCAAGAGTCAGCATTCTGTGATTACTGAGCATGCTCAGTACACATTGGGCTGTTTTTGATGTTCAAGGCCTTCCTTATGGTCCCCTCCCCACTTGAAACATTGAATTTTTCCAAACCTTGGAAAAGGTTCCTACATGTCTATTGATGCCTCCCTCTTGTGTGTGGATGCTTTTGCTTTGTCTGCTTCAGTAATGGCACTTACAGCCCAGACTTCAGAAACAGGAGGAAATGATTAGTTGTACAGTATTGTGTTAGATGGCCCATGGCTTAATCTGATTTACCAAGGCTGTTCTTATGTTTTATAAATGCTTATCCTTGAGTTTCTGATTTATCTGCATAAAACCATTCTCCTTTCCTCGGTTACCTTTCTGGATATAGTCTTACTGCTTCTGCAGTAAAACAAAACCCCAAGGCTGTAATTCCTGAACATCAGAGACAGTGATAAAATGGCATTACTGATTGATAAAACTGAAGCACGGTTCGCTGACTCCTTCATCCAATATTTACAGCACTGAAGAAGAATCCAGTCCAACTCTCCTTAAAAAAAATCATATGTAAAAATATCTGAAGATGAATTATCTGTTTGGAAGCCTAGCATTCATCACCTGTCCTCCACCTATCTGGGCTTTGACAAGCAGGAAGCTGTTGGCATCAGAGGACAATTTAACACTTAATCCTCCGCTAGTAGCCTGAAGTTGTACAGTCCAGACAGGGCTATACCATGTGATATATTTCTGCTCATGCTGTTTGGCTTGTACTGGTTTTTCTTCTTTACATTGCATAAGCATGTCTAGGTTTTCTGATACAACAACCCTGTAAAGCATGTCTGAATTGTTACCCCCATATTATGAAGCTTGCTTAAGCCCTCCCCCCCACAACCCTGCACCTAGTGACTTCATGGCTGTCTTGTAACTGAGCTGGAAATTTCCCGAATCATTTGCTAGATTAATAAATAACAACCATCTCTCAAATTTGAGTCTCCTGATTTAATTACCGTGCTGTTTGTATGAGAATGTTTTATTGCATATCTTAATTATGGATGTGCATATTTTCATGTTTAAATGGGATTGTGAATTTCTAGTTTAATGTAGTTGGTTTTTGTACTTGTAAACCACTTAGAAGCTTATTGTTGCAGTAAGTGATATATATATACATATATATTATGGAATGGGGAGAAGGAGAGCTTAGTGATATTCACTGAGCAGTGGTCATGTGATATCAGCTGCTACAAAATGCAGGAGGGGAGAATGCTCTTGTCCTCATGTCTTGCTTTTGGACTTCCCATAGGCAGTTGGTAGGCCACTGTGTGTCCTGCCTGAACCCACTGAAGTCAGACTAAAACGCAGAAGTGTGCTTTTCCCTAGTAGATTTAATAGAAAGTTTCAGTTCAGAGCACTTCATGAATCAGCTTACAGATTGCACAGAATTCAGCATCATTACTAGGATTAACTAGGCACTACTATACTGCACAAAGATGTCATTGCAGCAACTGGACACTCCTCCTTACCAACCTTAAGTAAGGATGGGTGGGCACCCTACTTGCGTGGAGTGAGTGTCACTGTTAAGAGCCTGTGTGCACACAAGCCCCTTCCTCAGAGGGACAGTGGGGGCTTGTTGACCTGGCCGGCACCGCAGTGTAAGCGTACGAGTTGAGGGTGGCTGTTCTGCCTCAGCAAGGTCATCCCCAGCAGGGGAAGGGGTGCTACATGGTGGCAGCAGTGGAGTGGGCGTTAGAAGGGGTGAATGCTTGATGCTTGACTAGGCTGAGCCTTCTCACTGGTACCTGGGGTTATAGGGGTGGAGCTGTTACTGTCCATAGCGTGAGAGCCTTCAGAGTCCAGTGTGCCTATAGACCCACCACTGGAATCTTCATCCCATTCCAAGTCCTCTTCCTCCTCCTTGTTCTTGCTACTCCATGTCCTTTCCCCGAGGCTTGTGACACTGTGAGAACAGGATGCTGGACTAGCTGGGTCGTTGGCCTGATCCAGCAGGCTTTACTTAGGTTCTTATGCAATATTGGAGAATCTGGTGTAGCAGCTTATGAGATAAGGAAATGCACAAAAATCTAGCTGCCAAACATGTAATGCTAGCTCATGTAAGTCCTTTTCATGCATTAGCCCTCTGTTTTGGGCAATTAGAGAGTTATGAAGGTTTTAAACTCCACTCCAGGCACTATACAGGGAAAGTTCAGGAGGAAAAAAAAGGAAAGGGGACACCTTTTCCCTTTCCCACTTTCCAGAGCCATGACCACCCCATTATATAATGTAATATTTGAAAACTGTTGTGAAATCTTTGATTTAAAAAAGGTGGCATATAAACAAGCAAACACAAATAAACAAACATGGGGTGTTATTCAAGGGTAGTCCTAGTCAGAATAGACCTATTCTATTGCAGGTGTTGCCACCACTCACCATATACTCAGAGGCACATGTTACCAATTTTTTCCCAAGCTATACAGGAAGTGGATTGGACTGTGAAAGACCAACCCAAATTGTATTTGCATTTTTACAAATTTGTAGGGCAGTATAATATCTCAGAGAGGAGGTCAGGTCTCCTGCTCCCCTGGTGCATTCACTATAGCTGCCCAATTTCCCTGCTTTTTACAGTTTGATAGAAATATCTGTTGGCTATAGGTACATTCTTAAACCACAAGGGTTTTGCCTATTAGTGAATAAAATCCTAGGTGAGGAAGGGAAAGCACGATGGGAAAAAACAACAACAAATGACAAGCAGTAAGTCTGATGATAAAATATACGGCAGACTTTAAATTTGAGGTGCGTGGTTCATTGCAGCCTTCAAAGTAATGTATATCTCAGGTGCCTTTATGCATGCTTTTATTACAAACGGAGAGCCTCTTTCCATTGAAGAACAAAGTTGTTGCTGTGGTTAATTAAAAATAGCTCTTTGCCTAAACTTGAAATTATATTGGTACATTTTATAGCTGTCCTATCATGACAGCACATGTTTTATTTTTTCAGCCTGGCTATTATTGTTTTTGTAAGGTGTTTCACATATAAGAAAGTAGCCAACATCATTGTGAGGTGATTAGTAGCTTTCAACATTCACAAATGGGTGTCATGGTGCCAAATGTCAGTCTTAATTAGAGAATGATTACTGTAGAATGGGGTAGTCAACATGGTGCCCTCTAAATCAGCCTTGTCCAACCTTTGGGCCACAGATGTTGCTGGACTGCAACTCCCATCAGCCCCAGCCAGTATGGCCAATGGTCAGGAATTATGGGAACTGTAGTCCAGCAACATCTGTGGCCCAAAGGTTGGACAAGGCTGCTCTAAATGATTCTGGACTACAATTCCCATAATCCCTGACCTTTGGCCATGATGGCTGAGATTGATGGAAGTTGGAGTCCAACAACATCTGGAAGGCACAATGTTGGCTATTCCTGTCATAGAAGTTGCCTTGACTGAGGTCCCATCTGCACTATACTTTTAAAGTGGTATCATACAATTTTAAACAGTAATGGTTTCCCCCAAAGAATCCTGGGAGCTGTAGTTTGTTAATGATTCCAAGAGCTGTTATGAGACCCATATTCCTCTCACCTAGCTACAATTTTTCAGAATTTTTTGGGAAGAGGAATTGACTGTTAAATTACTCTGGGAACTGTAGTTTTGTGAGGGAAACAAGGGTTTGTTTAATAATTAGATTTATTAGTCACTTCTTACTGAAAGGTCTTCAAGCGCCTTGCAACACTGTTAAAAACAAAAACAAATATATCATACTATAAAAATAGAACAATAAAACAACAATGCCCCCATACAGCCACAGGAGACCTTGGCGGTACGTTAACAAAAGACAAGATCATCTCAATCTATCAAATGCCTGGGGAAAAAATACCTGGTTCTGGAAAGATGTCAATGAAGGTTCCAGGCACAACTCACTGAGAAGCATATTCCACAGATGGGGAGCCACAACTGAAAAGGCCCTCTCCCTTGTCTCCACCCTCCAAGCTTCCCTAGCAACTCTCAGCACCCTTTACAAATTACTGCTCCCAGGATTCTTTGGGGGAGGCCGTGACTGTTTAAAGTGACATGATAATACAAAAATAGAAGAGTACAACAAAAAGGGTAGAACAAGAGCCCTATTCCAAAAGATTAGAGAAATGAAAGGGAAATTTAAACCAAGAGTAGGGATGTTGAATAATCAACAGGGGAACACACTGACTGACCAAGATGAAATAAAAGGAAGATGGAAGCAATACACTGAAGAATTCTATAAAAGAGATGCAAGGATGACATATTCATTCATGGAGGAACCGTATGATAAAGAACCAGAAATTCTAGAATGAGAGGTGAAAGCTGCTCTTAAAATACTTGGAATAAACAAATCACCAGGAACAGATGGCATACCAATAGAGTTGCTACAACCTGCTGAGACTGAATCTGTCCAAATTTTGACAAAAATTTGTCAACAAATATGGAAAAGAAAACAATGGCCCACAGACTGGAAGCGTTCAATATATATCCCAATTCCAAAGAAAGGGGATCCCAGGAAATGCAGTAATTATTGGAGTATTGCCTTAATATCCCATGCAAGTAAAGTAATGCTCAAGATTCTACAACAAAGACTCTTGCCATATATGGAGTGAGAAATGCCAGATGTCCAAGCTGGTTTTAGAAAGGGAAGAGGCACCAGAGATCATATTGGAAACATACGCTGGATAATGGAACGGAGCAAGGAATTTCAGAAGGAAATCACCCTGTGCTTTATAGATTACAGCAAAGCCTTTGGCAGTGTAAATCATGAAAAACTATGGAATGCTTTAAAAGAAATGGGGGTACCACAGCATCCGATTGTCCTGATGTGCAACCTATACTCTGGACAAGAGGATACTGTAAGGACAGAATATGGAGAAACCGATTGGTTCTCTATTGGAAAGGGTGTGAGACGGGGGTGTATTTTATCACCCTATTTGTTTAATCTATATGCAGAACATATCATATGGAAAGCAAGATTGGACCAAGATGAAGGAGAGTGAAAATTGAACTATCAATTTAAGATATGCAGATGATACCATACTACTAGCAGAAACCAGTAATAATTTGAAACGAATGCTGATGAAAGTTAAAGAGGAAAGCACAAAAGAAGACTAAAGTAATGACCACAGAAGATTTATGTAACTTTAAAGTTGACAATGAAGAAATTGAACGTTGGCACAGTCATTAACCAAAATGGAGACAATTGTCAAGGAATCAGAAGAAGGCAAGGACTGGGGAGGGCAGCTATGAGAAAACTAGAAAAGGTCCTCAAATGCAAAGATGTATCACTGAACACTAAACTCAGGCTCATTCAGACCATGGTATTCCCGATCTCTATGTATGGATGTGAAAGTTGGACAGTGAAAAAAGTGGACAAGAGAAAAATCAACTCATTTGAAATGTGATATTGGAGGAGAGCTTTGCGGATACCATGGACTGCGAAAAAGACAAATAATTGGGTGTTAGAACAAATTAAACCAGAACTATCACTAGAAGCTAAAATGATGAAATTGAGGTTATCATACTTTGGACACACCATGAGAAGACATGACTCATTAGAAAAGACAATAATGCTGGGAAAACAGAAAGGAGTAGAAAAAGAGGAAGGCCAAACAAGAGATGGATTGATTCTATAAAGGAAGCGACAGACCTGAACTTACAAGATCTGAACGGGGTGGTTCATGACAGATGCTCTTGGAGGTTGCTGATTCATAGGGTCGCCATAAGTCGTAATCGACTTGAAGGCACATAACAACAACTCCCAAGAAGGGAAAGCTGAATCAATCAAATTTTGGTTGAAGGCACTTTTGCATGTTCATTTATTTAGGTAATTTTAATACTGCTTCATACTTCAAAGACATTTCTAAGCAATTTACATTATGAAAATATCACAAATCAATACAAAAGTACAATTAGAAAATCCAAGTTGTAAAGCAATCCAGAGCAATTGGAAAGGATCCACTGAAACATCCGCAGCAACTAATATATATGGGAATTATTAAAATGATTAGCCATCATTTTAACCCATTTTTCTGTTTTATTTCCACATAAATATGCTTACTTTTTTAAAAAATGTGTCCCAAACTGGGTGTTTAAACCCATATTTTTATGTGAACTTACATGTGTATTTTCTTTAAAAGTATGGGCTTAAATGTGTGTTTTCTCTCACACTATGGATTTAAATGAGTATTTGAATATATTTCAACTGCTGCAAACTTCAGAGAAGTTTGAGATCTGTTGGCTAGCTAAGGCTACAATCCAGTGTACACTTACCTGAGAGTAACCCCCACTGAAATTGTTAGGACTTACTTCTGAGTAAACATATGAATAATTGCACTGATCTGCACATTAGTCCCAGAGGTGTGGTTCAGGACATTTCATATAGGAATTCTTCAGGTCCCAGCCATTTCCTGGAACAGCCCAGAACATCTCCTAATTGATCCTTCTGATGTTGGATCTTCATCTCCAGTATTGGAACTCAACCCTCTGCAGTGAAGAGTATCTGCTAACCTTAAATAAGTTATCATTCTTGTAAAGAAGATGGTCTATCCTCCAGGCTGATTCTTTATTTACCAGGTGGATCTTTTTTATTTTTTAAATTTTGTCCAATAGTTGTAAAATAAGACATGGAAATGTTGTTTGGAAGCAAGCTGTGTTTGTATTTAGTTTATGCACATAAATAATTTATTTATCCTTGGAAGTCAACAGAAAGAATGGAGAAAAATGTCAAATATGACCTGCTGTTATGTGCATTGCTGATTTCTGCACGTGTATTCTGAAACCACTGGCTGAATGAAAATGGCACATGATTGAAGGGGAGTTCAATACCAGTTCTTCTTCTCATTATCGAGGGCATATTTGCACATTCATTCAACACAAGTGGAACTTTCAAGAAAGTGTTGCAGTGCAGAGTGGTGCTGTACAGGATGCCATTTTGCCATGCTCTTTTTCAGGATACTCCATTTCCCACTGCCAAGAGTCAGCCAGTCAGTGTTCCAGTCTCACTGAGTAGACTCAGGTCCAGAGCTTAGAAAAGTTACTTTTTTGAACTACAACTCCCATCAGCCCCAGCCAGCATGGGCACTGGATTGGGCTGATGGGAGATGTAGTTCAAAAAAGTAACTTTTCCAAGCTGTGCTCAGGTCTTACTGTATTTGGGTTTTTTTTCTTTAAACAAGATGTATATGTTCAAGCTTTGGGATTCTCACAATCCTGCTTTTTTCTTAGAGGAAGGACTGTAGCTCAGATGTAGAACATCTGTTTGGCATGCAAAAGGTTCCAGGCTCAATCCCTGGCATCTCCAGGCATCATCATTATTATTACCTGCTCTTCACCAGTAGGTCCCAGGGTGGGTCACAACAATATAAAACACGCCATTAAAAACAGTTTAAAACAAATCATGTCTGTGGCCCTTCAGACACTGCTGGACTCTACCCAGGTGATTATGAGAATCCACCTAGGGATGGAGGAGAAATTCAGGCATTACTTCTCTGAATTTTGCCATGCAGTTCCCCAGCCAAACAATGTCTACAAAAATGCACAAATATTTAGGGTAAAGTGTGCGTGAAAATGAATGTCTATGTAAACACACACACAAAAATAATATGAAGGTGAATTGCTTTGCAAAAATGGGTACATTAGTCACAATTGCATATAAAATGTGTATATTAGGAGAACTTTACACTAAAATGATGATGAATTTTTGAGGACATTTTTTAATAAATGAATTGCAAGCTGATGCAGAAATGTGGAGAACTGAATTTAAAATTGGAAAAATGGGAAATCAACACTGCCAGAATCCCTAAAGAACAACCAAATTTGTAAATTCACTCGAGTCTTCCCTATAGATAGAAGATAGAAATGGTGCCAACATTTCAAGGTAGAGTTGTGTTTGTTTTCCCCCTACTATGTTTATTTCTTTTCGGCTCTTTAGGTCCAGCAATCCTTAGAATCAAGGCATGCTTATTGCACTGGTGAAATAGTATCTCAATTGTGATTTTACTTATTTACCCTTGTTAGGCATTAGCATTTTGTATCCACTGGGCCAGCCTTCCCCAGTCTACTGCCCTCCTTACAACTCCCATCAATTCTATCCATTGGCCATATTGGCTGGATATCATGGGAACTGTAGCCCAAAACATCAGGAGTGTGCCAAGTTGGGGGAAGGCTGCTCTTCCATTAAGAGGATGGCCTCTTAACACATCAGCCCTGGATTTTCTTTTCCTTACAAAATACAGGCATTAAAAAACAGTTCAGGAACCTTTTGGTGAGATCGCTTTCAGTTTTTTACACCTGAGAAGGCAGGGCTGCTTGGGAGTTCTTTTGGGAAGTGGTTCCTTTAGCTTCTGCTTAGAAATTCTTGACAGTAAGCCGCAGCTCCTCAAAAATAAAGTGAGGTTTTGGATTCCGTTTACCACCTGCTGATGTAAGGATTTATTTGAATAACTCAGCTGTCCAGGTTCTTAGTGGGATTTAGAGTGCCCCAAATCTTACAGTATGCATGACGAATAATTTAAACTGAATCCACCAACAACTCGGCATTACTCAAGCATTATTTGGGGCTTGTGTGCAAAGATGAGGGTATTTTGGTCACTATACTAAGAGGTAAATTGCTGTACTTATCTCTAAAGAGCTGCACTGTACTTCTTAAGTGCACAGTTTGTGTGCTTGCTTCTGCTCTATGCTTGCAGTATGCTCATCCAATTTCTTTTACTGAATGCTCGTAGAGCAGATGTTACAGTAAATATGTCCTTGGCAACAAATGCAGCTAGCTATTGCTCATATGTTTCCCCCTCCTCTTCCATCATGTCCAGTAGAATGTATCTCACATTGTAACATCACAATATTCTGTGTATTTCAATCTTTCTAAAATGTAATATTTATGGTGGTAGTCTTGACCTTATTGTAATGTCTAGAGCAGGGGTGGGAAATCCTAGCCTTGGGGGGGCATATGTTGCCCTCTAGGCCTCCCACTATGGAACTCTCTCCAGGCCACACACCCCTCTCCAACCGGACCCCCTCTCCCCAGGCCACACCCCACATTGGCCCTACTCCATATACTCCTTGAATGTTTTTGCTTGGCTGAAGTGTGTCCTTGAACACTGATCGTATTTCTGGGTTGCCTGGATGGAGGGGAGACAGAAGTGTGTGAGTTTGTGTAGAATGTAGCTTACTGTACAAAGGTAGCATTTACTTTTTTTCCTGGCCTGGCTCACCACTGGCATGTGGCTCTTGGAAGGTTGCCCTGATGGGAGTGTGGCCCTCAGTCTGAAAAAGATTTCCCACTCTTGGTCTAGGTCCTTGGTGTTCAGTACAGTCACCCCTTGCTAGGGATGGAAAGATCTGTCTGTTTTGGTTTTCTCAGTTTCTCATTTTCCCAGTGTTAAATTCAGTTCTCTATATTTCTACAGCAATCTGCACTTTTTTAAAAAAAGAATCCTCATGAAAATTCTCCACCATTTTAGTGTGAATTTCTCTAAATAAACACATTTTTGTGGGCAGTTTTGACAAAGGTACACATTTTTGCAAGCCATTTCTCTTCATTTCATGCCCTTTTGCATGTTATTTTCACTCATGTATTCATTTTTATGCACACTTTCCCCTAATATATGCATTTTTGTAAATGTTGTTTAGTTGGCAAACTGCATCCCAAAATTCTAATAAATGCGAATTTCTAAGGGTGGCTGTGTTTTGGTTCTCATATTGGTTTGGAAAGTGAGAATTTGATAAATTCTGCTTGAAATGCGAACTGAATTGAAATTCTCACCCATACCTGCCTCTTGCCACATGTGGCAAAATGGCTATTGACCTGTGGTGAATTGGTGCTTTACTTTTTAAAAAAATAAAATTTATAACAAAATTATTTTACACATGTACCAGTTCAGAAAAGTATCCACCGTCTGCCCTTAACAATCACAGTTTCGTCCTTGAGTCCTAATTGCTTTTCCAATTTTGAAAAGTACAGAATTGTTTTTGAATTCATGCAAGATCCATTTCACCTTAACATCTACAATTCTCAACTATCTCAAGAACTGGTGAGGTTTCTTTCTTTGGAGAGGCACCTTTCTGAGATGTATAAGATTTTACTTCAAAGCACTCAACATTCGTTACAATGTGGACTCATATTTTAAATCAAAACGAGTTCACAGTTCTAAATACAGTTATTCCAAAACTGTTCTCAATTTTTCGTTCAATGTGGCTCTGTGTATCATCTTTTTCTGTGGTTAAAATGATGAAATGAAAATATAGATTATGGATACTGGACAAACATTTGGAGGCAGAGTTGAGATGTAGTCTAACTGATTTTATGCCTGATTTCCTTGCACTACTTAATGACAAGACATGTCAGATTTCACATTAATTCTATCAATAAATAGTTCAAAACATTACTCTGTAATTTTCCACCCTCAAAAACACGGTTATTTTTTTTTGTCATGTGGCGAAAATGTTAACACATTTGCCACAATTTTGTCAAGCATGAAAAAATAGTTGGGCACTAGTGGTCTAAGTTGTCCTGCAGGAATAAGGGATATGTTTGATAAGGTATCTCATAGGAACCAGTGTTGTATCAACCTCTATCCACATCACGGTCCCAATTTGGCTCTTCAGCCTCCACCCCAAGGTAGAAATCCTCTTTCTTTGGTTGAAACTCCTCTTACCTCAGATTCTGGGAGAACCTCAAGGAGCATCTCCAAAGGTGGCCTCAATTCATGTGCAAGTTGAGATGGGAAAGGCCATTTGCTTTAGAAGATGGGAAATAAAGAGGCAAGACACAACCCAAGGGTTTTAACTAGGGCCACTTTATGTATGTATGTATGTATGTTTGTATGTATATATGCATTTATTAAATTTATATCCTTCCCTTCCTCCCAACTCAAGAACAAATGAATTTAAGAACTTATAAACTTCTGAACTATATAGGGGGAATGAGTCTAGGTGTGGGAAATATGTCAATCCTCTGTCACATTCCTAAATCTGTCATTATTGGGTGAGCCTACCCTGCTGGGAGTCAAGCTGGCCTTAATTTCATCTCTTTTCCCCTGCCTCACTCCTTCAGGTGAGGAGGGAGGTCTTCCTGGCTCATGTCCACTCAAAGCCTCACAACTCGGAGTGAATGACACAGGTTAACCTCAAAAGTGATCCATACCCTGCCCAACAGGTCACACAGCTCAGTGTGCACGTCCCTTGCCTCACCTGAATAGTGCCTCGGGATACTCACCATTTGTGTCCCCCTCTTCCCTTTTCTGCACACACCTGCCAAATGAACAAAATCCAATAAGCTTAATAATCCAGGACCAGGACCCACCAATAACTGCTCCTTCTGCCAATGAAACACAGAAGAGATCAAAACATTCCTACTCATTTCCAAATCTGGCGACCAGCTAGTCCTACACTGCATATCAGCATGGCAGGCTGGGTGCTGCATCACCTGAACAGGAAGGAGGAGGAGGTGGGCAGGTGGGCAGGCCCTTATAAAGCCTCTGCCCACTCCTCCTATACGTTGGCAAAAGCATCAGCAAAGGGGCCGGAAGCTCTTCCCCTACCCTTTTCAGAGCCAGATGGAGAAGTGATGTTCTTCAGGAACCTGGCTCCTCCTAAGCTGCATAGGGCTTTAAAGATAAGCATCAGCCCTTTAAAAAATAATTCTTAAGAGTCGTTTCTCTCTTAAGAGCAATCTTGCTAGTAACATTTTGTAAGGCTGAGAGAGGGAGGGCAACCCAACTAAAATTCTGAAAGGTCAAGGTTTTGGCTAACAGAAGCAAAATGGAAAGAGAATCAGACACTTCAGAACTGGGATTTAATCAATCTGTGGTTGTTACTGAAACGTAGTTGAATCCAAAAAGAAGCAGCGAGACTAATAAAACAGACTGGTAAATGGAAGCTTGAAAGGACATTTTAATTATGTTTGGTTATGGCTTCAACTTTATTTCCAAATATTAAATTTTAACTTCTATTTCTTGCTTGATTAATCCTAATACTGATTACTTTGAAAACCTCTTTCTATGCTACTCCCACATGCTATTCCTGGAGGGATAATGTGCTTCAGTAACAAATATTAAGTCAACATGTTGCACTGTCTTCTTTATAACACACACAAACATACAGAGAGGGGTAGTTTATTACAATGTGACCCCAGAAGCAGCTGTAGGGATTGCAGTGACTTTGACTTCCTCCAAATGATTGCAGTAGTTTTTCCTTATTTTATCAATAGTCAGAACTGATGTGACTTGCACTCCATTAACTGACTGAGACGCATAACATCCATGGGAGTCATTCTAGCTGGAAAAAAAGGAGCTCCTTTATCATCAGTAGAGCATGAAGTGACTGGGTTAGTTGGCATTGTTTTGATCATTTCATTCTGGAAAAACAGCCACATGAATGCTCCGGTGGAAGATTTGCAGCTTCTAAGCTGCATTCCTTATATCAGGGCTGGAAAACCTGTAACTACGAAAGGGCTTTCCTGAAAAACTTGACGTCAAGTTTATCTGTGTGAATGTTTTTCTAATTCCCATCTTGCTCCTTGATCTCAATGAAAAATGCTTTTTTTTGCTAGTTCCACTAAAAATATGAACAATTCTTCATATTATATTATATGCATAAACTCCCCAGGTTTCCAAAATAAGCAGACATACAATGCATATAACTGTATAAAAATACGTATGTATTAATGCTTATAAAATTATGCTGCTGAAATATAATAACACATGGGGATTGACTCTTTTATATGTGTTATGCATATTACATATGTAATTTATTGCATATAATTTGTCATTTTTTTAAAATAAAAAATAAAACCATAGACAATGCATGAGAGGCTCTGATATAAGCGGGAGCTCATTGCAAGAAGCAGTCCGATATGGGCAAATGTTGAGCAAGTCAGAAACTTCAAATTCAGTGTATAAATCCATCCCACCTGTGGCGCTCTAGATGCTGATAGACTCCAAATCCCATCATCACTGACCCACTGGCAATGGTGACCAGGGCTGATTGCAGTTGGAGTCCAACAACGTCTGGAAGGCCATGGGCTCTCCATCCCTGCCCTACATCAATGTGATGAAGTGAGCCATAAAGCTGGTCTTTCATTCTCATTTCCTTGGGAGATGTTTTACTGGAGGTGTCTGCTGTAAGGCTGCATACACATTATACATTTAAAGCACACACTCCCAAGAACCCTGGGAACTCTAATTTGTTATAGAGATGGAAAGATCTGTCCAGTTTGGTTCTCAGTTTTCCAATCTTAAATTCAGTTCTCCACATCTCTGCAGCATTTAAAAAAGTCCTCATGAAAATTCTCCAGCATTTTAGTGCAAATTTTTCCTAATAAATACATTTTTAGGCAGTTTTGACTGGTGGTGTAGTGGTTAAGGTGCTGGACTATGACCTGGCAGACCAGGGTTCGAATCCTCACATAGCCATGAAGCGCACTGGGTGACCTTGGGCCAGTCACTGCCTCTCAGCCTCATGAAAACCCTATTCATAGGGTCGCCATAAGTCAGAATCGACTTGAAGGCAGTACAATATAATACACATTTTTGCAAGCAATTTCTCATTATATAATGCATTTTATGTTATATTCACCCATATGTTCATTTTTATGCACACTTTCTCCTAACATAGGCATTTTTGTAAACATTGGTTGATTGGCAAACTGCACTGCAAAATTTGAGTAAGTGCAAATTACACTGTGATTCACTACCCATATTGTGTTGGAAAGTGTGAATTTGAGAGATTTGGCTTGAAATGTGAACTGAATCAAATTTCTGGCCCATTCGTACAAAGCACTGGCATAATATGTTCACAATGGCTAGCCCCTGTTGGTAATCTTGCAGCCAGATTTCAGCACACAAGTATGCAGTGATTTTTGGGTCAAGAGTCCAGCCCCTGGAAGGCCATCTTGCCCAGGGATGGGGAACTGGTGGCTCTCCAGATGTTACTGTATTCAAGCTCCCATCAGCGCCATTCAGCATGGGGTCTTCAGGGAAGGGGTCTTAGGAGCTATAGTCCTGCAACATCTGGAGAGCCACAGCCTCCACCATCCCTGAGACACACATTTCCCTGAAGAGGCTCATTTTATTTATTTATTTTCTTACATTTATATCCCACATTTTTCCATCATGGAAACCAAAGTGGTATCCATGTGATTCCCAGGTGGTCACCAATTCAAACGCTGACCCAGACCTGCTTAGCTTAAGCAAGGTGGTGGACTCATGGGCCTTCAGACTATGCCCTGGGATCAGAGTACACAACGTTTGCCTTGCCTAGTGTGGAAAAATATGTGGGGTAGACCCAGATTATCTACTTATAGCCAAGGCAGTATGTTTTAAATTATTCCCCATGTAGATAATGGTCCTCTGTTCCCATCTTTTAGTGCAACACCCCCTCATATTTTTCTATTGACCATAAGTTAAACATTATGGTGCTGTGCTGGTTGCAGTAATTTCAATAACAAACCATTAAATGACCTCTTAGCACAGCAAACACAGCACCGAAAACCCAGAGCTTTCAAGTAAATGAAAATTTTTATCATTTCATTAGCAGTTCATTAGCTTAGTAATTATACAAAGCAGGAAGGTTGTGGACAGATGCTGAATGGCAAATAGATGATTCATCTGATGGGCAGAAATATCTGCAAACTTACTCCAAGAGTAAAGATCTGCTAAATTCCCACACAAACAGGGCTCTGACATCCAATTTTTCCCCTGCGGCACAAATAGTAATGAGAGAGAAGCCCTGAAAAGCAATAAACATTTGGACAAAAGATCATCCACAAACATTTCATGCTCCACTGTATTTATATATTTAGATGTCCCAGCATGAAACAAAAAAGTTTTGGAGCTGGATTAGGCGAAAGACACAAGAACTCCACTTGGTTCTTCTCCAGCCTCCAGCATGGCTCCACTCATCCACTGAACAACTTACTGGTTCTCACTGACCTGGACCTCTTATGAATACCCCAAGGTGAGACCTGGGTTTTTGCTTGGACATCAGCTAATCTTAACCTTCTCTTTCTCTTCTCTCTCTCACATTTTCCTGCACCTAATGCCCTCTTGGATGGATACCTTGATTTTATTTATTGATTATATTTTTTAAAATTTTCCATATAAACATATATACACAAAACAACAAGACAAGAACCAAGTATACGTGGTCATAGAGGATTGTTAGCATATCAAATTTATGAAAATTTATCCATCATTTTTATATCCATTCCAAATCAGTTGCAGTTATGATCCAAATTCCTGGACAACTAACATGTCTTTAGCCTTCATTTAAATATTTCGACTGTGGGAGCAAACTGATGTCACCTGGGAGGGAGTTCTGTAGGTGGGGGAACCATCAGAGAAAATGTCCTGTCTCATAGTACTGTCCAACTGACCACTCCAATGTACAAGGAAATGAGAAGGGTATCCCCTGCTGATCACAGTGCATGGACTGGGGAAAACACTGCTTGAAGCATTTGGGCCACACGTTGTTTAGGGCTTTGAATGCTAACAGCAAGACCATGGATTGGGCTCAGTACCTCACCAGCAGCCAGTGCAGAGTTTTAAGAACTGGAGTGATGTTATCTTCTCATGCTGCTCCCAGCAACAGCCTGGCAGCACTGCCAAGCTAGCTGGGGCTGATGGGAGTTGGAGTTCAAAGCATCTAGAAGGCACATGGTTGAAAGAGACTGGCTTAAAGAGTAGAGACAACTCCCTGCTGCAGCTCCAATGTGTGGAGGGGCCAGGTCAGCAGGAATGCTGGTGCGCTTCCTGCAGGCATCTGGTTGACCACTCTGAGAATAGGAAGCTGGACTAAATGAGCCTTTCACCTCATCCAGCAGCTAAGCTCTCCTGATTTACTTAAGCTCATCCTCACTGTCCCGCCTCGTGTAAGGGAAAATGCCCAAATAGGGCTTAATTGCTAAAGTTGCTGCAACCATGAATGAGAACAAAAAAGTAGCATATTTTTTGCAAGAAAACTTTGGGAAAAGGATGGAAAATCTGTGTGATGAGATTTGAGTTTGTTTTGTATGAGACTCAGCAGAAAACAAAGAATAATAGGTAAGTGCAAAACTTTTATTAGCCTATGTATGGGAATATGTGTGAGAGATGAGTGATGTAAATTTTAAAAAGTGCTATAAGGGAGCCTAGTCAGCTTTACTTATATATGTGTGTGTTTATGTGGAACTGCAATTATAGATCAAGCAAAGAATCCATTTTTAGTCTTTTGGGTTGGTCTCCTCTATTTTAATATTTTTGCAAAACATTATGATGAAGATTGTTTGAAAGAGACTGACGGTGCAATCTGAGACATGCCTACTCAGAAGTAAGCCCAATTCAGTTCTATGGGACTTAATTCCAGACGAGCAAGTACAGGATGGCAGTCTAAGGCAACAATCCTATACAAACTTTTCTGGGAGTAGATCGTATTGATCTGCAGAACTGGCACGTTTACAAGAGCTGCATAATGTTCGTTCCGCATTTGCAAGGAATCAACTTTTCAGCATGACATGGGCCTACATGACATGGCAGGCACCTTTACGATACTGTTTGTGGCACCTGCTAAAAACTTTTTTGTTCAAGCAAGCATACCCAGACATGGAAATCTAATGTGTGTTTTAATACATAATTTTATTTTATAGTGAACATATCCAAAACTGCTGATTTTATTTTGAGAAACCTTAGACTAACTTGTTTTTAACATCTGATTTTATGGGCAATTTTAATGTATATTTTAGATTTTATGTAAACTGCTTAGAGGTTTGGATGATTAAGCAGTATATAAATCCTGTTAAATACAGGCGGGCCCCGCTTTATAGCGTTTCGCCTTTCGGCGTTGCGCTAATGCGGCAGCTTTCAATTCTGGAAAGTCCCTGCTTTAAGGCGCTTGTCCCTCTCTTACAGCGTTTTTTTTTGTCGCGTGCCATTTTTGTGTCATTTTTGTGCGATGCGCACCATTATTTTCAATGGGTTCCACTTTTTGGCCGTTTCCGTTTTTCAGCGGCAGTCTAGAATGGAACCTGCCATATAAGTGGGGCCCGCCTGTAACATAAATAAAAAATGGACCCTGGGATATATTTTTGCATAGATATTATAGGATTGGGCTTTCAGGCTGCAGTCTTATGCACACTTACATGACAGGAAGCTCCAGTGAATTCAATGAGAGTTAATTCCAAGTACTGGGACTAAACTTGGGACGTTCCACATGCAAAGCACATAAGCTACATCTCTTATACTAAATCTTACAAATCCAGTGATCTAGTAAACTCAGTTAAAGACCTTCTGAAACTTCAAAATCCATCTCCTGATGTAGCTCCTTCCTTTTGTTTCACTATGGCTTGTAAGAGATCTACCCCATCTCTTGTTCGGTTTTTTATTGCCTGAAATCATCATCATCATCATTCCCCCTCCACTTTGCTTCAAAGAAGGGATGGGACATAAATTCAATTTAATTCACACAAAAAGGTGAACCTACATTATCTGTACTTTCTGAAACAATACACAACCCAAATCAGAGTCAAGTGATGTTTCTTCAGCCAAGTAATGTATAGAAAAGTACATATACTAGGGTGATGGTACATAAAAATGCATATATTGGTGAGCATAATATACAAAAAAGCATTACATCAGGGAAAATCATTTTGCAAAAATGTGCGCATTAGGCCAAATTGCATACAAAATGTGTATGTTAGAAGAAATTGCACTAAAATGCTGATGAATTTTAACAAGGGCTTAACAAACTGATGTTAACAAATGTGCAGGACTAGACTTAAGACTGGAAACACGAGAAAGTGAGAGAAACCAAAAGGGACAGATCTGCCAATTTCTGCTTCGGAGAGAGCTATAAAGATATGACACCTCTCTGTCTCTTCCCGCCTCCTCACTTTGCAAGATATATGATGTCCTACTTTTTTTTTGTCTGCACTGGAATTCGTATCATCTGATGATCAGAGAGCCTTAACTTTATGTTGCAGGATCCATGTTAATACTTCAGATGGAGCACATTATATCTGGATAGCGATAAAAATATGATAAAAGGACATTTGATGCTTAGAGCCTTTTTTTTTAGTTAGCTTTGTCTAATGGCTCAACAGGCCCTTTTCAATAATGACAGCATACATGAAGGACTTGAGCATTTTTAGATCACTTGTGGTGAATTATATAAACGTTGGCTATTGGATCATTAATCAAATCAGAACGGCTGGGAGTCTGTAAAGCGATATTTCTAGGACGGTCTTTCTCTTTCCTACCATTTATATGTGTTGGGAGGAATGTGATCGTTTTTTTTTTTTTTACTTTGTTGCAGTAATGATTGATGGGTCCAGTTGGATTTTCTTTCTTTCTTTTGGTCACGAGAGCATCACTGGAATTCCTTTTTACCTTCTGGTAAGAAATCAAAGGCAGTTTCCCCAGTAGAGGACACTCTGCTCCTGCAGTTTTGTCCAGAAGCCATCAAAATAAATCAAGTGAGATATTATTTTTGCACTTGGTATTCTGTACAGACACCATGACTGACACTGCAATTATGTCTATGTGTGTGTATGTGTGGGAATAGGACTGTGTTTGCCATTGTTTATGAGTCTCCAAGAAGCAGATTGGAGAGCTTTGAACCATTGGCTAGAGAGATTTCTGCAACATTTCATTACAATGCATGATTGCATTTTAACTCTTTTTAAGGGCCTCCAGTGTGGCTCTGTCTGCTTTTCACATTTTCTGTGTATGACACTCTTCATAATTAAATAACTGGATTGAATGAGAAAACACCAGATAAATTGTGTATGTGTGTGTATGTAAAAAGGGGGGTGATTTAGTCTAGATGTGTTTGAGTGGCTCCACAATAGCATCCCATTTTCAAGACATTGTTTTTCTTTTTTGTTAACATTTCTTTCAAGGATGCTGCTTGACTTTATCTGTAGCTGAGTGAAATGTGTGTGTTTAGCACAGAAAATATTGTGTGCAGGTAAACCTATTAATTTCTGCTTGCTTCCCTGGCCATAAGCACCCTCTTTCTCTTTAAATGTAGTTTGCTCAATTCAGAATAATGGATATATCCCACAAATTTCTTAATGTAGAGCACATTCAGATGATAATGTGGTGCAGGACAGTACCAAGGGCTAAGCATACAATAAACACATGAAATGTTTTGAAAAGACATGGGGGAGGATGCAAGAGTCCTGGGGAGATGTACTGTTGCTGTAGCCTGGAGTCTATGAGGAGATGAGGCAGGCTAGCCGTTCCCGCCTGCTGTCCTCCAGATGTAGCCATCCTTAACCATGGGCTGTATTGGCTGTGGCTGATGTGAGTTGGAGTCCAACAAGATCTGGAGGGTGCTAGGTGGAGGAAGGTTGCTATAGGGCAAGGCACTGCTCTTTTAATTAATTAATTAATTTTATTTAACAGAATTTATATACTGTTTAATCATAAAAAACCTCAAAGTGGCTGAAAAAGGATAGACATTCAAATGATGGATAAAGGTCAGAAATTAAAAACAAGTTGACCTAAGATGTTTCAAAATATAAATACAACCAGCAGTTAAAATATACATTATAAAATAAAATTACATATTAAAATGCATGTCAACTTTACATCTGTAGGTAGCCTTACCTAAATAAAAAGGTCTTCAGCAGGCACCAAAAAGAGTAGAGCTGAAGGCACCTGTCTAATATCAATGAGCAGGGGAGTTCCAGAGTGTAGACGCTATTAAGCACTCCGAATCTGATTTTTGACCATCTCAAAGATGGTGGCATGAAGACAGACAGAGAGAGAATGCTAGGAAAGGAGGGGGTCCTAACCACTGCTAGTTCCAGCACAGTCCAGTGTTGGAACACAGCCCCTATTTGATTACCTCTATAGGAGTGCAGCTTTTAAAACAAAAAAATGCAGATTTATATGAATACTTAAGGTAGGGATGGAAAAATCTGTCAATTTCAGTTCTCAGTTTCTTGTTTTTCCAATCTTAAATTCAGTTCTGTAGCAATTCACGACTTTTTTTAAAAAACAGTCCTCATGAAAATTCTTTAGCAGTTTAGTGCAAATTTCTCCTACTAAACACATTTCATATGCAGTTTTGACTAATGGACACATTTTTGCAAGCAACTGAGAAATATATAATGCATATTTTATGTTATTTTCACTAATATATTCATTTTATGCACATTTCCCCCGAATTTATGCATTTTTGTAAACATTGGTTGGTTGGAGAAGCACATCACAAGGTTCAGATAAGTGCAAATTTTGAAGGATGGCTGTGGGCCTCCAGGGTTCCAGATGAGGGTCTTCTCCAATCTTACCTAGAGAAAGCAGCAGCCACAGATGGGGTGGGGAGGCTATGCTGCTCATCTGACCTCCCTCCAGCTGAGTCGCTGCTGCTTACCGGGACGAAGTGGGTAAGAAGCAAGGTGGTGGTGAGGTCACCATGATGCAAACATGCCAGGAGGAGCATTGGATTGGCTCCGCCAGTGTGTTTGCACTAAGCTGACCTCACAGCTCCTTGTCCTCTTCATCCCAGCATACAGGAGCAACTCAGCCAGTGGGAGGTCACGTGAGAAGTGCAGCCTTACAATGCCGTCCTGGAAACCAGGGATTGAACCTTGGGGTTTTTTGCGTGCAAAATGTTAACCCTTCCCCAGTTCCCTATATCCTCTATACCAAACAGCTAATGTAGTGTAACATCATGGAATTTGAGAAATTCTGCCTGTCAATTGGGGAGCTACTGCAGCTGGCATCATTAATTTAATCTTCCCTAGTGGGGCAGCCGAAAGCAACATCTTAAACAACCATTGGCAAGGATCCCATCATTTCTGGCAATAGTACTTAAAAGTCGCTTAACATATTTGTTGCAATTAGCTCCTTGACTTGGGGAAAAGAGATCATATTAGGAACTGGTATCTATTGTTGTTCAGAAAATTCAGCTCAGGGGCCCAGGAGATCCACGGTAAGGAGTTAGTGCAAGGCAACCCTGAAGCCAACATGCCTTGAGATGAACTTTGGCAGAATCAACATGCAGATGGAGTTGCAGAGCTTGGTTGCATTCCAGGAGGATGTTCTCTTCCTGTCAAAGCCTAGGTTTGTTGGCATCTCCGGTGAGACTTCAGCCTTGGCAAGGCTGCAGCTTGTCTGCCAGGTGAACATTCCCAAGTTCCCATCTCTAATTGTTAGTGTTTACACTAGCTGTGTGATCAGCCAGACAAAGGATATCAACCATATAGATGCTTGCAAAGCTCTTTGCAAGGAGTCCAGCCTCTACATTGCTTAGGGCAGGGTTAAGGAACTTTTTTCAGCCCTCATGGACAGCCTTCTCCCAATGGTGGATGGTTCTAGAAGAAAAGGGGGCAAAGCAACAGGGGTGGCTCTCACAAAGGTCAGTAAAAGTCAGATATTTCTACAGAAACTCACATCCCACACATCTCTCTCTACCCTCCATCCTGGCAAGTAAGAGGCATAATTATAGTTCGAGGGCATACTCCAGCCAGGCAAAAACACTAGAGGAAAGTACAGAGTAGGGTAATTGAGGGCTAAAGCCTGGGAATATGGGATGTGGCCTAGGAAGAGTCTCAAAAGTCAAACAGAGAGGCCTGCAGGACCACATTCAGTCCCTGCATTTGCCCTTGGATTTGAGGTTCTGCAGCTCTGGACTAGAGTCAAACAAGATGGGGCATGGGAAATCAGTGATCAGATCTCCCTTTGTCTTTTTTCTTTAGTTAAAAGCAGCCACAGATAGCAGGATTTGGACTGGGAATATGATGTTAAGGAAGGTTTTTTAAAAAATATACCCTTGGCCCTTTCACAATTTCCATGACAAAATCCCTCCCTCTCTCAAAAGTCTGAAAAGACTTAGCTGAAGAGGGATGGGGAGGCAGGTACCTATATGCAATCATATAGGTGAGGGTGAGGTTTGGCCCCTTCTCCAATGCCACAGTTTTGCTCCAAATTCACCTTCTCCTTGTCTGCATTAAAGCAAAGAAAAAGCCTTTAGGAGATCCAGGGTTGCATCTAGTTTGACCCTCAGGGATGGCCATCTTCTATGGCAGGGGTGGGGAACCTTTGGCCCTCCAGATGTTACTGAACTGCAAGTCTCATCAACCTTGGCCATTGGCCATGCTTGTTGGGGTTGATGGGAGTTGTAGTTCACCAACATCCAGAGGGACAAAGTTTCCCTATCCCTGTTCTGTGGGCTGTAACCATGTCTAGCTTAGGTCCATTAATTTCAGTGGGCCTACTCTGAGTAGAATTCAGCTGGATACAATCTAATATCTATGGGGCTCTGAAACTGTTACCCAGAAAGTGAGCTGGTGTCTGGAAAATTATTTTGCTGTATCTGATTACTCAGGCTTTATCGTAAATATGGTGTCACCTAGGTGTGAGACAGCGATAGGTAACCTGTGGGCAACTCCTATCATCCTTGACCTTTGTCCATGCAGGCTGGAGCTGATGAGAGCTGTAGTCCAACAACATGTGGAGGGCTGCAGGTTCCACATCTCTGGCATACGAGATTTAGAGCTATCACAAGGTGCTCTTGGATGGCTGGGCTGATATCTCTGAATCCTAGCCAGAGATGAAACTTGCTGTCATGCATGCACACAATAATGTTCTCTCCAGGCAGGCTGAGGTGGTGGTCTGAGTGGGGTGTGTTTATGGTAGGCACAAATTCCAGGGGCACAAGTTCATGTACTGCTAGTCCCAGTTCAGGATCCAGCCCTTGGAGTTTGCGGAAGGCAATGCAACTTCTTCAGGCCAGAGAGGTGATGGCATCATGGGCTCTCCTGACGCTGGAAGTCCTAAGGAGATGGGGACATCAAAGATTGGTTTTGAGGGCAAATACTCCTCTTGGTCCCAGATGTCCTATGTATCTATGACTTCCTCTGAGAATAGGGGGTGAGAGACCTGGGTCATGGTGAGCATTTGGAGAAGAAATTTATTTTCCTTATGAGTGAAATATTTATCATGCACAGAATAAAATGTTGTTGATCATATATCTTCATCATTGGAACTATCAGCTTGCCCCAGTCTGGTTTATAAATGCTTGTTTCCTCCATGCACTTTCTGGTCAAGTGATGAGCTGCATGTGCAAATGTGCCAAAACAAATTGAATGTTTGCAGTTCACACATTTCATGCCTGGCTGCTGATCATGTTAACTGGAAAGCACTGCTTTGGGCACATCTGGGTAGAAAAGTGGTGCATAAATGTTGAGCTAAACAAATGGTTCCTCAGTGCAATATGAAAGTGGTGCATAGATCAGTGGAGGCTGGTGGCGCCAATGTCAGTGGGGCAGTCAATCTGCTCCAGGTTTTAGTCCAAACTTTTAAGGAGCTGTCCTAGGTGCTGCAACCTATTCTCAAAATAGGTTTGGCACCTTGGGTGGCTACTTGAAAGTTCAGACTAAAGCCCAGAGCAGATTGATTGCCCCACTGACATTGGAGCCCCACTGACAGGGGAGGCACCAGCCTACACTGTAGGGAGAGATGGGAGAGAAATCCTGTTCAATTAGCATTTTAATATGAACCTACATAATCTGCATTCCTGAAACAAAATGTGGCCTGAAATACAGCTAATCCTTCAATATTTACAGTTGTCTGAATTTTGTGGTGCAGTTCTCCAACCAGAAAATGCATATATTAGTGAAAATAACATATACAATGATTATGATATTAAGTACACACAACCATGTGTATATCTGGATAAATGCACACTAAAATACTGACAAATTTGCATGAGGACTTTCAAAAAAGTGTCCGCAAAATGATACGGAAGTGTGATGAACTGAACTTCAGGCTGGAAAAATGAGAAAGGGAAAATAACGAAAATGGACAGATTTCTTTCTACCTGCAAAGCCCACTCCTCACCCCCACTCACTTAAAAACATATCCCGGCAGTGTCTTGGTGAGGAGCTGGGCAGTCCAGCTGCCTCTGCTTTGAGAATGTGCCCAG
Source organism: Rhineura floridana (assembly GCF_030035675.1). Classification (NCBI taxonomy): domain Eukaryota; kingdom Metazoa; phylum Chordata; class Lepidosauria; order Squamata; family Rhineuridae; genus Rhineura; species Rhineura floridana. Next base: position 26,434,444 of record NC_084492.1, on the reverse strand, counting down.
AATGACTCTGGGGATAAAGCTACACGGCGACATCACATCACACGCAGAGGCATCTTGGGATGTTTTCCAAACAGGTGGCTGCCAAGCTTTACGTCCAGTCAACACGTGGCTTTTTTTTAAGGATAGGAAAAGGAAAAGAAAATTTTGCCAGCTTGTGTGAATAAAAGAAAAAAAGTAACTTCCACACCATAACATCCCTACCTTCAAATGTTTGTTCCCCTTCCAATCTTTGGGAGGTTTTTTCGTCCCAGTTTCCCAAAAACATCCCCTCAGAAACTTGGCTGAATGTTTCACAAAGCTCTAGCATTGGGATATTGGTGTATTTGTTGCAGTCCATGAATAATAATTATTATAATTTTTAAAAATCAGGGTTCTCCCAACATAGACCGATGATGGGAAACTTCAGGCCTGGGGGCTGAATGTGGCCCTCCAGGCCTCTCCATCTGGCCCCCAGGACTCTCTCTAGGCCACCACCCCTTCTAGGACCAACCTCCCAATACTTGCTGGAGTGCTTTTGCCTGGCTGGAATGGGTCCCCGAACTCTGATGATTCTTGCTTGCCTGGATGGGGGATCTAAAGGGGTGTGTGAGTGTGTCCCTACACTAGTCCACTGAACAAAGGTAAAATTGTCATTCATTGCCTTGCCAATTTTTGCCTTTGGCCTCACACATCACCAGTGTGTGGCCCCTGGTATGCTGCAGAGAAGGAAATGTGGCCCTTGGGCTGAAATATGTCCCCCATACCTGGCATAGACTCTAGCAGTGGAGCCAAAGTGTGCTACTCTTTGTATCATGTGGCAGATTGCTAAAAGAGGGAGTTGCTGTCCTGCTTTTTCCCTTGCTCTACAACACCACCATTGCAGGTGGCCAGAGTGTGACATTGCAACTCCCAACTAAGCAGGGACTCAAGGTGCCAATAGTGCTCCAGCTAGCCCTGTTGGCTGTAGCATGGCTCTTTAGTCTGAGCTGCCCTTGGACTGCCCATGGCTGCTTGCTTCCGGGCCACTAGCCTCAGTGCATCCTCTTGGGCTCTTGATAGTTTTCATGCTGCTCTATCTGAGTCCTTGCTGACCCGTCTGCATCTCCACCCCCCCCGGGGCTCAAGTGCTCCCAAGAGAGTGCCAACACCTTTTATGAACATGTTTCTCAAAAGTGATATTGCTTACATATTGCGGGGAGAACTGATGGCACGAATCATAGAATCATAGAATCATAGAGTTGGAAGGGGCCTTGTAGGCCATCGAGTCCAACCCCCTGCTCACAGCAGGAAATCCACAGCTAGAGCATCTCCCGCAGATAGCTGTCCAGCCTCTGCTTGAAGGCATCCAGTGAAGGGGATCCCACCACCTCCCTAGGCAGTCGGTTCCATTGCCGAACCGCCCTTACTGTCAAGAAGTTCCTTCTAATGTCCAATCTGAATCTACGCTCCTGCAACTTAAAACCATTAGACCTAGTCCTACCCCCTGGGGCAGCAGAGAACAAATCTGTACCCTCCTCTATGTGACAGCCCTTCAGGTACTTAAAGAGTGCAATCATGTCACCCCTCAGCCTTCTCTTCACCAGACTGAACATGCCAAGTTCCTTCAACCTTTCCTCATAAGACTTGTTCTCCATACCGGCTATCATCCTCGTCGCCCTCTTCTGGACCCGCTCTAACTTGTCTATATCTTTCTTAAAATGAGGCTCCCAGAACTGAACACAGTATTCCCGATGAGGCCTGACCAATGCAGAATATAGTGGGACTATTACTTCCCTCGACCTGGAAACTATAGCTCTGTTTATGCAGCCCAAAACCGTGTTTGGCTTTTTTGCTGCAGCATCACACTGCTGGGTCATGTTCAACTTGCGATCCACTACAATTCCAAGGTTCTTCTCACACGCACTACTGCTAAGCCGGGTATTTCCCATCCTGTACCCGTGCATTTTGTTTTTGTGGCCTAAATGCAGAATCCTGCATTTGTCTTTATTGAATGTCATTTTATTAATTTCAGACCAATTTTCTAGTCTATCCAGGTCCCTTTGGATTTTATTCCTGTCTTCCATTGTGTTAGCTATCCCTCCCAGTTTCGTATCATCCGCAAACTTCATAAGGCTTCCCTCCACCCCATCGTCTAAGTCATTGATAAAAATGTTGAAGAGTATCAGCCCCAGGACAGAACCTTGTGGCACTCCACTCGAGACCTCCTTCCAGTCCGAAGCAGAGCCACCGGCGACCACTCTTTGAGTACGGTTTTCCAACCAGTTGTGAATCCACCTGACAGTATTTCCATGTAGTCCGCATTTGACTAGTTTGCTAATCAAAAGGTCGTGGGGGACTTTGTCAAACGCTTTGCTGAAATCTAGATAGATGACATCTACAGCATTTCCACCATCTACTAAGCTAGTGACCCGATCAAAAAAAGAGATGAGATTAGTTTGACAGGATTTTTTCTTGACAAACCCATGCTGGCTCCTTCTAATCACAGCATTGTCATCTAGATAGTTGCCAATGGACTCTTTTATTATCCGTTCTAATATCTTTCCCGGTATTGAAGTCAGACTGAGCGGCCTGTAATTCCCCGGATCTTCTTTTTTACCCTTTTTAAAGAGCGGGACGACGTTTGCCCATCTCCAATCCTCTGGCACCTCTCCCGTTCTCCAGGATTTCTCAAAGATGATGGCAAGAGGTTCCGAGAGTACATCCGCTAGTTCCTTCAATACTCTGGGATGCAGTTCATCAGGCCCTGGAGATTTGAACTCATTTAGGTTAACTAGGTATTTCCTGACTATCTCCTTATCAATCTCGAACTGCAGTCCCGACCCCTTACTGAGATTGCTACTGATGCAAGGTTGCACACCGTTCCCTTTTTGGGAGAAAACGGAGGCAAAATAGGTGTTGAGTAGTTCTGCCTTTTCCTCGTTATCTGCCAACATTTTGCCATCCTCATTGAGCAGCAGTCCCACCATTTGCTTGGTCTTTCTCTTGCTTCAAACATATTTGAAAAACCCCTTTTTGTTGTTCTTCGGTTCCCTCGCCAGCCTCAGCTCATTCTGGGTTTTAGCTTTCCTTACGCTATTCCTGCAAGCCCGAGCCGCTCGTCGGTACTCTTCCTTGGTGGTGCGTCCTTCCTTCCATTCTTTATACATGCTCTTTTTTACTTTTACCTCCTCCACCAGTCTTCCGTGTAGCCACATTGGCTTTTTCCGATGTCTTCCATTTTTCTTCCTCTTTGGAATTGTTTGCGATTGCGCTTTTTGTAATACGTTCTTCATGAACTCCCACGACAAGTACTTGTCATATAAATTACATTTTGTTGTTCTGACAACAGACCTGCAGTGTCTACATCATGAGTAATAGAAAAAACATCTCCGAGGACCATGCACCAGCCATTATTTTGAGCAGAGAAACGTGAAGTTTATTTGTTTTTCCTTCTTGGAGAACAGATGAACTCCAAGTAGCTGTGACCTTCTTCTTCAGGGGCTTTGAAATTCTGATGGCCCACTAGGTTTTTCAGCTATGTTGTCGCCCCTAAAATTGGGTTAGATGTTTTATAGAAACACACAGACATTACTCAGAGCAGCCTTTCCCAACCAGTGTGCCTCCAGATGTTGTTGGACCACAACTCCCATCAGCCTCAGCTAGCATTGCCAATGGTCAGGAAAGATGGGAATTGTGGTCCAACAACATCTGGAGGCACACTGGTTGGGAAAGGCTGACTCAGAGTGATAGCGACTACCTTTTTTCTGACACTGCTCCTTCTCTTGTTACAGATGCATGACAGGCAGAAATGCAGTTAGGTGCCTTGTCCACATAATATTGCCTTCCCTGTTCTGGGCACAGTTGGGTGAATGGGAGCGGCACACTGGGCAGCATCCAACAAATGTGTCCAGGCGGCACAAGGATTTCCACTTGCACAATGAGACTTTCTCCCTTCTCCTCCCCCTGTGTGCATCCAGCAGCCTCCCCAAATCTGCTCCAGAGGTTTGGGAGAATACCTAGAACATATTTAGGGGGAGCATGGGGGGAGGTGTTGTTGTTATGTGCCTCCAAGTTGACCACAACTTATGCCAACCTATGAATCAGCGACCTCCAAGAGCATCTGTCATGAACCACCCTGTTCAGATCTTGTAAGTTCAGGTCTGTGGCTTCCTTTATGGAATCAATCCAGCTCTTGTTTGGTCTTCCTCTTTTTCTACTCCCTTCTGTTTTTCCCAGCATTATTATCTTTTCTAATGAGTCATGTCTTCTCATGATGTGTCCAAAGTATGATAACCTCAGTTTCATCATTTTAGCTTCAAGTGACAGTTCTGGTTTAATTTGTTCTAACACCCAATTATTTGTCTTTTTCACAGTCCATGGTATCCGCAAAGCTCTTCTCCAACACCACCTTTCAAATGAGTTGATTTTTCTCTTATCCGCTTTTTTTACTGTCCAACTTTCACATCCATACATAATGTGGGGAGGAGAGGGGGAGATATCCTGTTGCACAAGCAGAAATCCTTGTGCTGATGGAACGTGATACTTTGGGTCTAACCTCCACATGAGGGGAGATATTAGTGTGATGTACAGATGCACATTACATCAGCATTTCAGCTGGCATGTGGGTGGAACCAGGGCTGTCCAATATTGGAGGCATTCAAGAGACAGCTGGACAGCCACCTATTGGGTGTGCTTTAACTTGGATTCCTGCACTGAGCAGAGGGTTGGACTACATGGAGCAGTACCAGTGCCTTCAGGGTTAAGTAGGATTTTCCCCACCCATTAGCTTGATTGTTCTGTCCCTGTCCACTCTACACTGCTCCCAAAGAATCCTGGGAACTGTAAAGGTGCTGAGAGTTGTTAGGAGACGTTTGTTCCGCTCACAGAGCTACAGTTCCCAGAGTTCCCAGGGAAGAGGGATTGATTGGTAAACCACTCTGGAAATTGTAGCTCTGTGACAGGAACAGGGATCTCTTAATAACTCTCAGCACCCTTAATGAACTCCAGCATTCTTTGGGGCAGCCATGACGGTTAAAGTGGTATAATAGGGCTTTAAATGCATGGTGACCTTAGCTTCAGCCTCCTCCTGCATAGCTAGTCACCCAGTTCTCACTGCAGTTTTCTGTTATGAAGTAAGTTGTGGCCTTTCACACCCATCACTTGGGTGCTATCTCAGCATTCTGGCTTGTGGGAGCAACTGTGTCTCCATGTGGGGAAAACTACATCTGTTGAACTTCCATGTATCTTTCAGCCCTCAAGATACAGGTAAAGGCAAACCAGGGTTTTCAGCCCCCCCCCTGGAAGTGATCATATCAATCATCTCCATCACTTCATTATCTCACAGAGCAACAAGGACTTTGATGGGGGTGTCATTCTGGAGGACAGGGCACCCCACATTTAGGGTTGTATATAGTGTCAGCTCTACTCAGAACAGACCCATTGAAATTAATGGCCATGTTCTACTCTGAATAAAAGTTGGTTAGATATAATCCATAGCTATTATTTTCTTTCTCCTGAGTAACATTTGTAATATTTCTTGATATTTCTATGTAGATGTGAATGTAGAGAGCTGGGCATTAGCACGAAAAGGATGTACCATGTACTGTCTGAAGTATTTTCATGGGGCGTTTTCATGTATATAATTACTAGCAATAATTTGATTCCACTAAAGCAAGGTTTTGACTTCTCCTCTCCCTTTATCTTGTATAATAGGTAATTTGAAAAGCAGGATTAAACAAGCATGCACACACAAAATAATTACATGATACTAACTGAAGTTGTAGAGCTGCAAGACTTCATTTGGAACTGTTGCTTAATTCCAGTCTCCAAATTTGAGGATTTAAAAAGCTGCTATTTTAAAAAAAAGATTTTAAGTGAATTACTTGATAGATCATTTTCATAGGCTGAATATTTGTCAGCAGATAATCTTCATGCCCATACCTGTAACTGTTTTAGCCTCTGCAGATGGCATTTTGTGTAGAATGAATGCATAGGGAAGTTGCATTGGGAAAAACCTCCAGAGCGTCACTCATTGATCAGTCCTTCTGTGTGTGAACATGTACTGTACACTTTGAGTCTGTCTATACAACCTATGCCCTGATCATGAAACCAATACTATATCTGTGCCAGGAGCAGAAAGTCTTTTTCAGCCCAAAAGCCACATACCTTCATAAGCAACTTTCTGAGGGGCCACATGTCAGCAGTGGGTGGGGACCAGAGGCAAAACTGGGCAAAGCAATGGATATGACTTTGTATAACAGGTTATGTTCCAACCATGCAAAAGACCTCTGTTTCTAGCCTTCCCAACATGCACCTCTCTCTGTCCTCCTTCTGGGCAGGCAAGAGTCATAATCACAGTTCAAGGACACAGTTCAAGAACAGTTCAAGAAGGGTGTAGTGCAAGTCCAGTGGGGGATATGGTCTGGGGGAGGACATAGATTGGGGATAGGGATGGGTAAAAATTCCACTAAAATTCAATTCGGCACTGAACTTCCTCATACATGTTTGCTGTCTTTGCAGACTGATCCTGAATGCTGTGGACTTTCACAGATTTTCCTGATACTGGATGTTTTTTTAAAAAATGCATCAAACATAATAATATTATTACTGATATATTCCTTGTGTTGTGTTGCTGTGCTAAGGAGAAACTGAGCATCATATTTGCTTTGCTAATGTGAAATTGACCAGCATGTGTCTTTGCATTGCTAACATGAAACTGACCAGACAATCTCTCCCTTTCTCTAATGGTAATTGACTAGATGATCTCTGGCTTTCTGTCATGACTGGGGGTGGGGGGGAGATCCAATATGATTTGGGAGCAGGAGGAGATTAAGGGGGGTTGGTGGGTGGGCATGGGGCAGAGAGACAGCCATTTTCCTTTTCTAAAGGAAAACATTGTTAGAAATAATGATAATATTATTTTGGGGAGGTAAAAAAATTCATCAGCAAAAGCAAAGGATAGCAGGAAACTAACAAAAATGGACCATAACTGCCTGCTAATTCAGGGGGATGTGATCCAAACCAGCACGACTAAGCAGATCCCATCTCTAGTGGGGAAGATTCCCTAGAGCTAGATAGAGAGGCCTGGATTCAATTCTCATTCAATTCTCAGGCCTGAGGTTCCTCACTGTTGCTCAAACACTGTTGCTGTGCCAAACTTCTGTCTGTCCTTACGGCTGGGAGAGATCCCTGTCTAAAACCCTGGAGCGCCACTGCCAGTCAGTGTCAACAATATTAGGCTAGATGGACCAATGGTCTATCTAGGTATAAGGTAGCTTCTTGTGTTCCCCTCATGTGTCATTTGTACAAGAAGTTGCATAAGCCGTTCTGAAGCAGAACATCATCTTTGGATTTAGTTTCACCTTTCCAGACAATTTTCTTGAGTGTGGTATCAGACAGTCCCCTTTGTGAGCATAAGAGTCCTTCTGTAAGCACAAAGCACTACTGGATCCATCTCAAGGTCTGTTTCTTCTGTTCTGTTAACTCTTGTCTACTTACCATATTCGCATTATTTCCTTTGCCAATATGGATATTTTCTCCCTAGAGGAAAAAAAAAGATTGCAGTTTAAATATGTATCTGACAATGTTTCCTGGAAGGTCCCAATTTTTAAATTACATTAAAAAAAAAAGACTTTGGAACTGTATGGCATGTAGGTAATGTAATAGTAGTATTTTTTTAAAAAAAGGAAGATTTTATTATAATGTGTCATGTAAAATATTCTGTTTTCAGGTACTTTGATTAAGAGTAGAAAAGCCAACTTTACTTTAACACAAGCTGTCTTCTGAATGGTTCATGTCGAAATATAATTATTCCTTTTGTGATAAAAGATGACATGTTTTAAGTCTGACAAGAGTAATATTTAAGACACTGTGGGTGGTGGGAAGTTATGTGGATGAGGTGCAATTCACTAGGCACAGGAGTCTGGAATGGCATCACGCTAGATACCCATGTGTCTGATGTTACAGAGGACAGCCCTCTGTTTGAAGGAGTCCTCTCACTGAAGAGATGTGTAGTTTAAAGATAAAGAACTATGTACTATCTCCACTGTAGGAAGCAATATGCCTCTGAATGCCAGTTGCTGAGCATTGCAGGTGTGGTCTGTTTCTTCTGCTCTGTTAACTCTTGCCTACTTACCATAATTGCTGTTGTGCTCTGGTTCTGCTTTCAGATTTATTTATTTCTTTATTAAATTTATATCCCGCCCTCCTTCCCATAAGGAGCCCAGGGCAGCAAACAGGCGATAAAACATTAAAAACACCTATGAAATATCTTAAAAACAAAACATCATAAAAACATCTTAAAAAAGAAAATAAAAAACACCTAAAAACAATTCCAATGCAGATGCAGACTGGGATACGGTCTCTGCTTAAAAGGCTTGTTGAAAGAGGAAGGTCTTCAGTAGGCACAAAAAAGACAACAGAGATGGCACCTGTCTAATATTAAAGGGGAGGGAATTCCAACACTTCAGTGACACAACCCTAAACGTCTGCTTACTTTGTTGTGTGGAGTAGATCTCCTGATAAAATGGTATCTGCAGCAGGCAAAGTGCAGTGACCAACTGGGTATATAAGGGGTAAGATGATCTTTCAGGTACCCTGGTCCCAAGCTGTATAGGGCTTCTTACACCAAAACCAGGACCTTAAATTTAGCCCAGTAGTTAATGGGCAGCCAGGCTTCCTATGGGCATCTAGTTGGTCACTGTAAGAACAGGATGCTGGACTAAATGGGCTATTTACCTGATCCAGTAGGGCTCCTCTGAAGTTCTTAACCCTAAGCAGTGCTTGGAAAAGTTTCTCTTTTGAACTACAACTCCCATCAGCCCAATCCAGTGGCCATGCTGGCTGGGGCTGTAGTTCAAAAAAAGTAACTTTTCCAAGCTCTGACCCTAAGAAGGGATACCTTCAGGAACATACATTCCCAGAGTGGTTTATCAATCAATCCTTCTTCCCAGGGAGCTTTGGGAATTGCAGCTCTGTGAGGGAAACAGAGCTCTCCTAACCAGAGCTTGGAAAGTTACTTTTTTGAACTACAGCTCCCATCAGCCCAATCCAGTGGCCATGATGACTGGGGCTGATGGGAGTTGTAGTTAAAAAAAGTAACTTTTCCAAGCTCTGCTCCTAACAATTATCAACATACTTAACAAACTACAGTTCCCAATTTTCTTTTGGGGAAGCCATGAGTGCTTAAGGTGGCATGATACTGCTTTAAGTGTTTGGTGAGGATGTGGCCTAACAATATGCCTGTTTGAAGAGAAAGTGTTTATGCTGTTGCTCAGCCATCTGTGCAGCTCATCTTTTCTCATAATTGTCCCAATGATGGAGTAATGAGGAAAGGACGGTCATACTTACATGGACCTTCTGTAAACCAGATGGCCAGGACATCTGATATAACTAATGATTATGCTGTTAAGATGACTTTTTATTAAAGCAGACGGTCACAGAGCTTCGACCTTAGCCCAACTTCCATGTTTATAAAGCCAATTTACATGCCACTGAATTGGTAGAACAATACACAGGGAATCCCTGCCTGTCAGGTAGATGTTCCCAGTCATGTTTTGATGCCTTGGCCTCCTTCTAGGAGGAAGGGCAGGATATAAATTTAATAATAAATAAAAGTAGGTCTTGTTTGCACATGTATATCTATCATTCAGTGGTTGAGCACTTCCATCTAAGGTGGCCAGTGGCAAAACAAGGCAGAGCTCTAGTACATTTAATAGTTGTGCAGAACAGGGAATTTCAGACATGCTATATCGGCTGAAATTCCCTCCTCCACACCAGTGATGGGCAGAAAGAAAGTTGAAATCTACTGCAAGTTCTACAGGAGATGGACAAGAGTCTCTGTCTTCCCAATTGTCTAACAACAGCAACAATAAAATGACACCTAAATGATCAATGAGTCATTTGTCTGTCCTGTTCTCTGTGCCAGTGGTTCCCAACCTTTATGAGCACGGGACCCCCTTTATAAGCTGAAAAAAATTCATGACCCCCTCCCCCCAGGGAGGCAGGCTGGCTGCCAGGAAGGAAGGGGGAAAGCAGCCTTTCTGTGCAGCCTTGCTTCTTCTTGCTTCACAAAAAGCCCTCTCCTCTCATTTTAAGTAAGGGCGCTGTCAGTAACGGCAGTGCAAGGAGATGGGAATCAGTGATAGTAATCCCCTCTTCTTCCTGGTAGCTCCACCCTCAGCCTCCTTTGGCATCTGCCATGTATTTTATAGGCAGATGCCTGCCCTTAGTGCGCCTGAAAGATGCTCTGGCGCTTCAGCAAAAGGCCTCCCCTGTCGTTTGGAGCAAGGGGGAGGTGTCATCTGCAGCGCCAGTGGGAAGCATACAGTGTCAAGGGAATGAAGACTTCTTTAAAAAATAATAATAAATAATTCATTTATTTACTGTTCACGGCCCACTCTGGATTACTTTGCGGCCCCCCTGGGGGTCCCGGCCCCCAGGCTGGGAACCACTGCTCTGTGCATTCAGACACCTCTTGCGTTTTCAGCACCCAATTCAGCACGGTGGCTTCTAAGATGGAGGAGCAGGTTTTAATCTGTGCCTGTTCTATTCAAATGTATTCCTATTGGCTGGAACAAATTACTATGTGACATTTAGGATTGTAAAATTTGTAAAATTGGCTTTAGGGATGTAGAAGATGCTTACTGTTTTAGATTATATTAATGCATGTTAACCAGCTTCAATGGTATAATTTTTAAAGTATATTTTAATGTGGCTTAATGCATTTTGTAGGTACCCATTTTTTCATTGTTTGTATGTGGGTGGCTTGATTGACTGATGAGCAATAAACTTCTTCTTCTTCTTCTTCTTCTTCTTCTTCTTCCAGCTGTGCCTCTTTGTCCAGTCCATTGATAGACAAAACCTGAAAGAAGGAGGGTGAGGTGCTTTGTTTCCTGTTCTCCAATCCACTCAAGTCTTGATTAATTACTTTCAGAACTGGGCTGTGACAGGAGTCTGAAGGGAGCCAGGAGTCATGAGATGAGCCAGTAGTCAGGAAAGAAGGCTGTGATGAACATTAATTCTTAATTTTGGCTATTTGAAGGGGGTGGCAGGAAAAGCAAAATTGCTGCTGAACAAGGAACAGGGTACAACTTTGCTTTAAAAAAGAAAAAAATCAAAGGATGAGGCCAGGCAGATTTATTTATTTATTTATTTATTTATTTATTGCACTTGTATACCGCCCCTTAGCCAAAGCTCTCTGGGCGGTTTACAGCGATCGAAAACATTGAAACAAATATACAATTTAAAATACATATTTTAAAAACAATTTAAAACACAATTTTAAAATTTAAAACAATATAAAAACAATTTAGATTGTGCTTACCAGAGGAATTAAATGACATGGTTGAGGGTTCTTTTCCTCTGACAGGGCCTTTTCAGTGGCAGTTCTCTGGTTTGTGGAATGTGAAGTGCATGGCTGAAAGACATTGTTCCTGGCAACCCTAAGATCACTGATCGAGAGAATGTTTTTAACCATTTTTAGAATGGTCTAAAATGTTTATTGATGTGTTTACTGCCTTGGGCTCCTTTGGGAGGAAGGGCAAAATAGAAATTGATGATGATGGTATGTTAATAATAATAATAATAATAATTTAATCCAAAGATTGTAAGAGAGCCCTGGACTCACTTGCATTGGTCTGGAGCTCTTAACAAGATTCCAACCCAACAGGACTTGCTGGAGTGACCATGTGACTAGGGATAAATTAATCGCTCCATTTCCATTTCTCTCAGTTTCTTATTTTTCAAGTCTTAAATTCAGTTGTCCACATGTGAATTTCCTCTAATAAACATGAGTAGAATTTTAGTACTTATCCTTTTTATTTTGTTATTGTTGTTTTGAAGTATGAAAAACTAGAAAATAACTTTTAAGCGATAAATGTAGCCATGCAGACCTTAACAATTCAAGAAAGAGGAAAATATTCTCCACACATAAACTTTGGTAAATTGCAGAGATGAAACTGCACAGACTATCAATGTGGGTACTGCCAGCGACTTAATATCATCTTTAAAGAATAAAATGAATTATTCATTGTCCCATAAAATAAAACCATCCAAGTGTTATTCATAGCACTTAAATACTTAGCTTTCACAATGTTTCGATGTTCATGATTCTTTTACTTATTAGTAAGGATGCAGGTGATATTACCAGAGATCCCTGGAGAAGTTAATTATGGGAGGTATTTGCTACCAGTAAAGCAAAGAAAAGGTAGAATAAATATAAAGTTGCGGGAATAGTTTGTGAATGCCTTTCCCAAGAGGCTGTTTGGAGTAAGGCTGGGTTGAAATGTTCTTCTTTTCAGTTTCCCAAAAATATGTTTCCCTCTGTGAAAATTGGGGAAGGGGTAATTTTCTGTTGCTTTCTTTGAAGGGGGAGAAATTTCTCTGAATTTCTTTTGGGGCTAGGAATTCCACCTACATTATTGGGACTCTTCAGGAAACAAAGCCAGCAGGAAGCTGTGGAGAGAGCCTCTTGCCATTTCCTGCCTGCCACACTTCCCAGAATGTTTTGGGAGTGATGCAATGCAACTTGACCTACTGTTGCTCCCAAGGAAACCTTGAGCCTTAAGAAGCTTTAAAAAAAAAAAAGCAAGGGGCAATGGAAAATTGTTGGCCATTTTGTAAGGCTAAGCACAGCAAATAATAACCCCCTTCTCAAAATGTAAGAGCCCCTCCTCTTGATTTTTCAGGAGCATTTTGTTTTGCTCCCACCTGGAAAATGAATGGCCAAAAAAGACATTTTCAGCACAGCACTACTGTGGAATGATCCAAATATGCTGACCCTGAAGCAAGAGGACAAACTTTGGGGAAGGGCTATAAGCGGCAGAGCATCTACCTTGTATAAAAATGTAAATGTACTGCCGTCAAGTTGATCTCGACTTATGGCGTCCCTAGGAAAAGGGTTTTCATGAGGCTGAGAGGCAGTGACTGGCCCAAGGTCACCCGGTGAGCTTCATGGCTTTGTGGAGATTCGAACCCTGGTCTCACAGGTTGTAGTCCAACACTTTAACCACTATACCACACTGGCTCTCTTGTATGCACAAGGTTTAATCCCCAGTATCTCTTGGTAGGGCTGGGAATATTCCCTGCCTGAAACCTGGAAGAGACGCAGCCAGTTAGTTCAGACAATACTGAGCAAGATGGAACAATGGTCTGACTTGCTATAAGGCAGCTTCCATTGTTTTGAAATCCCCAACACTGATAAAAGTCATCTCTTCCTCCTCTGCCTCTAACCACCACCACCCTGACGAGTGATGCTGAAGCAGATCACTTTGCCCTCGCCCATGGCAGGACCAGTTCTGGCTTTCTGCATGCAGCATCTTTTTTCAGTGTGGACTGGGCCCTACCTGAGCTTGATGGTCACGCAACAAGAGATATGATCATTATCCTCGTGTTAGGTATGCTAGCTAGGGAAAGAGTGATAATTATTTGCATATGTCTTTATTAATAATTTTAAAATTTCTTGTTTAGAAGTTTTCTTGTTTAGAAACTTTAATATTTCTTGTTTAGAGGTTCTAGTTTAGAAGTTTTGTTACAATCAAAAATTGTATATATTTTGTATATAAATTTTGCTTTGTTAAATAAATAAAATGTGCAAAATTCTCTACTCCAAATTTCAGCTTTCCTCTTCTTTTCTAGCACTCAGTTATGCTGTTCTGTAGCAATGGGTTTATGATGGGTAACATCCCATACTAGCTTTGGATAATTTTAAAAAAAGAAAAGTCCAGGAAACCATTTGCAACCTGCCTATTTTTTAAGTTCAGGGGGTGATTCTCCCAATCAAGGAGTATGGAGTAAGGGGGGGAGTAACTTGACCTTCTCATTGGCAGCTCAGAAACTCTGGGATGACCTCCCCATGGAGGTGCCCCTTTCTTTATCATTGCTTTTATTTAGGAGAGGAGCCTCTTCTGCCAGACCTTTTGTGTAGATGCAATGTGTGATGTGGAATATAGATATTGAAGAATTATGTAATTGTCAGAACTGCTGCCAGTTTGCTGATATTCTTGTTATCATTTTAATTTGCTGTTTTATAATGGCTTTAATGGTTTATATTATGCAAATGTGTAAGCCACCTTGTGACCATTTGGTAAAGGGTGGTATAGAAATCCCTAAATAAATAAATTATTATTACCTAGACCCTCATTATGGTGGCCTTTTTGAGAAACTGAGGAAGAGTAAGCTCACCTAAATGTTAATAAAATAATCATTGCCTCCACCATTCACTGTTAGAAGGAAAAACATTTTTCTTTTTTATTACTACAAAACCAAAAACAAACTTAAAAAAATAAATAAAGTAAAGCAGGTAAGTTTATAATGCTCAGCAATTTCAATTTTCCCCTCTAGGATTAAAATGGCCCCTACCAATGAATCAAATTTAAGCTAGAGTTGATTGATAGATCAAATGAAATGTTGACACTGTAGGGTATAAATGAGATAGAAACAGTTTAGGGGTTCTTTCTTTTAGCGGAGTATATTTTGCAAAGCAGAACTAACCGGCCCACCTTCCCCTCCTCCAGACTAGCTGAATAAAAGCAACAGAGACAGTCTTCTTTGGTAAAAAGGTATTAAAAATGTTTACTCACGACCTTTTATATGGTCAGGAAACATAGCTGTAGCTTGGAGAGAAAATATAGAAATAGGTAGTAGATTTTAGTCCGTTATTGGGATAATCTGGAAACCTGACTTTATGCAAGCAAAACTTTGCGTGAAATTGGTGGAAATCTTTCTGTTTTTTTATTTGCTCTTTGAGGTAAAATGAAAGTCCTGGGACACAGTTGCATGTATGTTTTCCTGGATTTAAAAATAAATATCCAAAGCAGCTATGGGACTGTACTCATCATAAACCCATTACTATAGAACAGCACACCTGAATACTGGAAAAGAAGAAAGCTGCAATTTGGAGTGGAAGATAGGTGGTGACACAAGCTGAGACAGTTCTATAGGCACTTACATAAGAGTCCAACTGAGCTTAATGGAGCTTCCTTCTGAACAGATATGTATAGAATCGCAGTGTCAACGCTTTCCCCAATGGCCATTTTTTTTGTTCTTCCAAAACTGTTTTTCACCAGGATTATTTTGATTTTGAAATGAGCCAGTCCCCGCCCCATATAAGGTTCCGGCAGCTGCTTTGCATATTTTTAAAACAATATGTCCGGGGTGGGGAATCACACAATGGAGTCTTATGTGTTGTTTGACCCTGAATGTTCATGTACAGGCACTTCTTTTTTCTTTAACTTCCTCTTCAAAACTGTCTTCTGACTCATTTTGACAACTGGTCTTGTAGACAAGATTAATTTTGTTCCATGGCAAAATCTATCCCACTAACAAAAATTTAGCTTAAGTTCAGGAGTGTCCTGTGAACAAAATGAATTGCATCAACTCTATAAAATGCATTTCCATCCAGCATGTATAGATGTTCTGTCAACAAGATGAATGCGCTCGCTGGTTAGAAGTATCTGTGTTCATGAAATGCATAATAACGTAATTACTTTGCTGACAAAATGCTAACTTGCTTTAATCATTTTCTTCATGGCATAATGTACGGTGATTTAGTGAGTCAAATGAACAAATTGTTTTATGGTCATAATGCAGGACACCCCCCTCCAACTCTCTTCCTCCTTGCCTTTTATAGAATGGGATTTGATGGGCAAATGATTTTTCAATTAAAATGTCTTTGCACAGACAAAATGGGCATGTTACTAATGCTTCCCGATAACATCATGCCCAGATGAGAACCTAAAGGGCTGTCAGATACATTAACTCAAATCCTCAGCTGAAAGAATGTTCATATTAAAAATGTGATTTGTTTTAGTCAAATTTGTAACTGCCTTTTCTTTTGCAGCCAAGAACAGCTTTATGCAGCCCCATTGACCTAATAATCAAAATTAGAATCTACAATAAAATGATCGTCGGCACCATTTAGCTTCTTCCTGATCCTTAATTGACGAGCTCTTATTATTCATTAATAACTACTTGCACTTGAGTAATTATTTTTCAGCTATCCATACCCCATTATCTTTATTAAAGCAATTACAGAGCTTGTGAAGGCCGGCATAAATCACTGCAATATAGCTGTCTTTAATTGTGAGATAGTGATCAAGAGAGTCACAGCGCAGTACTTGGCCTAGCCATTTTGACTCTTGTTCAACAGGCTATTACAGGAGAGATTAAAAGTGTGTGCACATCTTCTCTCTCTCCCTCCCTCCCTCCCTCCCTCTCTCTCTCATATAATATATTAGGGATGGGATCCATTGTCCAATGCCAATTCAAAAGCAATCCGGCAACCTAACAGGTTGGTATTGATATGAGTTGGTTCTTTGTCTGCTAGCTGCTGGTTTTATCAAACCCTTTTGCCCCTAGGAAAAAGTATTGATATTAATATCAATATTTTTAAAGGAATATTGTTCCTACTAATAAAATAATAAAATAATAATAATTTAATTTGTGGGTCGCCTATCTGGCCAATGGCCACTCTAGGCGACGTACAATTTAACAACAATACATTACATCATAATAAAATACATCATAAAATACAATATAACAATAAAACAATAAAACAGTTCCAGTACAGAGTAGTAGGCTATTCGTCGTAAAAATTTAACCCTCCCCGTAAGTCCCAAAGGCCTGTCTGAAGAGCCAGGTCTTCAAAGCTTGGCGGAATACATTCAGGGAAGGGGCATGTCGAAGGTCATACGGGAGGGAGTTCCAGAGAGTGGGGGCCGCCACTGAAAATGCCCTCTCTCTTGTCCCCGCCAACCTAGCTGTTTTAGTTGGCGGGATTGAGAGAAGGTCCTATGTGGCTGATCTTGTTGGGCGGCATGGTTGGTGGCGCTGGAGGCGCTCCATCAGGTAAACTGGGCCGAGACCGTATAGGGATTTAAAGGTTAATACCAACACCTTGAATTGGGCCCGGAAAATAACTGGAAGCCAGTGTAGGTCGAACAACACTGGGGTGATGTGTTCCCGGCGGCGACAGTTTGTAAGTAGTCGAGCCGCAGCATTTTGTATAAGTTGTAATTTCCGGACCATTTTCAAGGGTAACCCCATGTAGAGCACATTACAGTAATCCAACTGAGAGGTGACCAGGGCATGTACCACCAGTGGGAGCTGATGAGCAGGAAGGTAGGGCTGCAGTCTACGAATGAGGTGTACTTGATACCAAGCTGCCCGGCTCACTGCCGAAATCTGAGCCTCAGTGGACAGCTTGGAATCAAGAACAACCCCAAGGCTGCGGACCTGGTCCTTCAGGAGCAATTTCACCCCATCGAACACCAGGTCAACATCTCCCAACCTTCCCTTGTCTCCCACGAGTAGCACCTCAGTCTTATCAGGATTCAACTTCAGCTTGTTCCTTCCCATCCATCCACTCACGGATTCCAGGCACTTGGACATGGTCTCCACAGCTGACTCTGGTGAAGATTTAAACGAGAGATAGAGCTGAGTGTCATCCGCATATTGGTGACACTGCAGCCCAAATCTCCTGATGATTGTCCCCAGCGGCTTCATATAGATATTAAATAGCATGGGAGAGAGGATAGAGCCCTGTGGCACACCACAATTGAGAGGCCAAGGGTCTGAAACCTCCTCCCCCAATGCTACCTGTTGAAGCCTATCGGAAAGAAAGGAATGGAACCACCGTAGTACAGTGTCTCCTATTCCCGATTCCTCCAGGCGATGTAAAAGGATACTGTGGTCGACAGTATCAAAAGCCGCTGAGAGATCGAGGAGGACAAGAAAGGTGAATTCTCCCCTATCTAATGCCCTCCTCATATCATCAACCAGAGCGACCAATGCTGTTTCAGTTCCATGTCCAGTCCTGAAACCTGATTGGTATGGATCCAAATAATCCGTTTCATCCAAGTGTGTCGACAACTGATTAGCCACCACTCGCTCAATGTTCTTGCCCAGGAATGGTAGATTCAAATACTTAGATACTCTAAGTGGAGGCACGTCCATCCCCTCTCTTTCCGAAGAAGACTTGGGTAGTGCATTCACGAGAAGGAGGGAGGTCACATGGGGCTGATAGCCAATATGGAGGGGGGCAAGGGAGAAGGTTTACAAGCCAGTCCCACCCCCACCTCTTCCTCTTCACTTGTTTGCTGCGCCCTCCCTCCCACCCTTTCAGTATGAGCTTTTCTAGTTGCTGTTTAGGGGCTGAGTAGGATTTTTTTCGGGGGGAGGAAATCTACATTGATCCCTCTTGTTTTGCCTTCTCCAAACTGTGGAGTTTAATTCAATTGGCTGCAAGGACAGTTGCTTGTTGGCATGGAGTCCGAGCAGGTGTCAAGGTTGGGGGGGGTAAAATTAAGGTGTATTCAGGTGTTTTGGGGCACCTTCTAGGAATCACCTCGAGCTTGATGCCTGGGTTGGACCTGGGGGGAGCCCCTTGTACCCTAGCTTGCAAATTGAGGTGAACGCTGGTACAGCAGGGCCGAGATGTGCAAATCGGGCACACCCAAGGCTTTTCTAGCAAGGAGGGAGGTTTTCCTCCTCATTTCTGGCTGGAGAGCCCCAGCTTGAGGCTTGTTACATGCCCAGGGGGGCTGGTGGGGAAGTCCCCCCCCGAGTTAGTCAAAGGCCTCACCTGCCCAGACAGTTTGAATTTGGTTAATTTGGGTGATTTGGCCTGCATGTTCTCCAAAATTTGTTATATTTAAACAATATACTGTTATTCCAGTTCTGTGTACTGTGTCTTCTTTCTGGGTGTGGAGGCAAATATCAATATTTTGAAAGGAAAAGTTGATAAATAATAGGAAATATCGATACATTGAAGGAAATATCAATAAGATATCAATAATAGTTTCAATATTTTAGAGATGGATTTTTTTTTAAAATGAATTTCTGAAAATAGCAGTGGAATACCACTACATAAAAATCTGATCTGCAATGATAGCGAATAAGTGAATTAATGGAAAATCCAGTAACATCTGAACTGGGGAGATTTCTAGCACATCCCTACATTCTCCCTCTCTCTTTTTCTCTCTCTCTCCCCATATTGATCTACCCTTGAGAAGACACAATTCCACTTCAGGATGGTCAGCACACTTTCCTCTTTTTCTTACCAGATTCATTGGTAGGGAGGTAAGAAGGTGTCATTTTCTGCTCTGCCCTGCATTTGTCATGTGCAAAGCTGTTTCTAGTCCGCTGTAGTGTTGCAGGTTTCTGCCAAAAGCCATTGTTGTTCATCTCATTATCTGATGCCAAATGTAACTTAATTAATCATGTATTTAATCACGTAACCATTATGTTATGCTTCACCATTCATTTCAGTGGAAAGATACATCAGGAAAATATAGGTGGGGGGAAACACAATCAATCATGTTACTTTTGGTGATCCCACATGCCCCTGAAGTTTGGCTGGCCTTTACCAGAGGCCGAGTCTTTAGTGTGGCAGGTCCTGCCCTGCGGAATTCCTTGCCAACAGGGGTTCGACAAGAGTCATCCCTGCTTGTTTTTAAGCCTCTTCTGAAAGTTATATTATTCAGATAGGCCTTTCAAACCTGAGATTCTTTGCCAACCAGCTCTTACTGATGTGTTTGGCCTTTCAAAAATTGTTTTTACTTTGTTTTTTAGGTGGTATACCACCTGGTGATATTTTATATGCAAGTGCTGACCACAGCAGTTCATGCACTGGTGACTTCAAGACTGAATTTTTGCTGTGCTTTCTATGTGGGGCTTCCCTCACCCTTGACTCAGAAACTGCAGTTAGTGCAGAATGCTGCAGCCTGATTGCTGACCTTGTCAGCATATAACGCCTCTGCTCAGGGATCTGCACTGGTTGGCGATTTGTTACTGGGCCCAGTTCAAGGTGTTACTATTGGTATATAAAGCCCTTAACAGGTGGGGACCAGTTTACTTGCAGGCGCACCTTACCCCATATGTGCCTACTCAAGCACTTCAATCTGTGGAACAGGCACTGATACAGGTGCCACAAAAAGTGAGCAACACAGGTTAACCTCAAAAGTCACCCATACCCTGCCCCCACAGGTCCTATAGCCCTGTGTACAGGTCTCTGGAACCACAATTTACCTGGAACGTGCCTCAGGATGCTCATCATTTGTTTTCACCTCTTCCCTTTCCCAGACACACCTGCCAAGTGACAAAGGATGGAAAGGTCTGGCAATTTTGGTTCTCTCTGTTTCTCATTTTTCGAATGTTAAATTTGGTTCTCCACATTTCTGCAGCAGTTTGTGAATTATTTTTTTATAGCCTCTTGAAAATTCTTCAGCATTTTAGTGTGAATTTCTCCCAATAAAGACAATTTGTATGCAGTTTTGACTAATGTACACATTTTTGCAAGCAATTTATCCTGATACAGTGCGTGTCTGCATGTTCTTTCCATCTATATATTCATTATGTGCACACTTTCCCATAAAATATGCATTTTTGTAAATATGGTTTGGCTGGAGAACTGCATCACAAAATTCAGATAAGTGCTCATAAAGGATGGCTGTATTGAAGTTCTCATATTTTTTTGGAAAGTGTATATTTGATAGATTTGGCTCTAAAAGCGAACTGAATCAGATTTCTCCCCCATCCCTAATTTGAATGCTCAAATTATTATTATTATTATTATTATTATTATTATTATTATTATTATTATTATACCCCTCCCAATAGGAGGGTGGCAAACAAAAACACTAAAAACACTCTAAAACATCATAAAAACAGACTTTAAAATATATAAAAACAAAACATCTTTTAAAAACTTTTTTTTAAAAAGCTTTAAAAACATCTTAAAAAGCCATACTCAATTTTAGAGATAGGACAGAAAGAAGTGTCTGTTCCCAGTATAAGCTGAATGGAAGCTAGCAAGGTCAGAGTGATAAATCACACATAGGTACAGGTGCAACAGGCAGCCTCCCCTGTGAGTGGTTACTCTGGACTAATGGATCTCACAGAAACCTTTCATTAATTAATTAGTCATTGTCTCATGAGGTGCCTCTGGATTCTCACTATTTTGCAGGAAGATGCAAGTACGCACTGGAAATTTAGGTTTGCGCAATTAAAGTGGTTTAAAGTGCTCTGTCGCCCTGGTGCAACAAATCCACATTCAACAGACTTTTTGTGGTTGAGCAAGTGATGGGGGGATGCACTGAAGAGTGTGGGTTGAACGAATGATTAATGGGAAGACATTGTATACCTACTTAAAATAGACCCATTGAAATGGATGACAACTTGGTGCCAGTAATTTCAGTGGGTTTACTCTGAATAGAACTTAGTTGGTTACAACCTGTAAACACCCCACAAGTGGACTGGGTTGAATGTCATATAACCAGCCCGCAAACAAATCAGAAAGAATGCTCAATAAAGACAGGATATAGGCTTTTATTCCATATATGGCAAGTGACCCAGTACATAAGGTGGAGTTTCCTATACAAGTAATGTATGTAAGCTTTGTGCAAACAAATCAGGATGATTCCTCAATAAATGGTTTGTCTGGAGGAGCCCACTAATGTGTCCTATCACACAACTTGGGAAGTAATGCTCCAAGCCATAGATCTCAGCTGCATATCATCTCTCTCTCTCTTCTTCTCTGAAGGAGTGGGCTTTCAGCAGGCTGTGGTTTCTATAGTATGGCAAATAAGAGTTGTTGCTGATCTATTTGTGACTGGCACCTTTTACAAAGGCAGGTCTCAGGAACCCCATCTGCCTTCTGTATCCCTCGAGAAAGGAAAATAACTTCACTAAATCAAATTTAGGAGAAGCAGTCAATTGGACAAGTTTATTGCAATAAAGAAAGCACTGGAAAGAGAGTCAGAGAGTCTCCCTCATGAACCATGGACATACAGGCTTATATAGTTCTACAAGCGTCACACAGAACATTCCAGATTTTATTCCATATATGGCAAGCGTCCCAATACATAAGGTAGAGTTTCCTATACAAGTAATGTATCCCTTTCAGCGAACACATATCATCCCTCACCAGTCATACCTGACATCAGTGTTATCCCTCAAAAGTACCAAGAATTATTTGAATCTTTCTTCAACCTGCAACTTTCCTTTTTCAAGAGCTAGCTGGCACAGCTTGCCATTTCCTCATTTCCTCTATAGCTTATCAAAATGTACCTTAATATGTGAGCTTAGGAAAGCCTCCTAGCTTTATAGACAGATATAGGCTTATTGATTATTGAATCCCTCTTTGAGCAAAGGTGAGAGCTCAGCGTTCTTTCTCACAGATAAAGGTGTGCTTTCATATCATCCATTTTAGACCTGGATTAAACCATTCTGAGTTTACTCTATGGCTATATATCAGCCTTGCAAATAAATCCTCAAACATTACTAGTCTTCAAATATCTACAAGCCCATATATACCCATATTAACCCATAAGGACCCTGCTCATAGTGTCATGAAGCTTTCCAGATTGCAGGAGTTGATATTCTGGACATTCTCAATTCTGAGTTGGCACCACTTTTTTTAAAAAAATGTTGAATTTCAGCTGATAGGGAAGCTAATACTGTCAATTTAAAGAGCTGATCCACACATGTGCTTCAGTCATGTGATACAGAGTTCCTGCCTCCATGGCACATTTCTGATGGAGAGTGATGAAATCAGATGTATGAATGTTTTCCTGTGTCAAAATCTACGTGCTTATGGGAAACTAGCATGTCATGGAGATGGTTTTACACATGCTATTTTTAAAAAATATTGTTGTTGTAATATGAGTTAGCATTTAAACAAACTGTCTCTCCTCCCTGCAGTCTGAAATGGCACATTCCCAAGAGCTCTGTGCCATGTGATTTATCTGCACATGTTGACCACCTCCAAGAGGGAGCTCTGCACTGAAGCTGGGAGGTAGGGAGAAAAGATTGCAGGATGGGGGTCTTAAAATCCAGAGATGGAGGAAGCTCAACGGGGAACTACTGTGAAATGTAAATTGTTGTTGTCTTGCTGCACACAAACAGGGGGAGGTCTGTCAACAGTACATTGAGTGCAATTTATTTACAGACACTTTGGGAGTAAATGGTACTCCTGGGGGTCTCCTCAGAGGTGTAGTTACCAGGCTACCTCAATTTCAACCCATCACTCTCTGAACTCCATCATAGATCCAAAGGCAGAAATCGAATGCTCTTAGTATATCATGTGGCTCTGTGAAATTGCCTACAGTACAGTACTAGAGGAACCCCAAATCCCCAGAATGGATTATAAACACTCTGCTACTGTAAACAGTTACTTCATCTGCTGCAGGCTGTGAATTCCAAAAGGGTTTTGCAGCCAGATTTAATTGAGAGCTGGAGTAAATGAGATGGCTAATGGGAAGAACAGAGTTGTGCTTATTTGCAACCGCTAAACTGAGCCTACAGTTGTTGGGGTGGGGGATGTTATGTAGCCTTGTTGACACAGAAACTCTTTCACAAGATCATTGCCAAATGACCAGAGAAAAGGCCTTGCCTGCTCCTTAGCAGTTGAATATGCAGGGATTTGGGGCGGGGGAGTGAGGAAAGCTTGTTTGGACACAGAGATAAGAAATCACCACATGAGGCTTGCAAACCAAACTGCTGCTAAGGGAAGAAGAGCAGAGGTTGGATAAAAAGTTGGCAACCTTATCCTCTTGGCCACATGACAACAGAAGAGGAAAATATCACGTTGCAGCAGCTTGAAAAATGCCATTCCAAAACAAATGTTAGAATGAGTGGAGTCCCCTTTCTGTTCCATTATGGTGGCAGGGTGGGTGAGGTTGGGATTAGTTTTTGCTGTTGAGGGCCATGTTTCCTTGTGGGCTGGGATGCTGGAGAATTATGACAAAAACAAACAGGAGTAGAAATTGGTGATGTTTGCTTATTCGTCCAGAAATATCCAGAGGATACAGTTGGTATTCACTGTTTTTGCTTTCAGTCTGCAAGTGATACATAATTGATGACAGCCCCCCCTTTGTATTATGTTTCCTTTGTATTGAAATGAATGGGGTGGAATAATGCAATGACAATGTAACCTGCGTAAAAAATTATACAAGTCATGCAATTTTGCCATAGCTGACAGTGAGATGAATAATGTAGGTTTTGGTGGAAGGCAAACTGCAGCAGAATGGAAACAGTGTTGCATGCAACAAATACAAGATGGAATGGAAAATTATGCCTTTTTGCATCCCTATGCAGGAGTAGTGTGTCAAGGACTGCAGGCCACTGGTGGTGTGTGTGTGTGCCAGAAGTGGACAGAGCCAGACCCTTTCTATTTTGCTCTGCCTTTTCTGTCTCTCTCTGCCACCCCCTTTCCCCCCATTTCTCCCCCTTTCTTGCAGCCTGATACCACTCTTCAAGTACTTGAAAGATTGTCACACAGAGGAGGGCCAGGATCTCTTCTTGATCATCCCAAAGTGCAGGACATGGAATAATTGGCTAAAGTTACAAGAAGCCAGATTTTGGCTGAACATCAGTAAAAATGTCCTAACTGTTAGAACAGTACAGCAATGGAACTAATGACCTAGGGAGGTGGTGGGCTCTCCAAGACTGGAGGCATTCAAGAGGCAGCTAGACAGCTACCTGTTGGGTATGCTTTAAGTTGGATTCCTGCATTGAGCAGGGGGTTGGACTCTATGGCCTTATAGGCCCCTTCCAACTCTATGATTCTATGATTCTGTCTCCATGACACTAGGCTGAGGGTCCCCATCCCTGCTTTATGGTTTCTTTCTCTCATTTATGAAGCATATCCTATGAAACAATTTCACAATACCATAGAAACATATGTAAACCATTGCATGAACATAATTCAAATAATTGCATATTAAAAAACATTTTCAATTCCAGTACACATACAGACACTGGGAAAAAATGTCTCCACTTAGGAGTCTTGTTGAAAGAGGACAGCCTTCAGCAGATGCCAAAAAGACAATAGAGATGGTGCCTGTCTATTTATTCATTTATTACATTTCTATCCTGCCCTTCCTTCCAGAGGAAGCCCAGGGCGGCAAACAAAGAAACAAACAAAAAACACTAAAAAAAATCTATAAAACATCATACAAACAAAACATTTTTTGAAAACATTTTTTTGAAAAATATTTTTTAAAAAAAACTTAAAAAAAAAACCCAGTTCCAACACAGCAGCAGACTGGGATATGGTCTCTACTTAAAAGGCTTGTTGAAAGAGGAAGGTCTTCAGTAGGTGCCAAAAAGACAACAGAAATGGTGCCTATCTAATATTTAAGGGAATTCCAGAGGGTAGGTGCCACAACACTAAAAGTCTGTTTCCTATGTTGTGTGGAATGGACCTCTTGATGAGATGGTATCTGCAGGAGGCCCTCACCCGCAGAGTACAGTGATTGGCTAGTTATATAAGGGATAAGATTATCTTTCTGGTATCCTGGTCCCAAGCTGTATAGGGCTTTATATGAACTGCTAAAAGCACAGGAGCAAACCTATCCACCCCCCCGTTCATTTGGCAACCCTTTGTTTCACGATACAGGTGGACAATTACAGTGTCCCAAACTATTATTTACATGGATTGTGTTTCCCCCACACTTTCTTTATAGTAGCACGTATAGCCAGTAGTCAAGGCTGATGGGTGCTGTAGTCCAGCAGTAGCTGGAGGGCTACATATTCCCTGTCCCTATTGTGATAAACGTCATGGCTGACAATTCAGAGATTCAAAAAGTACTGTTGAGTTCATGTAAGTATTTTCCTTTTGGCTTTCTTCTGTCTTACAGATTATAGTTATTAAATTATAGCTGCTTCGCTGCTTTTTAATTAATAATTTTGTTTCTAGTTTTTAATTTTCAACTGGAAGGGATTAAACAATGGGATTAGCTCCAGTTCATGATTGGGGGCATATTGCGCTTTAAGCAGGCGTATCAAGCTGGCACAGGCTTTTATTTTCCATTCTTAAAAGCGCATATCTAGCCTCAGGTCCTGCGTTCAGAACCAGCATCTGTATCTTGAAAGACAAGCAAGGTGTTTTTGGACATGTTGGTCTTGAGTGGGGAGGGAAATACCAGTTATGTACAGGACAATCCTGTAGATATTTTAATAAATATGTGTCTACTCAGAAGAAGGAACCACTTAGTTCAATAAGGTTTATTTCCAGAGAAGGGGGTAGTGCATGTCCCCCCCTTTACTGCTTATTATAGCATTTTCCTCAGCTCTTTTGAACGGCTGTCCTGTACATTTGTGTGAAGGGCTCATTGCCATAATGGGTCCTCAGAACTCCCAAATATATCCAAGTCTCCCTAAGAATAGGGGCCCATCCAGGCATCCTTTTCATTGTGCACTCATGATGCTTTGTGCTCATGATGGTATAATAATTACATGATTAGTATTGTTAGCAAGGGTGTAGTCACCTGGGATCTCAGAGACCATTCGACCCCTTACTTTTCTGAGAGCAGAGTTCCAGCAGGGTCCTATGTCTCCTATGAGCCAATTTCATGAAAGGGGAGTGTGTTAGCCACTGAGAAGAATCTTCCAACATGCTTCCTTGTCCTTTCTTGCTGATTCAAGCCAATCAGAGTGAAAGAAGATGAGTCAGTCACTGAGAAGAGTCTTCGCAGTAGCCAACACACACCCATTTCATGCTGATTAGCTTCCAGGGGCATCTGCCATTGTGGGAAAAGGCTTGCATGGGAATAAATGAGGAGCATGGGGAGATTAGAATGGAGAGCAAGCAAGCGAGTGAGGGGGTCTGAGTGTGAGGGGACATGGTATGACTATCATGAAGGGTCCCTGCACTTCTGAATTTGCCACTGACTTACTGACTGATTGCACCTGCAAAGGTTTCTGGGAGGACATACTGCTTCATTTCCAATCAATACATGTCCTGTAACTTCCTGATGAAATCCTGTAATTTTTTAGACCACGAATATCCCAGGGTATTTTTGTTCTGTTTTAGTTGCGATAACATTGGGGAAGCATCTCATAAAGTTGAAAGCTGTGCAGACAGTCCAGTATAAAGCCACCACTAATGCATTATTATTGTTTCAGTGATATTTTGCAGACTGCACCCACAGAAACAAAACAGAAAACAGAAAACAAATACCAGCCTGGAGGGGCCCTCGGTACCACACATTTTTTTAAAAAAAATGTCTGGGATATTATAAATGTATGTAACAACAACAACAATAATAAAGGTCATCTGGGTTGAAAAGAAAAATGAATGGAGACCAGCTCTGAGCAGCTTTTAGCCACCACCATATCTAAATAAAACCTCCATGTCCAGTACCGCTGGACAGTAATTGCCAGGAGGCAAAAGCATTAATAAGAAAAAAGGCATGAATTTCTTTCCCTTTCATGATCAGTTCTGACCACAATGTAGTTTACAATGCTAACTGAGATTTAGAGATGTTAATAAAATTCATGGCTTTTGCCAGGCCAAACCTCTTAATGGCCCTCTCCTTCATGCCCTACTTAAGCACTTTTGCTTGGCTGGAATCAGTGAAGACAGGTGGCTTCAGTGTCAGAGGGGCAGTGAATCTGCTTGGTGGTTTAGTCCTAACTTTCCAAGGCGCTGAAACCTATTCCTAAAATAGGTTCAGCACCTTGGGCAGCTCTTTGAAAGACAGGACTAAAGCCCAGAGCCGATTCACTGCCCCACTGACATTGGAGCCTCCAGTCTCCACTACCTGGAATGTGTCCTTGAACTGTGATGATGTCCCTTTTCCTGGCTGGAGAAACATGTGTGAGAATGGGGTGTAGAAACATTTATGTTTTTTGCATGGCTGCAATGCAGTGATGGAAAAATCTTTCCATTTTGGTTCTCTGAGTTTCTCATTTCCCCCCAATCTTAAATTCAGTTCTCCATATTTCTGTAGCAATTTCTGAATTTTTTATATCTAAAAAAATCCTCATGAAAATTATCCAGAATTTTAGTACAAATCTCTCCTAATAAACATTTTTGTAGGCAGTTTTGAGTAATGTACAGATTTTTGCAAGCAACCTGTTATCATACAATGCCATTTTTGTATGTTATTTTCACTCATATATTCATTTTTATGCACACTTTGCACATTTTTGGATGGTTGTATCCAGGGGCCGGCCACATGTCAATGACTAGTGGGGCCAGAGGCAACAGCAAGAAGAACAACAAATGTGGATTTTACCTTTGGGCAGTAGGCTAACTTCTATACACACATACACTCCTCTATCCTCTACCAGACAAGCATTATCAGAATTGAAGGACACATTCTAGCCAGGCAAAAACTCTCAAGGAGGTTGCAAAGCAGGGACAGTGAGGGGTGTGGCTAAGGAGGGTGTGTGGCCTGGGGAGAGGACTAGATAGAGAGGGCTATATTGGTCCACAGGTCTGAGGTTCACCAACCATTGTAGACTGTTGTATGTTTTCTAAGGCACTTGCAAGATTGTTGCTGGGAGTCCAACAATAGCAGCAATTTATTTCAGCAGGGAGGGAAAATGCATCATCTATAACTCCTTACATTCTTGTCATATTAGAAAGAATTTCAGTGGAATGATATGGTCAGAAAAGATGCAGAATCAATGATATATAAATAAATAAGAACCAGTGGGTGGTCAAAATTGATATTGACAGCTCAACAATCTCATCTCACTCTCCCCGGCTGTGTCAGTTTATAACCCTGCAGACACCTTAATATATACCAGCATTTTAGCCCATAGTCTGATTGTTTTGATGGACATCATCTCTGACTATCTCATATTAAGTGTCTTCTTGGCATGAAAGATGCATGTTCCCCAAAGCTACAAGTCATGTTTAGCTTCAGGCCCCTTTAAAAACTCACCCTTGAGATACTCCATTGTTTAAAAGCAAATGCCAACAACAGAATCTCATAGAATCGAGATGAAACTCTATTATCATTGCAATGGGCTTAATGTCAATAATACACCCCAAACTACCTTGGCAAGCAAACGCTGCTCCAGGAGTTGGGGGGGAGGGGAAGGGAGAGGGGGCCAGAGAGAGAGAGAGAAAATAAAGATGTGGAAGTGGAAGAGAATAAAAATAGATGGTGTTTCATGCTAAATCCCTGAATAGTAAGATGTCTCAGGTATGGCCTGCTTGAGGAGTTTGTTTCCTTGTGAGAAAACACTGGAGACAAATGGTGTTTGTCATGCGTGTCCCTGACCTGGTGCCAAACAGTGAGTCCACAGAGGATGATCCAGACACCTCACAGTCGAGGACCTTAAGGAGCAGTCAGGGCCCCCTGA
The DNA here is from genome assembly GCF_030035675.1 of Rhineura floridana. Classification (NCBI taxonomy): domain Eukaryota; kingdom Metazoa; phylum Chordata; class Lepidosauria; order Squamata; family Rhineuridae; genus Rhineura; species Rhineura floridana. Next base: position 26,405,389 of record NC_084492.1, on the reverse strand, counting down.
ATCCAAGGCTGAAGATCCCCTTGAGGAGCCTTCTGGGTTGGAACCTGATATAGGAACTGTCAGTGAAGCCACCCCCGAGTTCTCAAGAGCAACTGGTGCCAACAGGCCAAAGATCAATGACACAGTGTGTGTCTACAAGTAGGGATGGAAGGATCTATCAATGTTGGTTCTCTCAGTTTCTCATTTTTTAATTAAATCCACTTCACATTTCTGAAGCAATTTGCTTTTTTTAAAAAAAAAAATTCCCCATGAAAATTCTTCAACATTGTAGTGCAAATTTCTTTTAATAAATACATCTTTGTATGCAGTTTTGACTAACGTACACATTTTGGCAAGCAATTTATCTGAATATATTGCAGTTTTGTATTTTCACCAATATATTCATTTTTACGCACACTTTACCCATTTTTGTAAACGTTGCTTGGTTGGAGAACTGCATTTGCAAAATTCAGTTAAGTGTGAATTTTGAAGGATGGCCATGTTTCAGTTCTAGTATTGTTTTGGAAAGTACAAATTTGCTAAATTTGGCTTTAAATGTGAATTGAATTTCTCCTCCATCTCTAGTCTACAGGCCCAGAATTCTTGGTCTACTCATGAGAGAGCAATTCCTGATACTCCACTGTCAACAGTTGTGGTTAGGTTGTGGTTTAGAAAGCCAGAGCATATAAGGCCTCCAGCATACAAGACTGGAAACGACACAATTATTCTAGTTCCCTTGCCTTATTGAACTTCCTGTGATGTTAACCTTGGATGCTTTCCTGACCTTTTTTCTGGGCCATAGGTTGTATCCAAGTAGTCCTACTCAGAATACACCCAAATTAGTTATGTCCATTATATTCAGTAGGTCTGAGTAGGACTAGCATCGAATACTACCCCAGGTTTTATGAAGACTTTTTTATTGCAAACAGATTCGAAAATGTTGAGAACTGAATTTAAGATTGGAAAAATGAGAATCTGAGAGGAAGTGAAATTGACAGATTTGTCCATTCCTAGTCTGAGCAACTCCTAACACTGGTGGCTGCATAGACTACTATGCCTTGAACCTGACCACTGCCCATATCCTCTGCTCTTGGTCCTCTTGATCTTTGCCTGTCTCCTCAAGAACCTGACCAATAATCAGTTTGTGGGATTAGCATACTGTGTTTGGGCTGGACCTGTAGCCTAGAGACTACCCTTGATCCACAGAGCCTAATCTGGCTAGGTTGCTGAGAGATTGGAGTCCTGGAAGTGCAGGAGGTGATGCATGAAAGACTGGCTGTTGGAGGCTCTAGTTTTGAGACTCCTCTCAGTGCCTTAAATAAATAAGATTTAACAAAGTCACCATATGTATAGAGGAACCTTCATTCATGTGAACTCCCATATGCAGTCTGTAGTACAAGCTGGACACAGATTTAGAAGCTCAGGATCCTCTACTGGGTGTGACATTCCAAGGACTAGAGAGTTGATGTTGTGGGCCATCAAGCTCTTGTGGTCTATAGGGATGGACAAACCTATCAATTTTAGTTTCTTATTTTTGTAATATTAAGTTCAGTTATCCACATTTCTGCATCAGTTTGCTTTTTTTTTAAAGTCCTCTAAAACATTCATCAGCATTTTAGTCCACATTTTCCTAAGATGCACATTGTTGCATGCAATCTCTTCTAGTATAATGCAGTTTTGTGTGCTATCTTCACACATACTCACGCACACACACACATTTTAATACGCACATTTCCTAAATAAACGCATGTTTGTACACATTACTTGATTGGAGAAATGAATAGCAAAATTCAGAGTATGAGAGTCAAAGGATAACTGTGTTTTGGTTCATGCACTTTGGAAAGTGCAAATTAGGTAGTTTTGCATAAATCTGTGAACTGAACCAAATGTCTCCCTCGTCCCTAATTGTATACAGTCTGGTGCCAGAGTATCCAAAACTGTAACAACAAGCCCATTCATAATAAACAAGACAGTCATAGTCTTAACAGTATTCACAATGAAGTGTGGCTATCTTGATCTACTCAAAGCAGTTGAGAAAAACTGCAGGTACAATTCCATCAAGCCCAGTTATTGTCAGTATAACTTTTTGATCCTTACTTTGTTTCTGTGCTGGTATGAACAAGATTAATCCAATAGGGACAGGATTTTGTTAATAATAAGCAGGTTCTCAAAGCTTTGCATGTTTAATTGGGAAGTCACCTGCAAGAGAAGCCTAGGGGATATGCATTATTCATGGACAACTTGAGGAAGTGCATTTATATGATGATTGGCTCCCTCCACTCCCGTTTGATTATTTGATTCTAATTGTCAAAATTGCTTTGCTTTAACCTGATGTAGGCAAACCTCTGCTGCTGATAGCTTAAGGCAGCCTTTGCCAACCTGTTGCCCTCCAGATGTTTTGTACTACAACTCCCATCAGCCCCAGCCAGCATGTGGGAGGTATAGTCTAAAACATCTGGAGGGCACTTGGTTGGCAAAGGTTGGTTTAAGGGAAAACTGCACAATACAAAGAAACAGGACTGGTGCCAGGTTTCAGAGGGCCCTGGGTGATGTGCCCCTCTTCCAATGGCAGCAGCCCTCCTCACCCTAGCACCGGGCTTACCTAACTGCAGATAGTTGGGAGAGGCCCAGTGCTGCTGCTGGCGGACTGGTGATTAGAAGAATATGGGGCCTGGACTCACTTGTGTGGCAGCCATTTAAATTTTCTCACAGTGCAATTGCTCACGACATACATTGCACTGTGAACACCTCCATGGTAGTGAGTGCAGTCATTATCCTGCCCAAACACACTGACGACAGACATGAATGAGGAGGTGTGCTTTTCTTTAGTAGGTTTAATAGAAAGTTTCAGTTCAGAGCGCTTCATGAGTCAGCTTGCAGGTTACACAGAATTCAGCATCTTTACTAGGAGTAACTAGACATGACTACACTGTGCTAAGGCGTCATCGCAGCAGCTAGTCATGCCCCTTCACCAAGCTTAAGTAAGCATGGGCGGGTGCCCTTCTTGCGTAAACTGAGTGTCACTGCTAAGAATGTGCGTTCACATGAAAGCTCCCCCTCAGAGGGGCCATGGGGTAAGGTTGAATTTGCCAGCCTCCGTGTACGAGGCAACGGCAGCTGCTTTGCCTCAGCTGGATTCTCCCCATCAGAAGGAGGGGGGCTGTGCTGGGGTGGCAGTAAAGTGGGAGTTGGAAGGGTATGAATGTTGGGTTGAGCCTCCGTTGCTGGAACTATAGTGGTGGAGCTGTCACTGTCCATGGCATGGGAGCATTCAGAATCCAGCACACTGGAACCTTCATCCCATTCAAAGTCCCCCCCTCCTCTTTCTCGCTGCTTCACCCCCTTTCTGCGAGGCTCATGACAGTCAAGGGGGGGGCTTGGTGCTCCTTTCAGCTCTGTTGAGCTTCACCTCACCTGCCAATTGTCCCCCTGCAAATGCATTTTGAGCTAATGCAGACCTCTGTCACTACCTTTTGCCCATAAAGCACTGTGCAATGTACACAATGTTGGTGCAAAATAAAAAAAATATGTTATTGTTATTAGTGTTGTTTTATCATTGAATAAAAACAAGTACCTAATGCCTATCATATATCCCAGTGCCTTTGCACTCATTTGCCAAAAGATTGGTTACTTTCTTTACGGAAACTTGAACATTTCAGGGAATCACTTGTAATATCTCTGAGAGGGCCAGCTACATTGCATGTGCTCTTTGCACATCCTTAGAAATGTCCTGCTGTGACTTTAACTAAAAGATTAAATGTTGATCTATCAGTGTTGTGAAACCAAGTGCTTACCATGAAAATTTCAGTTTCTGTTCTCCTGACATTCAGGGAAGTTGGGAAGAGGAGAATCAACGAATGTGACGGAAGGCTAATGTTATATTTCTGATATGTTTCTCTGTGGCTGCTAATCCTCTCGGGATGGTTGCTATAGAATCATCTGTGTTGTGATAAAAAGATGAGTAAATGAAACGGCTAAATGCTTATTACGCTTTGCCATAATAAATCAATGGGTGATAAGATTGTGGTGACAGGCTGATAGTAAAACAAATTTCACATATAGGGGGTGCACACACACACACACACACACACACACACACACACACACACACACACACACAAATATAGTGTCCTACACAAAAACAACTCATGTGAACAATATAAAAATGAAAGCAAACTTTTGGCAGACAGAGCAGGGGCGATGTTTTCATCCCAGCTCTTTTAGGACATTTGCAGGGGGTGAAGGCAAAAAGAAATTGTTCCCCAAGAGGGACAGGAGAAATTTCTAAGAATTTTTCAGGAGGTCTGTTGGGTTTATCTTACTTTATATGATGAGGTGGCCAAGGGTTTTCTTTTGATCTACTTTTAAACTTTTTTTTAAAAAAAAATCCTTGCACAGAGCTGCAATTTTTGTGGGGACTGTGGTCTGGGGAGTGAAGGGTTAAACCTACCATAATCCCAGGGGTTTTTTTTGGTGGGGGAATCCGCTGTGTCCCTGATGCAAATTCCCCCACACTTACTAATATGCTTTTAAATCTATTTATTTATGTATAGGGATTTCTGTACCTTGTGGCATATAAAACACCAGAGTGGTGTACATTTTAAGACCTGACAGCATATATAAAACAGAGAAAAACAGTGAGCCATCTTCAGTAGTCCACACAATATGGCTGGGTCGTTGTCTAACACATTCCTGACACTTTGGGGGAGTGTGCACTTTGCCCCTTATCTTACTTAACTTGTTTTATTGTACATTTCAGTTGTAGAAGTTTGGATGGGATTGTTTTATTGGGTATTTCCGGTTTTATCTGCTTTTATGTTGCTGTTTTATTGGGTTTAGGCTGTATATTTAATGTTTTTTTAAAAAATAGAGATTTAATAAGCAGTTTGTAAATGCTTTTAAATCAATCAGTTTTAATTGTTTAGCTTTTTATTATTGGTTTTATACTTGTAAACTGCTTAGAAGCTATTTTGATAACGAAGTGGTATATTAATTAATTTATTCAAAAAAGGTGGCCAAGTTGTATGTTGCTTTATTGCTTCGTAAATAAATAAAAATCCTCCTAACCTTTTGCAGTCATGATGAAGTGTCTTCCCCATGGGGTGGGCTGAGAGACTGCAGATAGCTTGCTGTGGGTAGCCTTGCATATTCTTGATAGCTGTGCCAGTTACACTGGCTGCCTGTATGCTTCCCAGATCAATTCCAAGTGCTGGTTTTGACTTGGCAAGCTCTTTAAAGCTCAGAACCCCAATATCTTCTGGAATGCCCCCCCCAATATGAACCTACCTGGACCCTTAGATCTTCTTCTTCTGAAGCCTTTTTCTGGGTCCATCCTCTGAGGGATGCCCAGAGGGTGATGACAAGGAAGACGGCCTTTGGGGTTGTGGAATGTTCTTTCCAGTGAGGTCTGCCTGGCACCTTTGATAATATCTTTTCAGCACCAGGTAAAGACTTACTTTCCCCCCCCCACAGGATTTGGATGGATAGAGCTGATTTTGTTCTGCAGTTAGCATGGTGACAAATCTTCTTGTGGCTGTTAGGGGATTATTGTGGTGCTGGAGTGCGTGTGTGTGTGTGTGAATTGGAGATGCTGTGTATGCAAATGTTAATATTTTGTATGAATTTTAATTATATAATGTGATGTTTATGTTTTGAAATGTTAGTCTCTTGGACGCTTTTGGTAACAAGAGACTAATAAAACATTTATCATCATCATCATCATTATAGCTGGGCTGAGAGACTGCAGATAGCCTCATGCTGTTGTGAATCATTGCAAGGATTTTTTTTCCATTCCACCATCTGTGTGGGGTAAATGGATCTACAAAAGTGTGTGTGTGAGAGAGAGGATGTTTGGCTTGCCCTAAAAAACAAAATGCTGCCCCAATAGATCATGACGGTAGCCTACAGCTTCTGACCACCTTCTGTAGGACCATAGCAAATCATAATAATCATTTTGGAAGATTGAGGAAAAAATGGAGGTGGGCTGTAAATATACCAACACAGACTATCTTTGCCTTTTGCTTTATTCAAGTCCTTGTCCTCTCCATAACAGACATAATATTTTGTTTATTCATTGTATGAGCGGGACAATTGCTTTTTTCCCCTGCTGTGATCAGGACACATTCATCAAATCAAGACATTCTTAATTACCTCCAGACAGATGGCAACCCCAATTTGTAGCTCCGTATGCAACCATGAAATGACTTAGTGTGTGTGTGTGTGTATATATATATTTCCTAGGCCTTGGTAAACTGATTGCATGCAAGAATAATATGACAATTTCTGCCATAAAATCCCCCACTGACGGAAGTATTAGTCATCATCTTTCTGGCTAGGATTCCTGGAAGGACTTTCCTTTTCTGAAAATGAATCTCATTTCCATTAGAGCTAATTAATTAGTATTTAATGATTTCATGGAAACCCCCCACCCCCTTCCCAAACCCCCACCTTTAATTCTAATGGATATATTGAGCATGGGGAGAAGTTAAGTTTCTGGGTAAAGAACTAAAATGAGAAATTATGTCATTTTCATCGTTGGCTTAAGGTAAGAAGCCAAACGGCATTGCAAATACTGATTAGTGCTGGGGGGGGAGCCCTGCCAAAAAAGAGGAAATACAGCACCCCCCAAAATGACACAAGTTTGCATAAAATGCACATATACTGATGAATATGTATGGAGTCCATAATTATTATAATGGAAGAAGAGATGGAAACCACCACACCTTTGTGGAGAAGAGTGTGACCAGATGAACTGTGTGCCTGTTTGGTGTACTAACTGTTAATAGGCGACTTCAAGGTCTCCGCTGTCAGTTCTTATTATTCTTTAGCTTTAAACCAGACTTGGTCCCCATTCCCACTACACATTTAAAGCAGTAATGCCACTTTAAGCAGTCATGACTACTGAGAATCCTGGGAACTATAGCTTGTTCAGGGTGCTGAGAGTTGTTAGGAGAGCTCTGTTCCCCTCACACAGCTGCAATGGACACAACTCCCTGGGAAGAAGCGTTGATTGTTAAACCATTCTGTGAATTTATGTCCCTGAAGGTGTCCCTTCTTAGGGTTAAGAACATCAGAAGAGCCCTGCTGGATCAAGCCAACGTCCCATCTAGTCCAGCATTGTTTTTTTACAGTGGCCAACATCAGATGCCCACGGGAAGCCTGAAAGCAGAACCTGAGTGCAAAAGCACCCTCTCCCCACTTGTGATTCCCAGCAACTGGCATTCAGAGACATATTGCCTCTTCCAATGGAGACAGAACATAATTCTTTATCATTAAACTGAACTTGGCTTGCTTTGCTGAGAGTTGTAAGGAGATACCAGTTCCCCTTGCAGAGTTACAGTTCCCAGAATTCCCTGGGAAGAGGGATTGATTATTAAACCACTCTAAGAAATGTAGCTCTGTGAAGGGAGTAAGGGCCTCTCAACAACTCTCAGCACCCTTTACAAACCACAGTGCCCAGGATTCTTTGGGGCGGGCATGACTGTTTAAAGTGGTATGATACTTAGGGATGGTGGAGAAATTAAATTCAGTTCACATTTAAAGCCAAATTTATCACATTTACACTTTCCAAAGCAATATGAGAACCGAAACACAGCCATCCTTTGAAATTTGCACTTATCTGAATCTTGTGATGCAGTTCGCCAACCAAGCAGTGTTTATAAAAATGCATACATTAGGGGAAAGTGTGCACAAAATGAATATATTGGTGAAAATAGCACAAAAATATTAGGATCAGTTGCTTGCAAAAATGCATAAATTAGTCAAAACTGCATACAAAAATGTATTTACTAGGAGAAATTCACACTAAAATGAAGCATTTTCATGAGGATCTTTTTTAAAGGCAAATTGCTGCAGAAATGTGGAGAACTGAATTTAAGATTGGGAAAATGAGAAATGGACAGAACAGAAATTGACAGATCATTCCACCTCTAATGATGCTGCTTTAAATGTATAGTGCAGATGGAGGCTTGAATTGGAGGATAGCTCTTCCAACAGAGGATGGCCTTCTGTAATGTAAGACACAGGGCTACCCCATCAGGTACCCACACTGTTATCTTTTCAAAACCAAGATGATTAAAAAAATTCTCCTAAGCTGTTAAAATGGTTCGAGACGGGTTTCATGCTATTTTTGATCGGTGCCTTTTAAAAAGGGGCAGTTGTTATTGCATGATGCTGATGATGCTTATTCCATGATAATTGTGTTTGCTTTCTTTTAACTTGCAGTTATGTCAATCACACTGGAAACTAGGGCTGCCAGGCTCAGGGCCTGAGAATGTTTCTGTATCTTTAAGAGAAGAGAAAATTCAGCCAAGTGCAGGCTTTCTTGCAACACTGTAATGGGAAAAACCACAAGGTGGAATTCTCCCTTCCCCCTGCACAACTTTTAAAGATACAGAAGACCTCTTGGTTGCCAGGCCTGGCAACCCTACTGGAAATGGATGTCAGTAGGAGGTATATACTATGGTCTATATCCAATGCTACTCATAATCAGAATAGACTCATGGAAATTAATGGATATGACTAAGGCTGCAACCCTAATCGTGTCTACTCTGTAGTAAGTCCAATTGAACTCAATGGATCTTACTCCCAAGGAAGTGGAGTTAGGATTGCAGCCTGACTTAGGTCCATTAATTTCAATGGGAGCATTGTATAACTTAGTAGGATGCAATTGTGTATGTTCCACATGACCCTTCTTGGGAGTCCTTTAAGAGAGCAATTGACATTTGGGAAGGGATGGTTGAATCTGCCAATTTTGGTTTCTCTTGGTTTCTCATTTTTCCACTCTTAATTTGGCTCTCCACATTCCTCCAGCAGTCAGGGGCGTCACTAGGGCGGTGCGGCAGGTGCAGGCCGCACTGGGTGACACCACCAGACGGGGTGACACCCAGAGCCGCTGCCCCCAGGCACCGCCTAGGCACCAACGAGAGTTCGCGTGGTGTGCCGGCTGCCTTCCTTGGCTGTTAGAAGGTAGAAGCAGTGGCAGACAATGAGGCGGTGGCATGCTCCTGGGCCCTGTCGTTCGGCCGCACGCTCCTAGAGGCCCGCACTCTCCTAGAGGCTCACAGTGAGAGAGAACGTGCTGCAGGCCGCACCGGGTGACACCAACCCTAGTGATGCCACTGCCAGCAGTATGCAATTAAGTGCACATTTTCCCAAATAAATACATCTTAGTATGTAGTTTTGATAATAGACACCATTTTAAAATCAGTATCCCTTTATTTTGTGCATTTTTTAGGCATGCTTTCCCATAATATGTACATTTTTGTACACATTACATAGCTGGGAAACTGCATCATAAAATTTGGAGAGGTGCTGGTTTTGAATGATAGCTGTGAATTGATTCATGGATTGGTTCAAGAAGTGTGAATTAGGTAGTTTTTCATTAAAATGCAAACAAAATCACCCCCCCATCACTACATGTGGGTAGCTGAGGGTGGCAGAATTGTAAAGATCAAAGGTTATGGACAAGGGATATAATAGGGAAGCATGGGGAAGGGGCTGGGCTGGGAACTGGAGTTTGGTATATATTGCAGCAGAGTGCATAAATTAATTGTCTGGTAAGACTAGTGGTTGAAAGAATAAGAAGGTTTTTTACCCATGGGAAATAATGCCATTCTGAGTAGAGATATACATGTGGCCATTATGGAGTCATTTCTCTCTCACACACACATGATCTCAAAAGATGGAGGAAGAAAGTAAAGCCTGAGAAAAACAACTAACAAGCTGTTACTAAAAAAAGAACCAGTAAAGGAAGAATAGCTTGCCTTTCATGCTGGTTCAGTTTTCTTGTTATAAGCATTAGTGCTTTACTCCCAACATTGGGCACTGCCATAGACAGTTTTAAAGACATTGCTACCATCACTTCCTACTTTTTTTTTAGTAAACAAATGATCAAATATTTACAGGCTTAATTTTGTGTGTGTGTAAAATAGATGTCTCCCCACCCCATGATATTATTGCAATTTGCACATTCCAAGGCTTGAGAATCAGAATAAACACAGACCTGATTGCTTGCAAACAGCCGAAACAATTTTGTTGCCAGAGAACTGCAATTTTTAAATGCAGACAATGGGAGGGGGTTGGATTAGTGCAGAAAATCTATACTTATTACACACATCACACAGCCCCAATAACGTGCCTCTCCCTTTTAAATTCAGTCTCCCTGTACAGGTCTCTAGAAGATTAATAGCTGTTGCATCTACATTCAGGCTATGTAAAGTTATAGGTGCTGGTTCATTCAGCAAGAAAAGGAATGACTTGCAGAGACCAGTCAAATTCACTTCATAAGCCTAGTAACAGAATGGGTTTTATAAAGATCTTCAGCACCAGAGAGAATGTGCACTTTCACAAAGTCAATATCTGTCCTGCATCTGTAGAACACGGATCTCTATTTATGTTCTGTGTAGGGGCAAGTCTTGCCAGTTGACCTATATTATATTATATTATTTTATTAATTTACAAGTTTTGATGATGATGATGATTTATTCATCACTTTTTACATGAAAGTGTCCCAAAGTGACTTACAAAGTAAGAATAGAAATAACAAGAAACATTAAAGCAAAATATAAGAACAACAATCTGCCACTTTATGCAGAATGAATCCAGATGTAACAACGATTAATCTGTATTGAAATGGTTTTAAAGATGTTTTTTAAAGATAATTTTAGGAAGTTTTGTTTTTAGGGTGTTTTTGGTGCTTTATCATTGGTTTGCTGCCCTAGGCTGACTTAGGAGGAAGGGTGGGATATAAATGTAATAAATAATAATCTAAAACACTGATGCATAAATATATATAAAAAGATAGATCCACCCCACCCACTAAAAGGATGAGCTTGAAAGGAGGCTACCGTCTACAGACATGTCTGATTACTTTCCAAATCAAGGACCTACATGTTTTTGCTACAGACAATGATGGTGCCAGGCATGCCTTCCTAAGGAAAGCATTCCACAAGTGAGGAGTCACTACTGAAAAGGCTCATTCCCTCTGCACCTCCCTCAGAGAGGGCTCACAGAGAAAGTCCTCAGATGATGAATGCAGTGTTTGGGTTGGCTCATTTGGAGACAGGTGATGCTTGAGGTATTGGGGTCCTGAGCCACATAAGGCTTTATAGGTCAAAGCCAGCACTTCAAATTGAAGGGAATAGTGATGTTTCAGCACCCTTAACAAACTATAGTTCCCAGGATTCTTTGGGGGAAGCATGGCTGTTTAAAGTGGTATGATACTCCTATAAACTCATAGTGCAGATGTGAGAATAGTCACAACTCCTTCATTCCTAATTCCTACTCATGTTTATGGATAAGAGGATTTCTCTAAAATAACTCTAAAACATGCCTCCACTTCCCTTCCTTCCTGTTCTATGATGCTGGTTAGGATCTTCCTTATCTCCTTTGAGCTCTTTGCTTTATTTGCATGAACTGGAATCTGCAGTATAATTATTTCATAGCTCCTTCTGTCTCTTCACACAAAGAGCTAAATATCCTCATGTTCAAGGCCCCTTTTCTATTAAGGAAGTAAGTCTCTCTCTCTCTCTTTCAAACAAAACACATTTTGCACTGAATGACACAGGCAACCCCCAAAGCAAATTAACACTGATGCATCGGCACACCAACAGTTTAGGCCTCTGTTGGTTCAATGGGTAGAATCTTAAGAGAGAGGCCTCAAGAAGAATTCCATCGAGCTGAATAACTGTGTTCCCCAGTCAGGGTTTTGCTTTAATTTAATGGCAGACAGACAGACAGAGGAGAGGTGTTGTGGGATTCTAATAGGAAGGAACATTATAGGGATGGGATTTTCTGAAAATCTTGATGCTGAGCTTATCCCCACAGATTTTATTTTCTAATGCTCACTTGCTCCTTGATCTTGATGTGAAGCAAGGGTTTTTTAAATGTTTCCACTAGAAATAAGAAAGGTTCTTGAATATTATACACATTATTATACATATAATATTATATGCATATGCACTCCAGGTTTCCTAAAATAATCAACACATAAACAAATTCATACAACAAGGCATATAACTATATACAAATACTTGCATATTAATACTTTGAAAATTATTCTGCAGCAATATAGAACTGCATGGGACTTGTGTTCTTTGGTACTGCTTCTGAGACCCACAATGAACCCACAGGATCTGATCCTGACAAAGTAGAGATAATCACATTATTCTGGAGTCAGAAATGTCTTTTTGTTTTAATGCTGCAAAGGTTGTTGCCCTTATTTAGGACACCTACATTGGGCTGATTTGGCTTCCTCTCTTCCAGTACTACAGTGTAGCTTTTGTAAGCTTCTGGGGACAGGGATCTATCTCCCATTACCATGTTGTTCTGTAAAGAGCTGTATTGATGGCAATATACACATCACCCTGGGTTTAAATATGCATTGCAGCTTGAAGTCCTAGCATCAGAAGCACTGCTTGAAGATCCCAAGGATTCAGAAGGGCCCCTAACCAACCCAACATGGCAGTACCACCATTCACCATCTACCCACTGGAGTACCACATAGACATTTTAGTGATATGGGAGTCAAGCTTGACTCCCCTCCACAATAGCCACAATCTTAATTTACCCCAAATCAGTGGAGGCTGGTGGCTCTGATGTCAGTGAGCCAGTGACATTCCACTCTGGGCTTTAGCCCAAACTTCCAAGGAGCTGTCCAAGGTGCTGAGCCTATTTTGGGAATAACCTATTTTAGAACCTTGGACAGCTCCTTGAAAGTTCAGATTTAAACCACTAAGGGCGTTCATGGCTTATTGTATAGAGAACCAGTTATCAATTAACTTTGACAAAACTAAAATCCTAGTATTCTCCAAACGAATAAACACCCCAGTTTGGATAATCAACGGACATCCAATCGAACAAGTATCTCAATATAAATATATCGGGATTATTTTCCACTCTTCGCTGAATTGGTCTTCCCATAGAAGATCGGCGATAATGAGCGCTAGGATCTCCTTAAAGAACTTGCTCCGATACTTCTATTATAAAGGGGGACAATATATTCCGGCGTTGACCCAGATATTTAAGAACAAAATCATTCCCCAAATTTTATTCGGAGTCCCAATATGGATCCACTCAATGGATACATCAGTTGAAGCTGTTCTTTCCTTTTTTTTTTTTTTGCTTCGCTTGTTAGGAGTGCCTAGGTGCG